>NC_087458.1:16683241-16989657 GCF_036321535.1 Camelus dromedarius
GGAATCTCCATACTGTTTTCCATAACGGCTGTACCAAACTGCATTCCCACCAGCAGTGTAGGAGGATTCCCTTTTCTCCACAGCCTCCCCAGCATTTATCGTTTGTGGACTTTTGAATGATATGGCCATTCTGACTGGTGTGAGGTGATACCTCATTGTAGTTTTGATTTGCATTTCTCTGAACATTTTGTTTTTAATCACACATATTAAGCAACACTTCAGCAGGCAAGCCCACCAGACTGTTTTCCAAACCTGAAAAGTTTTGTCAGCTTGGAAGAAAGGAACATGCCAAGGTCAACTGAAGCCTGACCTCTTCCATGGAACAGGTTATGAAAGGGTCCACCTACTGTCTAGGGCACACAGTTGGATGACAGAGTCATTTGGAACTGCCGCCAGAAGCACAGTCCATGAAAGCTGGATTTCTTGGTCATCCACCCTCCTAGATGTCACCCATCTCACTGCAGGGAGAAGAAAATGGAAGGGCAAGCAGGGAAAGGGCATGCCCAAGGTCAGATAACCAGAGCCCTGTGAATCCCATACAAATAGAAGGATAAGAGGGGGTGACAGGGAGGAGGAAATTGGAGGAGACCTTCCTGAGCATAAACATTCCTCAAAACATACAGAAAGTAGACATATCTAATCTTGAAGTTGAATAAATCTGGAGCTGGGTCATCTTCTGTAGCTTATATGGACAAGTTGTCAGACACTAGAGGAAGAAGCAAAAAGAGCATTTATGATGCAGTTAAAAATAGATGTGATGTCAGATTGTAACAGATGAATGTGGGTTTAAGCTGGAGAAAGAGAAAAGGCCTCTGTTCCTGGTTCACATTCTCCATGGACACAGACGGTGCTGCCCACATATCACACAGGCTCTATGAACTTCCTTTTAGAGGTCCTGTCCTTCATCGTAAGAAGATTAAAATGCACCTTTATCACATGTTAAACAATTGATATACAACTCGTCTTGAGTTAGGTTGTGTTACTTGAGTGTTACTTAATTACTTGCATGTGTTACTTGAGTTACTCAAATGTCCACATTCACTTCCTTTTTCCTATACTGCAGTCTTCATGCTTTGAGGTTACATTTTTTTCCCCACGTCTTGCATGGAAAAGTTCTAAACACTAGGCCCTGTGCCTACAGCATCAAATGAGTAAAATGAGAAACCATGGATCTTCAGACCCTGGACCTCCATGTAGAGGAGTGGTGGGAGTTAGGCTGAGCTGAGTTGAAGACAGCCACTACCCTTGTCACCTACCTTAGTGGTATGTGTGACAGGACTCATTCACATATGTATAGTACTTTGTGGCTTACGCAGTTCTTTCATGGATTTAATCTCATTTGATTCTCTCTAACAGCCTAGTATATAGACACTAAATTAATTCTGTTGATCAGGAAACTTTGGTTGAAAGGGGTTAACTTGTTTAGCATCACACAACTAATACATGAAAGAACCCAGATTCAAAGAGTCGTCTTGACACCCAACTGCGGGTCTTGGATCCCAGCTTCAGTTTCTTGTAGATAGCTATCTCCTGAGTCTTCTCCTGGGCAAAGGGAAAGGCTAGTTGACTCCACTTCTCCTGGAATCTGAAACTAGTTGGAGTGAGACATCATTGGCTGGAGTTTCTCAGGTAAAACTTGTTCATTTGAGTAAGAATAAGATCAAATGTCTTTCTCAAGATGACAAGTCCAGACTCTGAATTCTACCATGTCAGCCTACAACCTCAGAGGCATCTAAGCCTGAACAACCAGGTTTTCTCTACACAAGCTCCGTGTATCCCTATTCTTCTTCCTAATCTCTGATTAGTAATAAAAAGGGGCAGTAGGACATTGGGGACAGGCCCCCATCCCTATGAGAAAACTACAGTGATTGTTCCCATTGGACTTTCAAAGTTTGGGAAATAACCATGGCAGCCAGGATTCCCAGTGTTTACACAAGTTTACCACCAAGTGGTAAAAGCATGCAGTGGACAATGAAAGGACATCCCAGTTAGCTGCTCTATTCCAGATGTCTGGAATAATCCTGTGGGAAAGACTAACAGCAGGTGAGGAGAATCTGAACATTCTTGCTTACCTGTTGGCTTGGCTAAGCCTCACTAATGAAGTGTAAGTGAGTCCTCCAAACCCTCATCCCTGGACCACTTTGAATTCTGTGTGAGATGTGTCAACGAGAAACCCCAAACGGAGGCGATACGTGCGGTGGTTCTGACATACTCTTTCCACCATCCCTACTATAGTATCTTTTAAAGCCCTTGAGGGCAGGGACCACTTATATGTTTTTTGCAGCCAGTGTAGCATCTACCACAGGTGCTAAGCATGGAGTCATTGCTCAATAAATGTGTATTTATTTTTGACTCTGTCTCACTCCACCTGTACCACCAGAGGAAGTCCAGTGGGAAGTGAGTCACCTAAAGATGTCACAATGACTCCACTCAGGACTTCCTTTTTTTTTTTATAATTCTTATTTTTTATTGACATGTAGTCCATTTACAATGTTAGTTTCATGTGTACAGCAAAGCAATTCAGTTATACGTATTTTTTCAGATTATTTTCTATTACAGCTCATTATAAGAAATTGAATATAGTTCCCTGTGCTCTACAATAGGTCCTTGATGTTTATCTATTTTATATACAGTAATGTGTATCTATTAATCCCAAACTCCTAGTCTATCCATCTCCCTCTCCCCCACTGATAAACACTTTGTTTTCTATAGGACTTCCTTTTAAAACATTCTTACTTCGAATTCTTCTCTGAAGGTCATTTCATTATATTAATAGTGCTAATACTGGAATTATAAACCCCGTATGTAACAACATAATTTATAGCCGGGCAGAGTCCTTTCAAAAGCCCAGAGGTTTCAAAGTAAACCAAATGCTCCTCCCTCATTACTCTCCACTCAGGCATTCTTTCCGTCACTCCAGAAGTGAAGTTACCTCGTTTCTAGCAAGAGGAGGAGGAAGTGTCATTACATGTTGCCTTCCTGTGACTTCTCATTGCACTTGATATGAAGTGCAAAATCCTTCCCACGGCTCCTGCCCACTTCTTCAGCCTCATTTCCTAGTGCTCTCCTGCCTCTCAACATTCCAGCCACAGGAGCCATCTTAATTTCCAGAACACTCAAGTCTCTTTTTACCACAGTGTCTCAAAGTAAAGTGTTTCCTCTGCCTGGAAAGATTTTCCAGGACTGATTTCTCAAGCCTCAGGTCTTCTTTTAAACGTGACCTCCTTCCTTGACCATAGAAGCACAGTAGGTTTGCCCCCTCACCCATCGTCTTTGTCATATTATCTATATTTTATCCTTTGCAGCACTCACTTGAATTTATAATTGAATATTTTGTTTCCTTCCTGGTCTCTCTCAGTAGACTGAAAACCCCTGAGAGCACAGACCATGTTAATCTTGTTCTTGACTGTGTCTCCAGTGCCTCACACAGAGCTTCAAACCAAATAGGGCCTCAACAAACTCTTGTTGAATGAATGAATGAATGAATGGGGTAGATGCTTTGAGAGAATGTATCCCTTGCTTTCTGAATCTCCTTCCTGTTTGTCCATCTCAGGTCCTTCCCAGAGGCCGAGGAACATTTTCTTCTAATCAGAGGACTCTATAAACATCTAGGGGTACAGATAAGTTAGTTTTGGGGGGGGGTGTGTGTAGTGAGGTAGGGGTAGGGAGTTAATTTGTTTCTGCCAGCAGAATAAGGTGCGAAAATGTACCAGGAATGAGGAAAAATGTACAGAATGCAGGCTGCGCATCATGGTGAATTCAAGAGTCCAGTTCCTGGGGCAGAAATTCATCCTTCCTCATCTTAGAGCTGTCCATGGTTTAGTATGTGACAGATTGTAACCCCCAGCAGATGTAGGTCATATGCTGCTGAAAGGGAAAACTGTTTCCTTTTCTACTCACAGATGACTTCTGAACTCCAAATGTATGGGGGTTCTTCCCTACACCAAGTAATTCTCCAACATTGGCTGGGGGTGGGGGGTGTCCCACAGTTTAACTCAATTCTGAGACTATCTACCCAGAGATAGTGTCAGATCCCACTGATTAAGGACTCCGTCCTGCAGGACGCCAGTCACAGGTCTCACCCTGTGCTCTAACTGACCCACCCACCCCCACCCCACAACCCTAGAAAGGCTGACAGAGTTCAGGAAAACAGTGTGCTGTTACTGACTGATCACGGTATGAAGAGATATCTAGGATGAGGTCCAGAAGGGCTCCTAGCTCAGGAGTTTTGGTCCTCGTGGTGCCTGGGTTGTCCACCCTCCCTGCACGTGGATGTGTTCTTGCTCAGCAACATGGAAACTCTCTGAATCTCGTGCTTAGGGATTCTCATGGAGGCTTTATTACATTCGTATGGTTGATTAAATTATTGGCCAGTGGTGACTGATTCAACATCCAGACCGTCTCCTCTCTGCAAAGGTGGAGAAGGGGCTAAAACTGCCAAGCCTCGAATCACATGGTTGCTTCTGGCAACCAGCTCCTAGGGCTTGGTTCTCTAGGGGCTTTCCCCAAATCACCTCATTGACAAATTCAGGTGTGGTTGAAAGAAGCCTGTGGTGAAAAACAAAACACTCTCTTTTCACCTTTGTCACTCCTATCACATGAGAAATTCCAAGCGTTTTAGAAACTCTGTGCCAGGAAATGGGATGAAGACCAAATATACACTTCTTAATAGAAATCACAATATCACCGCCACCCCAAGGTAAGACTGATAATGGGTGGTGTCATTTTAAAAGATGACCTAGGATCAGGAGGGACGTACTGGGTCCCCTAAGAGGGGAAGATAATGCAGACCAGAAACTGCCTTCCCTCCACTTTTCAGTCTACCTACAGGTCCATGGGAGGTGAGCCTGAAGTAGGATGCCAAACAGCCCTCCTCTCATTCACTGGCTGTTGTGGACGGCCTTAATTAGATTACGTACTTAGGGAGATTTACCTCCTGGTTCAATCATAATCTTCCAGGGGATTCTAACTCCAGGTGTCCCAGAACTAAATGTCCTCAATAAAACCTCAGTTCAGCTCAGCGCATGTGGGTGGAAGAAAGCTGCTGTTCTCCTACAGTTTTCTATCTTGACTTCTCTGTTTTCCACTGTGGAAGGCACGACTGTGTGCCAGTGACACCACTGTGGCAGTTCTGGCGGAACGTGGAGGGAATTTAGTCCCGGAGTGGGCTAGCAACTCATTTGTTACCATATCTCCTCTGCCTAAAGAGCCTAGTTCTTCCATATCTAGATCTAGTATAGGTAAAATTGAGACATTGTTAGATTCTTCATTCATCTCTTATCTACTATACGAATTCTGTGATCTTGGGAAAGTTACGTTGCCTGCCTCAGTCTCCTCGTCTCTAAAATGGGGATAATATTAGTATCTACCTCACAGAATTAACCAATAAATGAGCTATTTTATAAAAAGCACATAGGAACATTCAATAATAATGAACACTTCATAAATGTTAGTTAATATGACTCCTATTACTGGGTCATTACCATTGCACCTTTAACTCCTGGGAGGGAAGGAACTGAACTTACTCGTTCCTGTGTCCCAGGGACCTGACTCAGCATTTGACATGCTGAAGTGCTCACCAAATATGTGTTGACTTGAATGAAACTCCCCCAGCACTTGTCATCTGCACCATTCAGATGCTTGCTTTCTACCGAGTTGCTTGCTCTGACTTTCAGTGTACAAATCATATACCTGAAAGGAGCTGTTTTCTGGGAGTATCTCCTTTACTACTGTCTGCCCCACACTATCTGGTTCAGAGGAGGAGCTTGATGGCTCTTCCCAGACTTAAAGTGCTACATTTCTTAACCCTGATAACAAGGAAATCCCGTGGAATATTTGGGAGAGCAGCCAGTCTGCACGCATTTCACTCCAGTGATACCACAATCCATCTTTCTCAGGTACCTCACACGATGCCTCACCTGTACCACATGCTCCGTAACTGTCAAGCTGATACATTTATTCGTGTTTGAAACTCCAACACAGGGCTCTCCGATCACTCCCCCATGTCTGATGTACGCTTATCAGCAAGGCCCTGCACCTTGCTCCAGAGCTCCCACCCCACTCCACGCCCACCACCACGTACTCTCCATCCCTTGCCAGAGATTCATCTCAGTCTCAACTTGGCAATTTGAGGTCACATTTTGAAGTCATGTTTGTGCAAAAATAGCCACAAGCAGTTAGTGCACACTTGGCTGGAATCCCTTCTTGGTGCACAGAGAGGTACCAACAAGGAGTTCCGCCTCCTGTCAGATGGGAGAAAACCCTTCTTTGCTGTCTTTTGAATGTATTCTATTTTTGAATCAGCTCCAGCTTCAGAATTAGTTTTCCCACCAGTACCAGGTCTTTGAAGAGTATCAGCAGAGAAGCTTCCTTAGGAGACAGGCCCGCCAGAGCCACCCATCCAACCCCTTTATCATCACATGGGAGAGAGGAAGGAGCTTTTTGCCTCGACTTCCCCAGCCAACATCAACTTCCCCTTTGTAAACAAAGGCTATGTAAGATGCTCTGGACAGCCGAGGATAGGAGATCCAACTACAAGCGGCTAAAAATCATAAGGATGTTGATTATTTCATATCACATGAAGCCTGGAGGTAGGACAGTTTCAGAGTGGGTCGGTTCATTGACATGGAGACATCATAGATCTAGCTTAGCTTTTCTGCAACTTGCCCCCACAGTTCCCAGATATGCTGTAGAACAGCCCTCAGACCCTGTTAACAATCTTCAGAGACAGAAAAAAGATGCCCCATCTTGTGTCCCTCCATCAGATGGCCCTCGTGTCTCACTGGCCAGAATGAGCACAACCTAGCCACACTTAAACAATCACTAGGCAAAGCAAGGCCACTACCACTGGCCCAGACCAGTGAGGTCCCCTCTTCTGTGGTTAGGCAGAGTCTAAGCTCCTAAAAAGGAGGACAGGACCCTTCAAAGGAGGGCAACCCAAATCAAGGCGTGATAGCAAGGCAGAGAGAAGGAAGGAGCTCCCTGGCAGGCAACCAACAGTGTCTGCAACAGAGCAGGTTGGCCCTGTTGCCCTCTCTAGGAAGGAAATGAGTAAAATTATCCTAATGTTATGCCTGGGGAAATCAAACTATTATAAGACCAGGATCCTCCTTACTCGGAGCTGCAATCTGGTTGAAGAGATAAAGATTTCCAAAAGCGGAGCAGCTCCACCATTATTATCTGTGTGGGATGAAACAGTCGCACCGAAATCTTCTAGTCTGCAAAATACCAAAGGAGGTGCCCAGGGGCACGAAAACAGCATCTCCTTATAGTGCCTGCTGTGTCGCATGGTTCAGTGGTACACACATCGTGGTTCCAGATAAATTGCTAGACTGGAATGGTGCTATCTGGCCTCAGTTTCAGTCTCTGTTACAAAATTGACCAATGCCTCCCTCTGAAGAGTACAATGCTATTTTTCATGGTCAAAAAAATACAATTCACAGCTTTAGCAGAGCCTCCCTGTGGGGGGTCATAAAGGTTCTTTTAGAAAAACTTGAAATCTTATAATCCTTATTTAAAAAAAAATAGTAGTTTTACAAAGAGAAATAGGTTAAGAACCCATTTGATCCTGAAGACATGACTGCAAGTTTTCCCCTCAAAGATTTATATCAAGCATGAAATTTGATGATCCAAGTTGCTGCATCACTGATCACTCATTATCTGTTCACTGGACTGTAGGTTGGCCAGTCTCACTCCTATTCATACTCTCTGAAATCTGGCAAGCCCGCAGGTACTGAAAGCCCAGAACCCAATTTCGGTATCTCAGAAGGGCCAAAGAGAACCCAAGGGTACAGCCTTCCAGGAGCCTCCTCTGATCCCTCTGCCTTCTCCCTCCCCCGAGGTCCTCTCCGCGGGGCCCTTCCCCTCAGCACAGCAGGCCTCTCCCCAGCTCCTGGGCCCTCCACCCAGGACCGGTGCAAATCCACCCTCAGCCACGAACCACCCACCCCACCCACATTATCACATCTCTTCCTTCTCTGACTCTGCTTCTCTCCAGAGAGGGCTGGAATGTGCTCTGGGCTCCGGCCACAGAAGCAGATTTCCTCTGGAAAAGAAGTGAGTCAGGAAACACAGAGTTAAGTTGTGACAAAGACTCCCCTGAGGAAACAGCCAGGAGTTTTCAGTGGGCGGGGCCAGTTAGCGAAGGCGTGGTCACTTGTCTAAGAGAGGGCGGCTCCTACCCGTCGGAAGGAGTTGGCTAGAAGCAGATGGATAAGCTGAGTTAATTTACAGGACTGAGTTTCAGATGTTCCTGCCAGACGGGATTATATGTCCCCAAGCAGGTGTCCTTCTCCTGTGACTTTTTTTCAGGGAGAAGTGGAAATACCCATCCACAGTCAGGAACCGGGGATTAAGATGAAAGAAGAGAGGAAGCATCACATAGGGTTTAAAATTTAAGCAAACTCCCAAGGTTCAAATTCCTGCTCCACCGCTTCCTGACTCCATGGTTGGGTGCGTTCCTCTCTGTCAGCACACGTCCACTTAGCTCTGAAATGGGAACAGTAGTCGATACCTCCCCAGACTATTCGGTGGAACCAAGTAAGGTCATAAAGCTTGCAGAATAACAGAGGGAGGAGGTCGTGGGTAGCATTGCCAACTGCAGCAGGCACGTGGGGAGTTAGTCATAAGTGGATGGCCCGGCGGAGGAATACAGCGTGGTGAGTGAGACCTGTGACCCAGGGCTTAGCTCGGCAGTCCTGTGCGGTGGACAGGAGGAAGCAGAGCTGTCGGTGAGGGAGCTGGAGGCCAGATCAGAGGTCCCTGTGGGGTGGAGGAATGTTGGGTGGAGCCAGCTTTAGACAAGGACTAGCGATGGAGCAGGAGAGCGTGGGAAAACAACCTCGTGGTCCTGGAGTTCCCCTCCTTGCTTAGCTGAGCGCAGCCCCTTGATAAAAGTAAGCTAATGCTTCTCCCACCAGAAGGAGTCAAGTTAACTTCATCTCAGAAGCAGTCTTCCCTAGGAACTGTTACATTTGGAATCACAGCAACGAAACCATCCCAGACACGCCCAGGGCAGCAGCCCAAGGCACACAGCTCGCTGCAGTGGGAGAGCCCGCTATTGCGAAAAGCAGGTTGAGAAGGAGGAGCCCCTCCGAGTTAGGTCAACAGCCAGGCCCAGAGTCAGAGCCCTTCCAGCCAAGGGAGACCTTTCCGAAAGACGCTTCCTGGCCTGCCCAGCATCAGTGGTGTGGTTGGTGGTCCCTCAGACTGAAAGACAGACAGACCCAAGAAGGTCCACTTTTATCTTGGGGAGGTGCGTGCCAGAAATGTCAAGAGAAAGGGAAGGGTGTTCTTCCCCTATTAAGAGAATATTCACATAGGCCTGAGTGTCTGTAAAAGTTAGCTGTCAGCAAAATGATGGTTATTCAAGAAGAGGTTACAGTGAAGGCATTTATTAAGGTGAAATATTCAAATTTGAACCTCATTATAAGCCTGCAGAAAAACACTTTCTAGACAGATTAAGGATTTATGTTTAGAAAAAGAAAGAGAAAGAAGGAGAAGCAACTACAACAGCAGAAGCAGCATACACAAGCTGGAAGACGATGGAAATGTGCATTTGACTTCCCGTGGGTAGAATGGCAGTATCAAACATGGCCACAGATTTTATGATTCCTCTCCCAAAAGGCCACTGAATCTGGGCAGGCTTGAAATGCTTTGACTGATAGAGGACTTGACATCCAAGGCTGTGTCGTAAAAAGGCCTCATGGCTTCTGCTTTGTTTGCTGGGACACCTCCTTCTGGAGTTCTGAGGTGCTATGTGAGAATTCTAATTGCTCCAACACTGCCATGTGAGACAGTGCAGGTGGATGCAGTCAGGGGACACTCCCTGCTGAACCCAGCCTTCCAGCCACCCCCACAAGGCTCCGGCCATGTGAGTGACACCATCATGGATTCTTTTAATCAGCCAGCTGGTGAACACGGAAAGACTTCTCTCTATATCACACAGAGCAGAAAAATCACCCTCAGAGCCCGCCCAAATCCCTGACCTACAAACACTGTAAAATTTTTTTTTAAAAAGGTCATTGTTTTAAGCCACTAAGTTTTAGTGTCATTAGTTACACAGTAGTAAATAAATGAAATGTGTAGAGAAGGACCTTCTAAGCATGAAAGCTTGGCAGAAATGAAGAAAAAAAAGGAAGAAGAATGGCAAATTTGAAATTGTAAACTGCTCTGTCTCAATTACCATCATATACGAAATTAAAAGACAATGACAAATTGGGAAAATAGCCTCGTAACACAACTAACACACCATTAAGAGGAAAATTACAATAAAAAATGCAAATAATAAAAAGCAGTTATCAGAAGAAATTAAAAAGGCAAAAAGGAGAAGAGCTGTTTAACACTATTAGTAATAAATGCAAATTAAATGACGGTAAGATACATTTTTTGCCTTCAAATTCACAAAGATTTTTTTTTTGATGATAATAGTCGGTGCCTGCAAGACTTGAGTGAGGCAATAATCTTCCAATCTGGTGGTGGGAATGTAAATTGGTAGTCTTTCTGGAGAGCATGAGTTCAGAAGTCTCCAATACCCTTTGCTCAAGTATTTCTCTCTTTTTTGTATATATATATATATATATTTTTTTTTATTGAAGTATAGTCAGTTTACAATGTTGTGTCAATTTCTGGTGTACAGCACAATGCTTCAGTCATACATGAACATGCATATATTTGTTTTCATATTCTTTTTCACCATAAGTTACTACAAGATAGTGAATATAGTTCCCTGTGCTATACAGTATAAACTTGTTGTTTGCCTATTTTATATATATTAGTTACTATCTGCAAATCTCAAACTCCCAATTTATCCTTCCCACCCCCTTTTCCCCCTGGTAACCATAAGTTTGTTTTCTATGTCTGTGAGTCTATCTCTGTTTTGTAAATAAGTTCATTTGTCTTTTTTTTAGATTCCACATGTAAGTGATATTATATATTTTTCTTTCTCTTTCTGGCTTACTTCACTTCGAATGACAATCTCCAGGTCCATCCACGGTGCTGCAAGTGGCATTATTTTATTCTTTTTTTATGGTTGCAACCCATATTTATATTGTATAATGTATTCCATTGTATAAATATACCATGACTTCTTTATCCAGTCATCTGTTGATGGATTTTAGGTTGCTTCTATGTCTTGGCTATTGTAAATAGTGCTGCTATGAACATTGGGGTGCATGTATCTTTTTGAATTAGAGTTCCCTTCAGATATATGCCCAGGAGGGGGATTGCTGGATCATAGGGTAAGTCTATTTTTAGTTTTTTGAGGAATCTCCATACTGATTTACATGACGGCTGCACCAAACTACATTCCCACCAATAGTGTAGGAGGGTTTTGTCCACAGCCTCTCCAGCATTTATCAATCATGGCCATTCTGACTGGTGTGAGGTAATACCTCATTGTAGTTTTGATTTGCATTTCTCTGATAATTAGTTTTATTGAGTATTTTTTCATGTGCCTATCGGCCATTTGTATGTCTTCATTTGAGAATTACTTGTTTATTGTAGAAATTGAAACATGTGGTCAAGCATTCTCATCACAGCACTATTTTTTTTAATTTTGTTTTTTATTGAAGTGTAGTTGATTTACAATGTTACTTTCAGGTGTACAGCAAAGTAATTCAGTTATATATATATTATATATATATAATATATATATATATACATATACTTTTTTAAAGATTCTTTTTCATTATATGTTATTAAAGAAATTGAATATACTTCCCTGTGCAACAGTAGGACCTTGTTGTTTATCTATTTTATATATAGTAATGAATATATGTTAATCCCAAGCTTCTAATTTATCCCTTCCCTGCCCTTTCCTCTTTGGTAACCGTAGTTTGTTTTCTATGTCCATGAGCCTATTTTTGGTTTGTAAATAAGATTTGTATCAGTTTTCTTAGATTCCACACATAAGTTATATCATACGATATTTGTCTTTCTCTGTCTGAGTTACTTCACTTAATATGATAATCACTAGGTCCATCCATGTTGCTGCAAATATCATTATTTCATTTTTAATGGCTGAGTAATATTCCATTTTACACACACACACACACACACACACACACACACACACACACACACACACACCACATCTTCTTTATCCAGTCATCTGTTGATGGACATTTAGGTTGTTTCCATGTCTTGGCTACTGTAAATAGTGCTGCTATGAACACTGGGGTGCATGTATCTTTTTGAATTAAAGTTTTCCCTGGATTTATGCCCAGAAGTGAGACTGACCACAGCACTATGTATAATAGTGAGAAATAATAAACACTAAACCATTTAACAATCAGAGAACTATTCCTAAATTTCCAATAATTGAATACAATGGAGTTATCAAAAAGCATATGTTCCAAAATGTTCAATGACCAGGAAATACATTTATAATAGAATTAAAGTGAAGGGGAAAAGGTAGGTAAAAGCATACAAAAAGAATGGCTGCAATTTTATTTACATAGGTGGATGGATAGAGAGATAAAAAGACTGAATGGAAACACTCAACAATACTGACAGTGGTCTCTGGATGAAAGATTTAGGGAAGTATTATTCCGTTCTTTCTCCTTGTCTGAAGTTTTCTAATTTTCCAACACAAAACTGTATTAAAATAATTTCATAATCAGAAAAAAAAACATTCTTCTTTTAAAGGTAATTAGAGGGAAAATTCCAAAACAGTTACCTCTAGCAAACACAGGAAATTTCAAGTACTAAGAGGTCTTCTCAGAAACCAGGAGCTCTCCCTCCCTGCTGTGTTCTATGTTTTGGAGGCACCTGATTCTAGGCCATGCCCCATGGATCCCCAAACTCCAAAGTTATCTTCTACCATCCCTCCTTCTTCCCCACCATGCCTCCCCACCACAGGTGCGCACGCGCACACACGCACGTAAATATTTCCATTCCTTTAGTTCCCTTCTGTTAACACAGAAATCACAAACTGACAGCCCTGGGCCAAACAAGAACTAAAGATTTCTTTACTTTGACACCCCTTCCCAAAATGTGTTCATTTATTTGTAACTAGTTACAAACAGTAAAGAATAAGGATTTTCCCTACTCCTCCTACTAAGTACTGAACACTATACATAAAATAAACATGACTGAAAAAACAAACAAACAAAAAAGCCAGACTACATAGGGATCTTGGGACCTGAGGAACAACACAGCTCAGATCTTCCTTGACTTATGAAGGAGTTGTGTCCCAGTAAACCCAACATAAATTGAAAATATTGTTAGTCAATAATGCATTTAGTACACCTAACTTACCAAACATCAGAGCTGAGCCTTGCCTATCTTAAACATGCTCAGAACACTTACCTTAGCCTACAATTGGGCGAAATCATGTAACACAAAGCCTATTTTATAATAAGGTGTTGAATATCTCATGTAATTTATTGGATGATGTGCTGAAAGTGAAAAACAGAACAGCTGTTTGGGTGCAGAATGGCTGTTAAGTGTATTACTTGTTTACCCTCATGATCTCATGATCATGCGATCCCAGAATCACAAGAGAGTGTTATACCACGTATTGCTAGCCCAGGAAAGCTCAAAACTTAAAATCTGAAGTATGGTTTCTGCTGAAATGCGTATCACTTTTGCACTATGATTAAGTTGAAACATTGTATGCTGAACCATCGTAAGTTGAGGACTGCCTGTAGTAAGTTCCGTGGGTTTTCTTTTTGATTCATATATCCTAGATTTGGAACTAAGAAAGCCCATAGCCAGAAATGCCAGCAGGTATAAACAAACAGAAAGCCCAAGAAAAGCCTGCTGGCTATAGACAAAGGCCAGTCAACAAGACAAAACATTTAGGCAATAACTGCTCTGCTCCAGCCAAATACCACAGGAATGAACCGTGACCCCACCCCTGCCCAAAGCAGCAAAACCGAGGGGGGAGCCTCAACTTCCACCATTGTGAGGTTGTAGTGAGGTGCCCTTAAACCACCCCACTGGGGTGGTGTCAGAGATGGTCAAGTAGAAAGCCAGGACTATCATCCACTACCACTGGTAGACAGCCCTAAGCTCCCCCTGCACGGGGAGCCTACCAGCAGTAATGAGGCACACCTCCCACTCCCCTGTGGGGTGGTGTCAGAGGAGGCCTAGGGGAGAATCAGAACTTTCACCACCACCCACCACACAGCAGTAACAAGGAGCTTCTCTAACCCTCATCACTTGAATGTTAATGGAAGCCAAGTAGAACCTAGCCTTCTACCCCTGCCTGAGTGTAACAAGGGAACAGCCTCACTTCCCCTGCCAGAATGGTGTCAGCAGAGGCCAGCTAGAAGAGTAGGTTTAAATAAGACCCAGAGCCTCAGAACACAATACAGAAAAGTCCAGATTCCAATCAAAAATCACTCATCAACCCCAAAACCATGAGGATCTGAAACTGAATGAAAAAAAGACATCAATAAATGCCAACTCCAAGATGACAAAGATGTTAAATTTATCTGACAAAGATTTTAAAGCAGCTAATGATAAAAATGCTTCAACAAGCAATTGTGAATATGGTTGAAACAAACTTTAAAAAAAATAGGAAGCCTCAGCAAAGAAATTGAAGATATATAAAAGAGCCAATGGAAATTTTAGATCAGAAAAATACAGTACTCAAAATACAATCCCAGTGCATGGGCTTGTATTAGTTCCCTTTTGCTGCTGTGATAAATTATCCCAAAGCTTAAAACAATACAAATCTATTGTCTTATAGTTCTCAAGATCAGAATTCCAAGGTGGGTCTCACTGGGCTAAAACCAAGGTGTGTCAAGCCTTTATTCCTTTATGGAGGCTCCAGGGGGAAATCTGTTTCCTTGCCTCTTCCAGCTTCTCAAGGCTGCCCTCATTCCCTGACTTGTGGACCCTTTCCATCTTCAAAGCCAGCAACGTCGAGTCTTTCTCACGTTGTGTCACTCTGACACTGACCATCCTGCTTCTCTTCCCCTTCCAAAGACGCTTGTGGTTATATTGAGCCCGCTGGGAGAATACAGAATAGTCTCCCCATCACAAGATCTTTAATCACATCTCTAAAATCCTTTTTGCCAGTGAAGGTAATAAGAGTCACGGGTTCTGGAGATCAGGATGTGGAAATCTTTGGGGGAGGCTGATATTCTGCCTACTGCAGTTTGCACCCAAAGATTTATGCCTGTCCCACATACAAAATACACCCACAACATCCTACGGCTGTCAAGAGTTTAAACAGATTATGGCATCAACTCAAAATCCAAATTCTCATCAGCTTAAAAGTCCCAAATGTCATCATCTAAGTCATTTAAATAGGTATGGGGAAGACGCTGGTAATGATCCAGCCAGGGGCAAAATTTCTCTTCATCTGTGGACCTATAAAACTAGAAAACAAGTTATCAGCTCCTAAAATGCAGTGATGAGGCAAGCATGGAATAGCAATTATAGTCATTTCCATCCAAAAGGGAAAATGAGAAGGAAAAAGAAGCCATCAGTCCCAAGCTGTTTTGAAATCCAACTGTGTGAATTTCACTGGGATTTCAAGGCTTCTGTGCTTCCAGGCTCCATTCTCTAAGCTCAAAGCTTTGCCCTTGGGGTTCACCTTTCTTTCTCCTGAAAGGTAACACTTGTTTGCAGCTAAATAGTTTTATCAGCTTGTTGTATATCTGTAGAATTTAGGGGGTCCAACAGCTCTATAACTGGTAAAGTTGAATCAGTATGTAGCAACAACAAAAAAAATTCCAAGCTCAAATTGTATCACTGGAGAATTGTAGCAAACATTTAAAGGAGAATTAACATCTATACAATCTCTTTCAGAAAACAGGAGAGAACATTTCTCAATTCATTTTTCTGAAGCTAGTGTTAACCCTGGCAACAAAACCAGACAGAGATAGCACACAAAAAAGAAAACTGCAGACAATTATCAAATATGCCTCATAAATATCAACGTAAAAATTCTTAACAAAATATTAGCAAATAGAATTCAGCCATTTGTAAAAAGAACTATAAATTATGACCAAGTGGTGTTCATCCCAGGGATGCAAGCCTGCTTCATTATTTGAAAATCAATGTCATTCACAATATTAACAAGCTAAAATACAAATCATAAGATTATATCAATTGATGCAAAAGAAGTATTTGGCAAAGTTCAACACTCATTTATGACGAAAACGCTCAGAAAAATATACCATATGAGATCGCTCATATGTGGAATCTAAAACAAACAAACAAACAAACAAAAAAGCATAAATACAAAACAGAAACAGACTCATAGACATAGAATACAAACTTGTGCTTGCCAAGGGGGCGGGGGGTGGGAAAGGATAGACTGGGATTTCAAAATGTAGAATAGATCAACAAGATTATACTGTATAGCACAGGGAAATAAATACAAGATCTTATGGCAGCTCACAGTGAAAAAAAATGTGACAATGAATATATATATGTTCATGTATAACTGAAAAATTGTGCTCTACACTGGAATTTGACACAACATTGTAAAATGACTATAACTCAATAAAAAAGTGTTAAAAAAAAAAAAGAAAGAAAAATATAGCCATAGAGAGGAACTTTCTTAACTTGATGGAAGAACCTCTATAAAAAACTACACCTAACATTATACCTGATAGTGAAAGACAATGCTTTCCCCCTAAGATCAGGACCAAGGCAGGATGTTCATTCTCACCACATTTATTCCCCAGTGTATTCAGCATTCTAGCCAGGAAATAAGGCAAGAATAAATACATAAATAAATAAATAGATAAATAAATAGATAGATAGATAAAAGAAATAAATGATACATAGACCAGAAAGGAAAAGCTAAAACTATCTCTTTTAGCAGATGACATGATTACAATAGAGAATTCCAAAGCGACTATCAAAACAAAAAAAACAGCTAGAATTCATAAGTGAATTCGGCAGGGCCTCAGGATTCAAAATAAACATACAAAAATCAATTCTATTTCAGTATATTAGCAATGGACACTGAAATTAAAAATACAATATCAATTGCAATTGCTCCAAAAAACCCAAAATACCTTGGTGTGAATCGAACAAAACATGTACAGACAGGCTTCGTATGCTGAAAACTATTCAACGCTGAGACCTAAAGAAATGGAGTTGGAACAAGGGGTAAACACATAGATTAGAGGAACAGAATGAAGAATTCAGAACTAGACCCACAGAAATATATTTTTGATAAGGATGCAAAAGCAACTCAATGGAGGAATGATAGCCTCTTCAACAAATGGTGCTGGAGTAATTGGACTAAAATTAGCTCAAGATGGATCACAGATTTCAGTGTAAATGTAGAACTATAAAACTATTAAAAATCATAGAAAAATCTTTAGGGTCTAGCACTTGGCAAAGTGTTCTTAAATTTGATAACAAAAGCATGATTCATGAACGGAAAACTTGATGACTTTTGACTTCATCAAAAAATTTTTAATTGCTTTGCTATCGACCCTGTTAAGAGGATGAAAAGCCAGGCTACAGAGTTGGGGAAAATATTTGCAAATCACACATCTGACTAAGAACTAGTATCTAGAATTTAAAAAAAAAAAAAAAAAAAAAAAAAAGAACTCTCAAAACTCAGTTTAAAAAATCCAATTAGAAAATGGGCAAAAGACATGACCAGATTTTTTTTCACCAGAGAAGATACATAGATGATAAGCGCATGGGAAGATGTTCGACATCACTAGCCATTAGGCGAAAGCAATTTAAAGCCCCAAAGAGGTATCACTACAAACCTATCAGAATGACTAAAGTAAAAACTGGTGAGGCTGTGGAGAAAGTGGGTCACTGGTACAATGTGCATGGGAATGTAAACGCAGAAGGCACTCTGGAAAACAGCTGGGCAGTCTCAAAAAAACTAAACATGGAACTACCACATGACCCAGAAATTGGATTCTTGGGCATTTATCAAAAGAAACAAAGACTTGCCATTCACACAAAAAGCTGTACGGAGCTGTTTAGTTTTATTCATAAAGGCACCAAACTAGAAACAACCCAAACGTCCTTCCATGGATGAATTGTTAAACCATGCTACACTGAGTACTACTCAGTGATAAAAAAAAAAAAAGGAACAAACTACTGACGCATACAACACTCCAGACAAATCTCCAGATAATCATGCTGAATGAGAAAAGTCAATCCCAAAATACTGCATGATTTGAGCTGTACAGCATTCTAGAAGAGTCAAACTTGTAGAAATGGAGAACAAATTAGTGGTTTCCAAGGGTTAAGGAGGTGGCGGGGGTGGGAGGGAGATGTGTGTGGCTATAAAAGGGCAACGTGAGGGATCCTCGTGGTGATGGAAAATTTCTGCATCATGACTCTATCAGTATCAATTCTGGTTGTAATATTGCAAGATGTTCACCATTGGGATAAAGAAAATGGGTGAAAGGACATAAGGGATTTCTCTGTATTATTTCTAAGAACTGTACATGAATCTATAATTATTTCAAAATAGAAAGTTTAATTTTAAAACATGGTTCTAGTGTAATTTCACATAAAAATTGAAATCATCTTTGAAAAAATTCGCCAGATCTGACCCACTTCCACATTTGGCTAAAATGGGCTGGTGTGGAGCAACCATTGCAACTCAAGCTTCAACATACACCTGCCAGTTCACCCCAGTCCTCACTGCTCCCTATCGCTCCCTATCACCTAGACTTAGGTGCTCCGCTATTCATTATCCAGCTTGCCCAGCTAATTTTCTTACATCTGGTAAGAGTCCCCTGCCTGGCCCTGTAGGCATTTGAATTTTCCACTGTTGTTGACTCAGATTCCTGACATCAGCAAAGCAGAGTGGAAGCAGGGCTCAGATATGCTGATGTGAACTCATGGAAACATCTTCATTCTGTATCTCAAGTCTGAAAAATGTGTGCCCGGGGCACGATACCTAGAGTGGAAACCCCTGAAAGTCAGACAGACCTGAGTTAAAATCACGGCTCTCCCCGCAAATTACTTGAATTTTCAGATTTTTCACTTGCAAACTGAAACAGTAATAATAATTCAAATAATGACTCAATGTAAAACACCTGCTACCACAGCATAGGGGCTCATTGATTTGTTTTCCCCATAACAACAGGATGCCTCTCTTTTTCTTATTTGTGATTCCTCCTACTAACCAACAGCTTATGCTAAAAGAGGTGGGTTCCCACTGAAGTTTTATACCTACGTTTACCACTAACTGGGAACTTCTGTGCCACTTTGCTCAGCAGCCTCCTCGCACTGTCTCACCATCCTCATGATAATCCTGCAAGACAGGCTCTTACTTGTATTATGCCCATCTTGCAAATGAGGAATTTGAGGCATAGAATTATTTAGTTATTTAAGCTTTAGCCAATAAATCTGACTCTAGAATACGTGCGATATAGTTTTTCCACTGACTCTCTGTTTCAGGCTTCGCAGGATTTGGAACAGGTTTTCTTTCCAGGCTTTCCCCCTGCCTTTTGCATGTCCTTGCCTCATACAAAGATAAGACTAACTTATACATTCTTGGTCAACCTCGGTGTGTGTGCAGCCTTGGGAGAATCCAATCTCTGCTTTGCCTTCCTCTCCTGACACATGAAATCTCTTGGGATAAGCATGTGACTCAGGTACCTGCAGGCTACACTGTGTTTGAAGAGTTTCAGATACCACTCACCAGGCACAGGGTGTTATTATCAAGGACATTTTCCTATAGCAGCTCCACTGGCATCTCTTTCACAATCCAATGATCTTTTATTGGCACTAACTTATATTGGCAAAGAGAAGGGGACAAAAAACACACAGAATAGGCAGAGTGAAATATCAGCTCTCCCCTGAGGACCAGTGGCTGGCTGAGACGCTCAAGGCTTGTCACTCACCGGAGGTGAAGAGACTCAAGAAAAACAGGACACTCCCTGGCTCTTGGCACAGTGTCCAAGAGCTTCCCAGGATATGAAACCAGAGAAATGCCTTAGGCTTATTTCTCAATGGTTAAGATTCTCCAGTAAGACAAAGCTGGATCTGATTCCTGGCTGCCCCACTTCTTAGCTGCGTCAACTTGGCTAGAGTTCCTAACCCCTCTTGCTAAGCCTCAGTTTTCTCACTTTGTGAAGTGGCCGCAATAATTACAATCATGCCTTCTCTACAGGGTCTTTGAAGAAAATAAATGAGATGACACAGAAAATGTGCTCATGTGCAGTAAGCCCTCAATAAATGTTAGTATTACTATATTAGGTGTGAAATTTGTGATAAACCAGGAAAAGATAATAGCCATTAGGATTATTAAAAGTGATAGCATATTTAAAATGCCAGGAAGAAAAGTGGTTGTGGTGATGGTGGCAGTGTTTTAGCCATATCAGCAAAAAAGCCAGAAGTTAAAAATGACAAGACTTCAAAGACTGTCCCAGGGGAAGCTTTCTTCCCACAAAAGTTGTATTTGTCAGAAGTTCTCTGCATTTGAATTTTTTTAATTAAAAAAGTATTTTCCTATTAGATTATAATTCCAGAAATGTTTCTAGTTCAATTTTGATAAATTTAACTCTTTCCTTTAAATAATGTTCTGGCTTCATCTCTTTCTAGCTTTGTGATCTTGGGCAACATTGTTTACCTTCTTAAATATCAGTTTTCTTGTCTGTAAAATTAAGTTCTGGAACCACCTGAGATAATGGACATGGAAGTGCTTTGTAAAAGTATAAACCACCCCTTTCTCCATAGAAATGCTGAGTTACAATGGTTCCAGTGCTGCTCTTAGCCGTGCTCCTTACTTAAGACATTCGTGAGACAAAGTATACTTTCAACTAGAAAATAACAACCATTTAACATGTTCTATTAAGTTTGAAGGCAAAACTTTGGGGAAAACTGTGCTAATGAGATACAAGCATTGAATGTGAAGGTGAGTATTTGAAAAACTTGATTAATATCTTAGGAAGATGACAAAATTCTCCCCATTTCCCAGGAAGGCAGACCAATAGTTGAAGAACAGAAAGGATATTTGAGAGGCCATCACAGAATCAATCTCTTTGACTCCAGTCTCTTCTGTTTCCAGAAAATAGCCTGAAAGAAATATATGACCAAATTAATCCTACTAATCTACTGGTTTTCATCTTATTGCTCAAGAATTCCCAGGAGTCTTTAACTATCTGCATGAAAAGCTCCAGCTCTGTAGCCTGAAATTTAACTTTCTTACTTTATAATATGGCCCCACTGATGCGGGAAAACGGATGTGGGGCATGAGGAGGGCCGTGTCCCAGGTCTCGATGGAGCCCCTGGAACATGCACCACCAAGTGTGGGTCCTTGGCTTCGCACAGGGAAGAATTCAAGTGCGAGCCACCATTGAGTAAAGGTAGATTTATTTAGAGAGATACATACTGCATAGAGTGTAAGGCAAGAGAAAGTTGAGGAAAGAGGTGTGAGAATTGGGTGCTCAGGTTAAAGTGAAATTAGGTACACACTCCATAGACAGAGTGCAGGCCATCTCCAAAGAGGAGGGAGCGAAAATGGCCACTAGGCATTGTGTTGTCACTTGTTATGGTCTCAGTAGCTTCACACGCCTACAGGTGGGATCATTCTAACTGCCCTGGGGAAGGGGCTGGGATTCCCAGGGAGTGGGCCACCGCCCATTCTTTGGCCTTTTGGGGTTAGCCTTGGGACTGTCATGGTGCCTGCAGGCATGTTATTTGATCACGCTGTTATAATGAGCATATAATGAAGCTCAAGGTCTACCAGAAGTTAAACTTCTTAATCCTTAAGGCCCACTAGGAGGTGAATCTTCCACCATTTTGGTGTTAAATTGCTATCATCACTTGAGTGGCTGTGCCCTGCCCTCTTCCCTCCTGTCTCACTACCTTCCTCTTAAGGCCTGGCCCCTGCCTTTCTCCATAATTTGCATCTTCTTCTCCATCCCTGCTTCATTGTCTCCTAGATCATGCATGCTTATCTCCTACTCCAAATGTTTGTTCATGCTATACTCTCACCCCTATGTTTGTCCTCTACACATACATCTATTTGAATCCTACCTACTCCTATTTATTTTCTTATTTTTGCCCATCTATATTTTCTTAGTTTTCTGCAATATTTTTAATTTAAATCCTGAGTGTCCCTAAGGCCCAGCTTCCACACTTCCTTCCCCAAAAGTCCTGACTGGCTTTGATAACTCTTTCTGTGATTACTATCTGGACCATCTGGCAGAGCGCTTAGCTTTCCTGTGGGTAGATCTTTCTCCTCAACCAGACTGTTCAGCTGTCAGACCCAAAGCAGGCCTTATCTTTCGTGTGTATGGGGTTTTGTTTGTGCTGTGACTCTTTCCAGAAAAACTTTAGGACAGCTCACAGAAACACACACACACATGCACGCATGCACGCACGCACAAACATAATCGCAAAGTACAAATAGTATGATGCTGAAGAGGGGGCCAGTAAAAATAAACGGGCACTGCAGACTCTGACTTCCTCCAAGATCTCTCAACCCCTAGTACTCTATGTCCTAATGTTTCCTTAATACGTTTTACTGAAACTCTAGTAAGGAAAGAGCAGGAAGAAAACCAAATACAAGTAAATAGAAAAGAAGATATAACAGAAAGAATCCCAGATCTTTAGTCCTTCATTCATTCATTTATTCTGTCATTCAATAAAAAAAATTTTAAGCATCTGTTATGTACCAGGTACCGGTTATATAACTAGTCCCATAACTTGAGGGACCCTCTTCATCTATTTAGCCTTATTTGTTAGACAATACAAATTAAAGAGGTAAAAAAGGAAGATTAAAGTTGTGTCCCTTCCCTACTGAACATAAAATGAATTTGAAAGAAAGCATTATTTGCATAGATAATCCAACATTGAAAACCAGGACTGGCTCATGTGTTTGAAACGTTAAGTTAATTTGCAAATTAAACATTGAACTTAAAAGAGACCCAGTGTTTTCTGAATTTTTTTAATATTTCATGTGTGCTAGGTTTTCAGGAAAATTTGCATTTGTGAACAAAATTGGATAAACATAACGACTAATAAATATATAAAAGTTAGTCAACCTGAATGGTAATCAAATTATTGAAAATGTGATACCATTTTTAAAGATAAAGTGAAACCACAATGAAACCTCACTACATACCCAGTAGAACATCTAAAATTTAAAAATGTTAAACACCAAAACTAAAAAGGATTTAGAATAAGCAGGAGTCTGATAGGTGTGTGAATTGGTGCAACTATTTTGTAAAATAGTTTGGCAGTTTCGTAAAAAGTTAAAATGGACATCTACCCTATTACCTGGCAATTCTACTCCTAGCTGCTTTTCCAAGAAAAATTTTTAAATTTGTCCATAAAAAGCCTTGTAGAAGAATGTTCATAACAGCTTTACTCATAATAACCAAAACTGGAAACAATCTGGATGTGTGATATAGTCATACAATAGAAAAATACTCACCAGTAAAAAAGAAACAAACTACTGATATATGAAACAACACAGATAAGTTTCAAAAATATTATACTGAATTAAAATGTATAGTGTATGATTCCACTTATATGAAATTCTAGAACCTGCAGTGATGGAAATCAGACAAATATTTGCTTCTTAGAAGGTAAAGGAAGTTGACTGAGAAGAGGCACAAGGAAATGTTCTTGTATGACTAAAATATTCTGTGGCTTGATATATAGTCATCAGAATTGATTGTCAGTAGTTAAACTTAAAATCTGACTATTTTGCTGTATTCAATCATATCTTAATAAATCAAACAAACAAACTTTAAAAGATAATGCTGAGGCAAGTTTTTGGGATTTGGAAATTCTCTAAAACTGGATTATGGTAGTGGTTGCAAATGTATACATTTATTAAAAACCACTGAACTATTCATTTACAATGAGTAAACTTTATAATATGTCACTTATACCTCAAGAAACTATTGAGTAAAAAGATAATGCATTCAGTATTGTACTGGAAGTACTAGTAAATGCAATAAAACAAAAAAAAGGAAATAACAGGTATACAGATTGGGAAATAAGAATTAAAACGATCTTTGTTTGCAGATGACATTGTCATCCATGTAGAAAATTTAAAAAAAAAAAAAACCCTCCTGGAACTAATAAGTGATTATAGCAAGATTGCAGGATACAAAGTTAATATACAAAAATCAATTCCTTTCCTCTATACCAGCACTGAAAGCATGGCATTTGAAATTAAAAACACAATACTTTTTACATTCACGCCTCCAAAAATAAAATACTTAGATATAAGTTTAACAAAATATGTATAAGATCTATATGTGGTAAACTACAAAACTCTGATGAAAGAAATCAAAGAACATAATAATTAGATATTCCATTTTCATGGATACAAAAACCCAATATTGCCAACATGTCAATTCCTCCCAAACTGATCTGTAGATTCCATGTGATACCAATTAAAATTGCAGCAATTTATTTTGTGTATATCTATAAAATGAGTCTAAAATGTATATGAAGGGACAAAAGACCCAGAATAGCCAACACGATACTGGAGAAGAACCAAGTTGAGGGACTGATGCTGCCTGACTTCAAGACCTGCAATAAAGCTACAGTAATCAAGATAGTGTGTTATTGATGAAAGAATAGACAAATAGACCAATCGAACAAAACAGAGAGCTCAGAAACAGGCCCACATAAGTCCAATCAACTTTTCTTTGACAAAGGAATAAAGGCAATACAATGGAACAAAGATAGTCTCTTCAACAAATGGTGTTAGAACAACTGGACATCCACATGCAAAAAAAAAAGAATCCAGACGTAGACATTACACCCCTCACAAAAATTAGCTCAGAATGATCATAGGCCTAAATAAGAAACTCCTGGAAAACAACATAGGAGAAGACCTAGATGACCTTGGTTGTGATGATGACTTTTTAGATACAATACCAAAAGCACAATCCTTGGAGGAAATAATTGATAATTGATAATTGGACTTTATTAAAATAAAAAAAGTCTGCTCTGCAAAAAAACAGCATCAAGAAAATGAGATGACAAGCCACAGACTGGGAGAAAATATTTGCAAAAGACACATCTGACAAAAGACTGTTATCCAAAAATGTATAAAGAACTCTTAAAAATTCAACAGTAAGAAAAAAACAACCCAATTTAAAAATGAACAAAGAACTTAGCAGATAGTTAGTAGACCTTAGTAGACAGTTTGACAGTTTCTTACAAAATGAAACATACTTTTACCATGTGATCTAGCAATTGAGCTCCTTGGTGTTTACCCAAAGAATTTAAAAACCTACATTCATACAAACATGTGCATACATATTTTGCAGCAGCCTTATTCATAATTGCCAACACTTGGAAGCAACCAAGATGCCCTTCAGTAGGTGAATAAATAAACTGCGGTACCTCTAGACAATGGACCATTATTCAGGGCTAGAAAGAAATGAGCTATTAAACCATGAAAAGACATGAGTAAACTTAATTGCATGTTATTGAGTGAAAGAAGTCAATCTGAAAATGTTAATACTATGTGCTCCCAATTATATGACATTCTAGAAAAGGCAAAACTATGGAGACAATAAAAAGGTCAGTGGTTGCCTGGAATCTGCAGGGAGACAGGCAGTGGAGGAAAGATGAGGAAGCATAGCACAGAGGACTTTTAGGGCAGACAAAATACTTCATACAATACTGTAATGATGGATACATGTCATTATACGTTTGTCCCAACTATAAAATGTGCAGCATCAACAGTGAACACTAATGTAAACTGTGGACCTGTGATTATGATGTGTCAATGTAGGTTCACCAGCGGTAACAAATGTATCACTCTGGTGAGGGATGTTGATGATGAAGAGACTCATAAGTGTGGGGCACGGGAGTATATATCTGTACCTTCCTCTTTATTTTGCTATGAACCTAAAACTGGTCTAAAAAACATGTCTTAAAAAAAGGTAATGCACATGACTATTGGGGTGCAGAGAAAAATAGTCACAGATTTGGGGGTACAGATTGTCTTGAGCAATTTGATGATGTAAACCAAGAATGCCCTCGGGCCAAGCAATTCCACTTTAGAAATTTACCATGAGAAAATAATTTGAGGACATGCACAAAGATTTAATTTTAAAGATGGATATTAAACTGAGGTGCCATTTGTAATAGATAAAAATGGAAAGCAACTTAATGTCTACCATAGCACATTAGTGAAATAAATGTATATGAATGTGTGTACAAACAGTAGCTATTATAATAATGTTGTAAGTTAATGTTGATCAACACGGAAAGCTGTTCACAACATATTAATAGAAAACACAGATTGGAGAAAACAAGTAGAAAACAGCATAACTGATATTACTATGTAGTACTTTTAGTATTGTGTAGGTGTATTACTATATAGAGAATTCTATAAGACGATAAGGGTACTTGTCTCTGGATGGTAGGATTATGGGGTAACTTTCTATTCTTTCTTAATAATTGTATGTGCCTTTTACAAAAGATTTTTTTTCACAATCTTTAAAGTGAGTTAATGGAGAAGATAGATCATTAGGACTGTGGTACATATGATAAATACGGGAGTTCTGAAAATTCGGTGTGTGCTACTTTATGCAATAGATGTCTATAAATTGGCTTGCACTTTCCATGATGGAAAAAAAGCTGCAAGAAAAGTAAAAAATCATTTGATAATGTGAATAACCATTGCCTCATGTTCCTGTTTTGGAAGTTCACATCATTTTCGCTTTCAGTGTCACCTAAAACAGAAAATACCTAAATCGTTATTCTTTCATAATGTCCTGGTCAAATTGCTAACCACAATCATTTTAAGAAAGCCCCGGGGGGAGGGTATAGATCAGTTGTGGAGTGCAAGCTTAGCATGCACAGGGTCCTGGATTCAATCCCCAGTACCTCCACCAAAAAAATAATAATAATAAATAAGTAAACCTAATTACCTCTCCTCCTCATGCCACCAAAAAAATGGGCTTGGCTTTGAAAAAAAAAGAAAAGAAAAGAGAAAAACAAAAACAAAAAGAAAGCTCTAGGTCAGTGTCATGTTTTTACTTTCCCGATTTAAATCACTTTCTCAGACATTCTGGGGATTGCCCAAAAGGGAAGAATGCACATGCTCAGAGAGTTTGGTTAATTTCTGTAATAACTGAAACTCGTCTACAGAAGCAGGCAGATTTCGTCTGCCTCTAACAGACCCTGATCAGGAGACAAGGCCATCTCCCTGCCCAAGAGAAAAACAGAGAAAGCAGGCACCTCTGGGTAAAATCAACCTCCCAGAACGTTCCTTCACAGAAACACAAAATAAAAACATCTGGAATGCACTACTCTCCAGGGAGCCAGAGCCCTAGTCCTGGGTCAGCTTGCCCTGGCACTGTCCCCGTCTCGAGAGAGAAAGAAGCTGGAGCTCCAGGAGGGCGGCTTGCCCAGTGATGTCAAAAATCAGTGACAAGGCTATGACTGGAATCCTTTGTCTCCCCACGTGCCAGAGGCTCTAGGAGGTAAAGCAGACAGTGTGGTGTGATGAAAAGACTACTGGACGGGTCAGGAAACCCGAGTTTCAGAGTTGCCTTTGTCACTTAAGTAGCCGCGTGTCCACGGGCAGGTTCCTGCTCTTTCGGGATCTGTGCCTCTTGATCTACAATGTGAGGAAGCTCCACTGGAAAACATTTAAGGGCTTCTCCAGATCAAACAGCCTGTGGTTTCTAATTCGCTCACACCCTCCCCTTCCCTGTCTCTTCAGGGTTAGTCCTTTCAGGCATCCTTGCCGCTCTCTCCTCCATCCATAGTTCTCTTGGGCACACCTGTCCTGTGATCTCCAAGCTGCACAACCATGTCCCCCCGAGCAGGTGCTGAAATATTTCCCCTGTTGCTGCTACCATGTAGCTAGAGTCCTGCTAAAATTTTTTTCTTTTTCTGCCTAACTGGATTAACAAGGCACACATGTGTCTGTGGACAGAGCAGCACTGAATACACTTTGCAGAGTAAATAGAAGTTTAATTTTCTTTAAACAGTCATCAAGTGCCTGAGGAGGTGTGAAGCCCGAAAAAGTGATTTTCTTGGGCCCCCTGTCACTCCCGGGGGATGGGGCTGCCCACGTCTTGACCCAGAGAGGATGAAAAAGTGTGGACACAGGAGGAGAGGATTCAGCTAAACCGAATAGCACCCCAGCTGAAAGGAGAGAGACAGGGAGAACTAGGTTGTGTTATCAATCAGTTTTCAACTTCAGTTAACGTTATTGGCGAGACAAGGTGGACATGTTGCCAAAGTCAATACAGTAGATCTGGGTGCCTCAGGCAGGCTTTGGTGCTAACGGAGGTTTAGTGCCAGACATTCTGTCCCGTGAATGTTTCCTAATGTCCTTCTTGATCTCTGGCTGCCACATGCTGTGGTTATAATCTTGCTATTGAAGGTCATAGGATTTAAGTTTTGGGTCCTCAAACCAAATTTATGGTAAGTGTCTTCTCTCCTGAAACCCATTTATACTGTTGAAAAAATCTTGTGGACTCCCTTTTGTTTAATATGTAGGGCACAACAATAAAAATAAACATATTTTCAGATAGGGTACTCTTAAAAGAGTTCACTTCCTAGGCAGGTTTTTGAAGTCAAAGATGTCACTAAGAAAACTATCTGAAACTTCCTTATCCAAAAATCTCACCATAAGATTTACAGTTTTAGTAAACACCTACTTAAGCTGTTAATAGCTGGGATCTTCCTGCAAAGCACCTCTATCCTTAGGAAGAATGGGGAAATGACTCTTTTCTGGTTGGATAAGGTTTTATTTCATGATTTTAGTGGCATAGACATGCACCATGTCCTTAATACCAGGAGCCTGGCCCAAGCGGCCAGGCTGAGAAGCATGGCAATAGATAAAATTAAAATTATAGATAAGGGATAAAATCAGATCATGAGGAGATCATGACTCTGGGCCAGCAAGTATGTGATAATGGGTAAGCTCAATATTTAAATAAATATTTGTTTTAAAGCAGGAGAAAGGTGGGAGTGTAACATGTTTCAGATTCAACATGGCATAAGCCTACCACTGGGGTGCAGGACCTATGGACAAAACATCACTTCCCCTCGTGGTAGCACACACTGATTACGGGGCTATTATTTTTTGTGTGCAGCCTGTATTAAATGACTGGCTGGATGCAATCATATCTTCAAAATCTAGGCTACTTAAGCTGCAAAATCCTTAAGCTACGAAAGCAACCTACTAAACCAGGTGGTACAGCTCCTCTCACTTTACAAAAACTGAGATCTAGATATTTTTGTTTGCCTGTTTTGCTTAAGGTCAACATTTAGCAGCTACGGTGATACTAGAATCCAGGTCTCTTGGCTCTGAGAAACAGTCAATGCTCCAGATCCCTATTACACACTTGTGTTCTGTACTTTGCCCTTGACAAATTCATATGAAAGTTAAGTGTAGAAAGAGACCGATGTCCACCAACAATAAATTAATCAATTAATCTTACTGACTTTTCCACTTCTAGCAATTTACTTGTTTATTTCAATAGTCTTGATACAAAATGTGGTTTGCTTGTTGGGTGGTTAGGTTGGTGGGGTAAAGATACCCTGCAATTTAATGTGAAAACCAAGGCGTAATCAAAGCCTTCTTTATTCTGTAAATGTAGGCATTCCCGAAAGGAAGGTCACTGTTATTACTAACACAATCACAACATCAGTTGTATGAGAAAGAAGATATATACATGAGATAGTTTATGTATATATTATATATACGTGTATTCTTGCCTTTTGAATATTTGAGTAGTTCTTCAAAAGTTACATTTTTCGAAATGACTCAGCATGACTGGAGAGAGTAGAATGGGGGACAGATTTGTCAGAGGGTACATGACATAAACAATCCAACTCTGAACTTTTCTTCCCCCAAGGCCTTGAGGAATTAACAAGTTCCCTGGGTCAGGATCTTAAACATTTGTGTACACTCCAAGTGTTCTTATGTTTGAGACCTTTACTAGTTTTAAAGATGTCCAAATTAAGGGGCTGGGATAAAAACCAAGGACTAGGATTAGTCCGTTAAGAGCTCCATTTCCAAAGCACTGAGAGCTATTATCCAGAAGAATTGCACATCATACTTAGACCAGGGAGATTAAAATATTCTCCCCAGATATTATATGTGTAAAACATTTTCCAAATTGAATTCCAGTTGCAGGAGTATTTTTGGCACTTCAACAGCAGGGGGCTGAGAGCCTGGTCTGTGCCAGCTTTGCTGACTCCAGCAAGCAGGGGTGGAAAATCTGGGCCGGAGGAGGAAAAGCAGTAGCTGGTAAGACTGATGCCACAGGAGGAAGGGCAGGTGGTTGCTAGGCAGCTGGTTTTAGCCTCTGGTCGTCCCTGTCTGCTCCCTAGACTCTAGAGTGTTGCTATATTCAAAAATGCACATTAAAGACAGGAGATGAGGGAGAAGAAGGTATCAGGGAGAGAGAGGCCTTGTATAAGCTACTCCCTGGGGCCCTGTGAATCTGCAGGAGGGAGCATGACCCTGGGCCAACTAGAGCTGTCCTGCAGTCCACACTGGAGCCAGCCTGGTACCATTGCTAGACCCTGGCACTGCTACGAGCTGGCCCAGCACACGTGGCCAGGTGTGTTCTCCTGTTGAACAGAACCTATTTGACCCATGAGCAGGGCAGGGTACACTATGACTATGATGGAGTAAGACCAAAACAAGGACACTCTGTGATCATGTCTGAATAGACAAAAACGTGAACCCTACCCAAACCCCCAAAATGACTCGGTATCCCCTATCCTAATATGTGTGACTGCTGTTTCTTGACCAATTACATCTTTAACCTCAGTTTAGTCAGCCTCCTCAATCGCAGACTTACCTCTGCTTCCGGCTTCTTTAAACCCTACCCCAAGTCACAGGCAAGCCCAAATCCTTCCCTAAGCCCTTTCTAACACCTTCTTACTGATGCGCCCTATGGTTGCCCACGGTGAGGTTCTCCCTCTTTGCAAGGAGCAGCGAACCCAACTAGTTCCACCACAGGTGAGCTCCTGCTGGTCTTCAGCTGCAAAGCCAAGTGACACAGCGTCTGTTCTGTGCCGAGCCATGTGTGACGGCTGGGCCTACAGCTCTGAACAGAGCAACTTGTCCCGTCCTCAGGAAGCTCACAGTCTGATGGAGGAGACCAAAGTGCAGCAGGCAGACTCTAACCTCCAGAGGCGTGACAAGTCATACAAAATTCAACAGAATGTCACATTCAATAGTCCTAAGGGTGGCATGATAGTGAGAATATGAAAGAGTAGAAAACACCCCCCCCAAGGTCATATTTATGTATTATTAGCAAGAAGACAATGGTTGCAAATCTTAGGATTCCATCAAGGTGGAGTTACTGTACTTGTAAATACATTTGCATATCTTAAGGCACCAAAGAAGTGCAAAATCCAGTCAAGTGACCAACTAAGAACGGAAGCTGCAGACTTCCTGAGTGAACAAAGGGTTGGATGAAGTAGCCAGGGACCTGAGAGACCAACCTCTTTAGTGGGAAAGCCTACGACTTTATAACCATTAAATAAATCCCTATAAAAACGAATATATGTATGTATATGCATGACTGGGACAGTGTGCTGCACACCAGAAACTAACACATTGTAACTGACAGTACTTCAATTAAAAAAAAAAAAAAAATCCCATCGCGATCACCAGCAAGCCCACACTCTGCTCCTACGGAACTGGGAGGGCAGCGGTGTTCCTTGGGGTAGATTATGTGCTTTTGACGTCAGGAAGAGTGAGAAATAAGTACAGAACGATGTGAAAGAACCATAGTACTGATAACTTTATATTAAAAAGGAAATTGCATATACTTGCCACTTTGTGTATATGCAGTTTTTTAAGAGATTAGGGCCTACTGGAGAGAGAGCTTTGTAATGCCAATGTCAAAGGCAGCTGGGTAGTTGATGTGGAGTTTTCTGTTTTAAGCGGAAAGTTGAATTCTTACAAAGTTTTTGAAACATAAAAGAGAAATCTAGGACCCTATATTTACAAGTTTATGGGGCTAAATGTATATAAATATTGAATCACTCCAGAAAGTCTTGTTAATGGAAATACTTACATATTTTTAACATGTATAATCACAGCTTAAAATGTTTGCAAATGTTTAACTATATTCATAGGCCCTTTAGAGGTGATTGCTAAACTCTGCTAGACCAAAAAATAATTACATACGTAAGTTGAGTTTAAAAAACTTCTGTTTTTCTAATTTTAACTTTAATAAGCAAAATATTAATGTTTAAACCCAAAAGTAAACCTTTGAATAATGTTCTCTACATACAAAAGCCCTTTCTGTGGCATCTAGGCACTCATGTGAACATAAGCAAACGTCATAGTGTGTAAGTGCTGTGACGGGGAAAGGTAACATCAGACATAAGAAAAGCAGAGGGACCGTGTTTGAGAGGGTGGAAGAGGGCTGTTAAGGACCAGGTAAACCATGAGAAACGTGAGGACGGAGGGAAGGGGGACAGCGCCCCTGCAAGTTCATTCATTTACAAATACAGAGACTGTAACCGGCACAGAGCTAGGGGCAGGGGAGACAGCAGCAAACAAAACAGGATCCCTTCCTCAAGGAGCCCAAGGCCCGGAGGTAGGAGGGAGCTCCGTGTCTTGTCGGTGTCTTGGAGGAACATAAATTCAGTGCAAGGAAGCCCAGGCTGGGCGGTTAGAGGAGGGTCCCACAGGGTCTCCTGGACGGTGAGCCTCAGGGCGCTGATAGATACACATAAAGTACCTAATCTGGTCCTGGGAACGAAGGCCCAGCCAACCAGTCCTCTCCTCAGTGGCCCTTATGTAAGTTCTTTTCATTTAGGGGATGAGAAACCTATTTGTAAATCAAACATTTAAACTTTCCTGAGGCTCAGCCCCCCTGAACTTCCAAACTACCAACTCCTTAACCCAAGGGCCCCTGCAGACTAAAGGCGAGTAAGAATCTCATTTTTTTCTAGATTGTTTTTTCTAGTTTCTTTTTTTTTTTTTTTAATTTGAAGTGTAGTTGATTTACAATGTTAGTTTCAGGTGTACAGCAAAGCAATTCAGTTATACATATGCATACATACATATATATTTTTTCAGTCTCTTTTCCATTACGGCTCATTACAAGAAATTGAATTAAGTTCCCTGTGCTATACAGTAGGTCCTTGTTGTTTACCTATTTTATATATAGTAATGTGAATCTATTAATCCCAAACTCCTAATCTATCCCTTCCTTGCCCGTACCTCACCTCACCACCCCCAAACTGGAACCACAGTTTGTTTTCGATGTCCGTGAAAGCTCCTCTTTTCATAAGCCGGCTATCCCGGGCTGCAGGAACTGTCACGGTTTGTCCATAAGACCCTGAAGACCTGCAAGAGGACAGCCCTTGTCTCACAGGGGTACCACGGGGACCGCGGGCTGTGTTAGCTAGTACTCGGCAGATAATGGCTCTTTTAAAAGGTAAAATAGATCCTATTTTCCAAAAGCCAAATGAGCAGTGAGGTACTGGTAGGGGGTGGGGAAATAGAAGGTCCATGAGGATACAAAATGGGGACCACAGTTGGCAAACTCTGACTAAGAAGAATGGGGGCAGAAGTGGCCGTGATGGGGGAGTTTGAGAGCCATTCCAACCCACCTCAGAGTTTAGACCTCCCCCAGAGGATGCTGGCTTCACTCGCACAAAGTGCTTGATACGAATGGTAGATCTGGGACCCACAAAGCTCATTGTCGATGTCGATGTCGTAGGCTGCAGCCTTCAGATAACTCTGAGCCACATCACATGCCTAAGGGAGGAGACGACGGCCTGGCGGGGCGGGGTGGGATTATCAAGAAGCATTCCCTCCAAAGGCCCCAGTGTCCTAGGGACACTATGAAATGGGGTCCACATAAAGAACCATCTCCATCAGTGTGTGCAGACCCTCTAAGTGTGTGCGGTCCTTTTTGTCTGAGGTTATCAGGACATGTAAGCCTCTCACTATTGGGATTAGCACCTGGGATTGTCTGGTGGCTCTCTAGCTATAAGGACTTTGGACATTATCCCCACTTCTCCATGGAAAAATTGTCCTTGTGTTTCATGTCAACAATAGTTAAACCAAACTGCCTCTGACGTCCTGGGGCTATCTGCTCACCCAGGTGACACTGAACAGAACTAGATGACTGGGAGACAGCAGCTCAGCCCTGACATCTGCCCAAGGCCAGCAGCAAGGGTTCCAGGAGTTATATGAGCCACGAGGTCCATCCAATCTACCATCTGTCACTGGCTTACCATGCCACCTTGGGTCACTGACTTCCCCACTCTCTGCCATCTGTGAAATGTGCATAATAGCACATCATGTCCTTCTGTCCCTCCTCCCTCCTCTCTTGCTCACATTCACCTCCCTCTCTCCCACACTTTCTTCATCTCCTCCTTCCTCTTCCTCCTCTTCCACCCCCCTCCTCCCCTTCCTTCTATCTCTCTCTCTCTCTCTCTCTCTCTCTCTGTTTCTCTCTCCTCGCCCCATAGAAGAAGATAATGTGTCTGTAAAGCGCTTTGAGCTCCTAGGAGATAGAGAGTCTATAAATATAATCTGTTATCACTGTTACCATGGAAACATTCACAGAGAACTGTACTCCATTCCTGCATTTGCAGAGCGTAATTCTGGCCTCCTCGCCCTGCTGCCTCCTCGAGGCTATCAAACAATCCCTAGTTTCAACACTGCAGCCAGGTAGAGGGTGGGGACCCAGGGCAAAACTTGTCTACTACTCAACTCTTCTTCATGTCAGTTTTCAAAAATTGTGTTCCTGTTTACTAAGGTAGAGGATGGTACAAGACTGGCCAGAGTCAGCTGTTAATCCAGGGATGTAAGTCATGACAGGCAGAGGTGTGTCACCCAAGCAAGGACCCTAACCTGTAATAAGATTCAGGCAAGGGAAAATCCGAGTGAGCTTCAGAAATAATGTTCCATCCATTTCCTAAGTTTTCTCTGACTCCTGACTCCTCAGCTTCAGAACCAGGGCTGGCAAAGCGCTGGGGTAAAGAGAGTTAAGAGTCTGCCCCTTTCTACCAGTCCGTGCATGAGCTTCTGGAAAGCAGGCGAGATGTCTTTTTCATTGTAGTCCCTGCAGGGCTTAGCACAGTGCCCGGCACGTAGCAGGTGCTGGTTAGAGGTGTGTAAAAGGAATGAATAAGGGGCTGCTATTTTCTGCGACGCAGCTGAGAGTGTTGCTGGGTAAGGCTCATGCCTGTGGACTGGGACTCCAGATCCCAGAGCACATCACTTCTTGAAGCTGCTTGTTCGCTTTCTCCACTCCCCCCTCCCATCAGCGAGGGCAATGATGCCACCTCATTTCTAGTCTCATAGGTGGTCCTGCGAAAGTTGTTCCATAACCGAAAGCCAGATATGGGAGAGTCTAGGATAACATAACTTAGTTGTTAACCAAACAACTGTGAAAGGGCTTGTGCAAAAGGTAAGGGTGTAAAAGCAATGGAAAAAGTCATTGGCCCTTTTAGGCAGTTCTGTGATCTCAAGGGCAAGTTTGCCAGGCCTCAGATGAGCAAAGGCAGAGAAATGGGATGGACTTTGGAGTCAGACAAATCAGTGTATGAGCTCTGCCACTTCCCAACCTCCCTGAGCCCCAATACTCTCATCTGTAAAAATCCAAATAATAGCTCTTATCTCACAAGTTTGAGGTGATGGTGAAATGAAATGAGTCAAGAATAATAAATTAATGGGGTGAAATGAACACGTTCCACCCCATTAATTTGGCAAAATGCATGCATGAAGAACACAGTTTATTTTGAATAATGTACTTATACTAGTTTATAGTAAAGGCCTGGTTGATATATCAGATCCCAGCAAGATGGGGGCAAGGGACAGCTCTGCCTTTGAGAAGGGAGTGGGGAACTTAAAGGAAGAGCGAAAACGCTCCCGCACGCCTAGGGAGTCAGGTAGTGCTGGCTACATAATTTGCAGGGTTCAGTGCAAAATGAAAATGCAGGGCCATTTGTTAAAAATTATTAAGAATTTCAAGAGGGTGACAACAGAGCATTACACCTTGTGCAACTGCATGGGTCACGTGCAACTGCATGGGTTACACACACCTGCATGAGTTGTACACATACCTGCATGAGTTGTACACACACCTGCATGAGTTATACACACACCTGCATGGGTTACACAGCCACAAAGACAACCTTGGAGCCAGAGGTACAGGGGAACTTGCCATCACAGTTCCCAGTCTTGCGAGAGATCATCGCACTGATAAGTAGAGTGACACTGTCAGTGTTACCCAAATGCTGATGTTGTCGTCACTGGTCTAATACAATCAGAGAGGGCCCTGGAATGTTTTCTACAAAATGCTTGAATACACTGAATTCATATTCTAAACTAAACATAAGCTGTAGTAAAGGTCATTTCAAGAGGGAAAAGCTCATAAAAACAACTCAACTCGACTAGGAGTGATTAATGATCGCGTAAAATGTGTTCCAAGGCTCAGCTTGCTCCTGTACCCTTGTTCACAGAGGTGCAGGGGTGAGGTCAAATTACAAAGCATTTAAAAGACATTCACTATTTATTCAACTGCTATTTAATAAGCTCCTGCTGTATACAAGTCAAGGCACCAGGCCACGTAAGGGTAACAGAAAAAGAGATTATCTTCAGCCAAAAAATGAGATTGTTAGACTTGCTGATGCCTACAGTCCCTTTCAGTTCTAACATGTTAGGAATTCTTGATGAAGACACGGGGCCAACCTTTAAGGAAAAAGCCTTGAACAATAGTGAAACCAAATTGAAGTTGCTCTGTATAGAGTGCTTTTAAACGCAGTGTTTAAAAGCTATCATCGATATTCATGTATCTGTACTCTTACCTGCAAGGATTTTCATGTCTTTCACCTAGATTTTTACTGAGCTCTTTAAACACTGGGAGCATTATTTTTTTTTCTTAAAAAATAAAACTGGCTGTAAAACTAAGTCACAGAGAAGAAAATGAGTTTTCCTGGAGTCAAATAATAAGATTGTGGCAGAACATAGCCCCCTCTTGATGAATTATGAATTCATCCTCAGTGGTCCCCATTCTCCCTCCACCCTCCATCCACTAATAAAGGATGCAATTAAAATGGGCCGTCCTCCCTCCCTTGTTGCCAAGGTGTCACTATTAATGGAATACTCTTTGCATAAAGGTGTTGAAGCCAATTTTGAGCGGAGGCTTTAAAAACCAGACAAAACTGGTTCAGATTCTGGCTTCACCACTTATTAGTTATTAGTGATCTGGGGAAATTGCTTAATCTTTGAAAGTGTCAATTTTCTCATAAGTTCAAATATTAATTCCTCTCTAGTTTATTTGAGAATGAAAAGCAACTAGCGGTGCCTGGCACATAATGGCTTTTCATCTCATGTTGAGCCTACTTCCTACCCCTCCTTTTTCCATCCCTCCTGTAAAGCCTCCCATGAACAGCGTGTCATGGGACTGCAATTGTCCCATGATCTCACTGAAACACATGGCCCGTGGAAGGACAAACTGCCCAGAGACAGAGCCAAGAAACCCAGGAGACATGAGGCCAAAGACAGGTGTGGAGATGATTAAGTCTAAACATGGACTTCATTTTTGAACTTTGAATATGTGAAATCTCATCGAGGGTTTCTTTTGGTCCTTCTCAGTTTCCCCTTCCTCTTGGTAACAAAACCCTCTGTGCTTTATGTGGGTGCATGGCTGCCTGTCGCACACTACAGTTCCCAGCCTGCCTTGCAGCTGGCCATGCTGTTGTGAGTAATGGAGTATAAATGGAAGTGAGAGGTATCAATTTGGCATCATCTTCTTAAAGTCAAAGCCACTTGTCCTGGATTTTCTCTGTGCAGAAAGATGGAGTGCAGATTTGGTATTGACTCAACCTTAGTCTTGCAAAGAAGGACAACACCACAGAGGATGATGCCAAAGTACTGAGATCTAAGAACAAGGGTCCCTGGATAACTTCATGCAACAGAACCACCTTGCCAGCCTGGACCATTCACCCCCAGGCTGTTAAGGAAGAAAGAAATAACTGTGAGCCACTTTTTTGGGGGGTTTCTGTCCCAGTGGCTTGGCTCGTATCTTCACTCATACAAGAACTGAGAGCTAGCCCACAGACGGAGCTTCGCAAAAATCAGCGCACCCTGGTCTACTCTGCCATAGCTGAGTGGAAGACGTATTGACTTAATCAGCTGGGGCTGCTATAATAAAACACCACGTTCTGGGTGGTTGAAACAACAGACATTTATTTTCTCACAGTTCTTGAAGCTGGAGGTCCAAGATCAGGGTGTTAGCATGGTCACGTAATTGGTGAGGGCCCTCTTCCAACGTGCAGACAGTCCTGGATCTTCATATGACTGAGAGAGCTCTGATGTCTCCTAATAAGGGCATTAATTCCCTCTTGTAGCTCCACCCTCATGACCTCATCTAAACCTAATCCTCTCCCAAAGGCTCCCTCTCTCGATACTATCATACTGGGCTTGGGGAGACCCAAGCATTCAGTCTATAATCAGCACCATAGTAAAAACTGAACAGTTTAGGAAGGACTTACAGCACAGATCCACAGATAATGTCGTGAGCAGAGTCAGCAGAATGAGCACGGGGACTCACAATCTGTCACTCAGTTTAGTTCCTGAAAGTTCCACACCTAGAGGATATTCATTCTGTAAGCATCACATTCTGAAATCTCCAGTGGGGTATATTTTCTAGGTACAAGTCATCTGGTCTCATCTCATTCCCCATCACAGCACAGGAGACTTTCACACAGGCGAGTGGTTCTCATTCTCAGACTTTAGTTTGCATCACAGTCAACTGGGGGACTTGTTCAAACAGACTCTGGGCCCCCACCCTGAGAATTTCTGACTCAGTAGGTCTGGAGTGGGGCCTGAGGATTTGCATTTTTAGCAAGTTCCCAGGTGACCCTGATGCTGCCGGTCTAGAGATCACACTTCGAAGTCCACTGATCCACATCATCTGCCTACTGTCCCACATGCTGTGTGGCAGACACACCGCTGTTGCCAGCATACTACACAAAGTCTTAAAGCCAGATGCTAATAGAAGCACTAAACACCATACATTCAAAATGCAAGGATGCACTTCTAGTCTGCAACTTGGTAAGTAAACAAATACATCATTTGTCCAACAATTATTCTTAATAAGTGCTTATTCTGTGTCAGGCACTGGGAGTGACAAGGCAGACAAAAACGCCAACCCCTGTAGAACTTACATTCAAATGGGCAGAGATGTCATTTGTTCAATTTCTGTTATGTGCTAAATCCTCGACATTAATTATCTCAAATTCCCTCAAAGACAATAAAATATAGGTGTCACTGTTTCCATTTTCAAGATGAAAAAGTTGAACCTCATATGGTTAAATGGTTCACAGCATCAGATGGCTGTGTCTCCAAAAACCACGTACTTTCCGTAGCACTGCAATGAAATCTATCTGGTTAACACCACAAAGGGGCTTTTAGCAGAAATGCTCTACATTGTGTCAGCAAAGGATTTCTTTTTCATGACTAAGACCTGGAAAGTTCCCTGAAGGATTGAGGATCTTCAAGTATAAGATCCCAGTGGCCAGATGGGAAGATTATGGGCTGCAAGGAAGGGAGAATTTTTGTGCCTCCTGACCACAATCCTCTGTCTGGACCATCTGGCCAGGGCAGTTACCACTGGGCCACAGAAAGTTTTTTTTGTGTTCACAAGTTTACTTTGAACACCAGCTTTACATTAAAACCAGAAGGTCCCTAGTTAATACTGAAGATCCTTCCATCCTTCAATCATTTATTTAACAAATATTTCTCGAACTTTCTCTGTGCCAAGGACTACACTAGGAACTGTAGAAAATTTGAGGTAAGGCTTTTTCTCTGTTCCCACGGAGCTTACAGTGCAGTGATAACAACCTCTCCCTAATTCTCCTCCAGCTGCCACATCTGGAATCCTTTTTCAGACAGTCATCTTTGTCTCACATTTTATGTTTTGAACTTTGTATCTTTATTCTTGATCCCAATTCATACATCAGTTTGCACTGGTTTTCTGTGTGTTTGTTTTTTGTTTTCTAGCAGAGCTATTTCTATGTAGGAGTTGGGTACTTGGTGAGACAATATGATTTATTTTTTTAAAAAGAAATGACGGTGATGAGCCAAGATCTTGGGAAAATATTAAAAAGAGTAGGTAGGTCCTGGGGCAATGGGAGAAAAGAAAAAAATCCTTGGAAGGTAAAATCTCTATGATCGTTAAAAAAGATAGGAACTCACCCTCAAGTAGAGAGAGAGGAGAAGAGAGTCTTAAAAGAGGAAGAGGAAACTTTCGGAGTGAACTAAAAAGAGTAACTGGGAAGGCAAAAGAAAGACAAAGACGCTCAGTAGAACTCTTGCTCTGAAGGGTTTTCCCACCCTTTGTGGAAGTGCATGTTTGGACTTCATTGTGTGTGGCTGCGCAGGGCATAGTACATCTCAATTTTTTAAAAGAAAACAAGGATTAAAGTTTATCAGTTCACAGGTATGGATGTCTTTAGTAGGTGAATACAGTGTATGTCTTATTAAGTTTGGAGGCTTGAAATCAGGCCCAGGATTCCACCCAGGACTCAGTTTTTCATTCAAAAGACCCAGCAAGAAGGCTGTGTCACCACTTCACCTGGGGACGGGGACTTGGGGATGTGGGGAAAGAAGACAGCAAGTTACTGGTAACAATCAAGTCTTTGTCTCCTTCTTAAAAAGCCCTCATGCCAAGGTGCTACTGTGGACACACGCTATTGTATTTCCACATACCCTTGACTACTTAAGCCTAATGAACAGCTGTCTCCAAATTTTCCAGGGTGTTTTCAAATTGTAAACAGCTAAGTTGTCTTGCCGATTTCTTAAGTTTCAGCATATTGAGAGAACTGGATACAGTCTTACCTTAGAGGCCAATTCCTGTGCCCAGCGTGGGGGTCTTCACAATTCCCAGCTATGCTATCTTCCCAAACTTCTCACAAACATCATGGTGCTTAACAGACATCTGTGGAGCTTGTTCAACTGAAGATTCCTGAGCCCTATTCAGATAGTCAGTCAGTAGGATGAGGGGGATATGCCGAGGAATGTGCCCTTTAAAGGAGTTAACCAGGTAAGTCTCATGCAGAGGATTCATGGTCAACATATTGAGAAAATCTGTGTGATTGTATTAGAGTTTGAGACACATGTGCAGGGGGGAGCTCGTTACTCTCTCAGCTAAATTTATGAAGTGCACCCTATGTTAGTACAGCTCATACTGTGTTAGATAGAGAGGACACCGTGTACCTGGGGCAGGAAAACCTGTGGCTAAGACATTTTCCCTAGTTCTAGACATCAAGGAAGTCTTACCCTGACAACTCGATAGATGTTATCTAGCCAAAAAGGGAGAGATGAACATTCCAGACACAGAGGGAATAGTGTGCATAAAAGCTTTGTGGCCAGAGGAAGGTTGGAGAGTCTGAGGGGCTGCCAAAAGTTGACTCGATCACATGTAGTCCAGTGTTGGCCCACTCCAGTCAAGAGGTCAAAACTCTAACATTCCATCCTTTTGGAAGGCTGACGTTAGTAAAGAATTATGGATCTGCTGGAAGTAGCTCTTAAATTTGCAACTCGATGTGAGCTGCTTTAAGACCCCTTGTCAGTTAACAGGGTAAAACTGGCAGGGTGGCTGGCATGCTGGGTCTGGACAAGTCACACACCCTGCGCCACCACAACTCATACTAAGATTCGGTAACAGCTGTCTAATTCCCACAAGCCCACAGAAAGGCTGGTGGGGATTGAATCCATTGTTGCCATAGGAAGTAGAGAAAGGCAGTGGGCAGAGTATCAACAGAACAAGCTGGTACCAATAGGGCAGAGTCACAGATCATACCCATGGAACTCTATGCATCTGTTTTCTGCATACTCTTTTTGAGATCTTTGCCAGATCTGCTCCCCTGCTTCTTCCAGAGCCACTTCCCCTGATTCCAGTGGCCTGGACTTTTCCAATGGCTTGTCTTTCTTACCACAAGAATAAGAGATTTGATATTCTCATTGGACAATAAAATGTTAATAATGGCACCCCTCCCAGGATTTGTATTTTGAAAAAGTTCTGGGAAACAGTAACTCCAAATAACAAATCAGTATGTGTCAAATTTCTCTGCATCATTGTGGCAGAGACAGGGAGAGACCCTATAATTTTTAGCAGGATCCATGGTGCCCAAAAATAAAGACTGTATTTCTCATCTTCCCTTACAGCCAAGCATTGACCTGAGGCCAAGTTCTGACCAATGAGATGGGAGCAGACCTGTCCTATGCAGTCTCTGGATGGATGTTTCCATAAAAGGAAGTTGGTGCTTATGTCTTTCCTCTTCTTCTTTGTCCTCTCTTCCAGCCTGGCTGGGATGACTGCGGTCCTAGGCACCATCTTGGGCCATGAGAGCAAGGGCCACATGGGAGAGATAGCAAAAGGGTCATCTGGAAGGGACTCGGCTTCCCAAGGATGTAGAGGAATGCAGCCATCTCCCCAGTCTTAGACCAGTTTCCTCTGGACTTCTGAGTAGGCGGGAAATAAATCCTATGTTGTTGAAGCCATTGTTATTTTGAGTTTCACAGCCAAACCCAGCTCAGTGATAGAGCCATCATGGAGATTTTTTTCTTTTCTTTTTTTTCTGTTTTAATGGAGGAACATAGTGAAGTTTCTTCTTGGGGTCCCTCAAATGTAGGCAACAATATTCTCCATCTTCATCTGTGTGACTGCTTCTTCTGGTCAACCCAAGGTGAATCACAGATGGAAAATAAACATGGGCTCGGGGCACGAGGCCTCAGTCTGCAGCCAGTCCAGCCACTAGTCCTCCAGCCATTTTCTCTCATGGGGCTTCTGCTTCCTCATTTAAAAAACACGCTCTGTGAATGAAAGGTGTTGCTTGTTACATTAGTAAACAAAGGATGCTGAAGCCACTACCGCTGCCCCCTGACAGTGAGCCCTGAGGGAATTCAGGATGGAGACCAACTGGGCTGCCTGCTGCCAAGCCCTCAGCCACTGCACCACCCCCAACAGTGCACCCAGAGGGCACTCAGGACAGGAAGCACAGGATACTGGCCCTAGGTGCTAAGATGCATATCAAAGGAATGATTTCTCTGAGCCCAGAATCTTGTATCTTCCCATACATAGAAAAGCATTAAATTCCTGAACTTGAGATATCTGGTTTTCTTTAATTAACAGTCATCTTTTGATGTTCCAACTACGTGGTCTTTGTTGCAAACCCTATGTCCTGGTTCCTCTTTGGAGCAGACCCTTCGAGCGATCTGAGAGGCTGTCTCCTGGGCTTGAGTCCTCAGAAAGACAGCTGAATAAAACATAATTCTCAACTTTTAGGTTGTGCATCTTTTTCAGTCAACATCTCTAAGCTCTTTTACAAATCCGACAGTTTCTAAGACCAGGCATGCTTCCCCCAACCCATGTGCCCACTCTGCCAGTCAAGGAAATTTGTTACTAGGATGAAGAGTTTTCTTCTTACGAACAGCAGGTTTTGCTTTTAAAGTCTATATATTACTTGTTTGGAACTTGCAACATATTTTGTCCACAGATCAACAACATACATGAAAGTTAGGGTCGCAAGCAAATGCCAAAAAGATATTTAATCAACATTCAGTTAAACTACAGTGCTGGGAAATTCACGGGACCAAAACAATATGGAGGCGATTGGGGTTGGGGGAGGGAGAAAGTGCTCGATTTTAATTGGAGGAGGGAACAGAAACATCTTTTTCTCCACCCTTGGTGGAGAAGGGGACCCTCAGCCCTGGGCTCTGGCGGGGGGAATAATCACCCCCGAGTAACAGCACGTCCCTTTCACATCCAGGTTCCTCTGAAAGCAAAGAAATGGGGAGTCTCAGGAGGTGTCAAATGGGACACGCAGGAGATGGCTGCCTGGTTTTCCTGTCTAGTTCTGATTTCATTTGGAACCTGGTCCTGCAGGTAGGAGAAAGGTCGTTGTCTGAGCATGTCCGAAGTCCCCCAGCAGGCTCTCTGCAGAAGCCCTGGGGCAGGTCCGGGGAGGAGGGTGCTCTCTCTTAAGGCAACGGCGCTTGACAGTGAAGGCTGACTTTTCCTGCTGGCTGCAGAGGTACAGAGCCTGGGCAGGACCTCCCCGGGAGCTCCCCAGTGGAGAAGCGGGGAGGGGCGCACCTGACTTCACATGCTGGAGGAAGGGAGCATCTTTTCCTTCCTCCCCTGATGCATGGAGGAGGGTTGGGAATGCAGTCACAGTTCTCTGACCAACTCATCTGTTCCACTTTCATTCTTCCTTTAGAAAAGGGAGTTTAGATCCTGTGCCTGTGAGCCTTATCTTTTCTCTATTTAAAAAAAAAAAAAATCTTGCTCCCAGCCCAGGGCGTTCCTTCCATCTACCCTGACTAACAGAGCCCACATTTCTGGGCCTTTGCACGTGAGCTTCCCTTCCACCAGCTGTGCCCTTCCCCTCACTTCCTCTCACAGGCTAACTCCTCTTTGTCCAAATGCCACTGCCTCCAGGAAGCCTTCCCAACTCTCAGGTGGTCCCTCTCCTATGTTCTCTCCTAGCACCCTCAGCAAATATCAGGCTGTCCCCACGTGAGAGAAGAAGCTTCTTGACTATCTCGGCTTTCCAGGGACCAGCCAAGTGACCCAGCACACGGTAAGGTTTATCAGTATTCAGTGACTAAGGGCATGTATGTTCCTTCCTCTCTGCTCCTTCTCACAGTGCTGTCAGAATCCTGTTTAGGGCCCACCTCTTCCAAAAAAGAGGCATCTCTCGTCTCTAAATTCCTCTTGAACCTCTTGTTTGTGGTCTCCATTGTGGAACACAATCATTTACCACCCAGCATTGTCGTCTGCTCACTCCTGTATCTCTGGCCTCATTGAGTTGTTTGTCTGCTGCTGAAAGGTCCTGACATCTTCTGTGTCTTTTGTGAGTCCCTCGGTTTCTAAGGCAATTCTATACACACAATGGGCAATCGATGAACGATGGGCGGAGGAGTACATGCATCCAGGGGAGGCTTCTCTACCTTGTGACCCGGTGAAGACGTATGTTACCTTGGAGAGCTTTTAGCATAAAGAGCCAAAGAGGCTTTACGTGATTACACCCATGTGGTGTCACGAACCACGCTCGCACTTTCTGTCTGTCCACATCTTCCTTCTGAAGAGGCAGTTAGGCCTCGTGGTTTGGAGCATGGGCTCTGGAGCCAGGCTGCCTGGGTCTGAATGGCCTTCCTTCTTGCTGGCCTTAGGGACTGAATCCGTATGAAACTCAGTTGCTTCATTTGTAAAATGAACGTAATAATAATAGGACTGTGTTAGGTTTCTTCAGAGGAACAGAACCAGTAGGATATATACAGATGTACGGGAGAAATTGTCTCACACTGTTACGGAGACTGAGAAGTCCCATGATTTTCAACCTGCAAGCTAGGGAATCAGGAAAGCCAGGGGCAGATCAGTCTAAATCCGAAGGTCTGAGAATCAGGGGGCCGACGGTGTAAGTCCTGGTCTGAGACTGAAACCCAAGAACCCGCAGCATCAGTGTGTGAGGGCTGCAGAAGCTGGATGTCTCAGCGCAAGCGGAGAGAGGAAGAATGTGCCCTTCCTCGGCCTTTTTGCTCCATTCAGGCCCTCACTGTGCTGGAGGAGGCCCACCCACATTGGTTGAGGGTGATCCTGTTTACTCAGTCTCCCGATTCAATGCTAATCTCTTCCAGAGACACTCTTGCAGACACATCCAGAATAATGTTTTACCAGCCACCTGGGCCTCCCTGTCCAGTCAAGCTGACACATGAAATTGACCATCACAAGGACCGACCTCATTACGTTGTTGAAAAGGTAATATAAAGTGGATTTGTTGTAGGATGTTGACTATAGTTCCCTGTGCTCTACGGTAGAACCTTGTTGTATATCTGTCTTATATGTAGTAGTGTGTATCTGTTAATCCCAAATTGCTAATTTATTCCTCCCCTACCTCCTTTCCTCTTTGGTAACCGTAAGTTTATTTTCTGTCTGTGAGTCTGTTTCTGTTTTGTAAATAAGTTCATTTGTATCATATTTAGATTTCACATATGTGATATCATGTGATATTTGCCTTTTTCTGTCTGACTTACTTCACTCAGCATGATAATCTCTAGTCCATTCATGTTGCTGCAAATGGCATTATTTTATTCTTTTTATGGCTGAGTAGTATTCCATTGTATATATACACCACATCTTTAGCCAGTCCTCTATCGATGAACACTTAGGTTGCTTCCATGTCTTGCCTATTGTAAGCAGCACTGCTATGGACATTGGGGTGCATGTATCTTTTCAAATTAGAGTTTTCTCCAGATTAATGACCAGGAGTGGGATTGCTGGATCCCTGGCAACTCTATTTTTAGTGTTTTGTTTTTTTTTTAAGGAACCTCTGTATTGTTTTCCATAGTGGCTGCATGAATTTACATTCCCACCAACAGTGTAGGAGTGTTCCTTCTTCTCCACACCCTCTCCAGCATTTATTTGTAAACTTTTTAATGATGGCCATTCTAACCGGTGTAAGGTGATACCTCATTGTGGTTTTGATTTGCATTTCTCTAATAATTAGCCATGTTGAACATCTTTTTATGTGCCTATTGGCCATCTGTAGAAATGGAGAAATGTCTTTTTAGGTTTTCTGCCCATTACAGCAATAACTTTTAGAACGAGGAAGTCAAGTACCCTGGCAGGTAGTGTCAAGTCATGTGACTGGACAGAAGGCCTTCTGGTACTTAGGATACATGTCATAAATTTCAGCGAAAGAGGCCTACCCTCCAGTGGAATTGTTGGGTGCGATGCCATGTAGATGGTACGTATGAAAGACTGAATGTTATCATTTATTAACGCAAAAAACACGCTGTTAGCTAGCTACAATACAGTTTGCCTAAAGGATTTGCTCCCTGAGAGTATGAAATCCTTCTCATTACTTGGTATATAAATGAATCTAAATTAAGTTGTAATCCAGTTTATGCAAAACAGTGTTTTTTTTTTTTTTGCCTTGTCCTGCTTCCCAGCTCCTCCCTGAAGTAAAACAAATGCAAAACAGTCTTTCCTTATTTCCTCCCTTTGGTTTGATGTCTACAGAGTAGCCACGTTGAAATGCAATCAGTCTAGAATGGTGTGGAAAGATGCAGTACCTCAGAAGGAAGAAAATTTGGCAAATTTTATAGAGTGCATAAGGTTCTTTGTCCTATGTGTTTGTTTGCCTACCTGTCTGAGCAGATGTGTCTGTCTCGTGCCAGCCAACAGCAAGGCAGACATTTTAACCGCAGGGCTCCCTCCCCAGTATCCCAGCCACGTGGAGGTGGGGTGGGGGAGGGATCCAGATCTAGGAGGTCAAAGCTGAGGTTTCCCAATGACATATGACCTGGGAAAGTGATCTGTGCCAACCTGACTCCCTCCACCTGGATTGAGACTGAAAGCAAAGTTGGCCTTTGCCAGTTAGCAATGGGAATGCAGCTGACCTGCGTGCAGGCCGGAGCTGGGCACGGGGAGGGGTGGGGTGGCATCTGAGGAAGTCAGGAGGTGGTGAGAAAGCAGCGGCAGCAGCACACAGAGCACTGCTGAGGCCCTTCGGTGGGGAATCCTAGAATAAAGATCTCCAGAGCCCAGCCCAGCACCAGCCCAGCACAGCCCCTTTGAGGCCAGCCTGTGAGCCCAGGGGCCCCGTGGAGTCCAGGGACTGGTGTCGCCCTGCCCTGACTGCTCCATGTGTATCCATTTTCCTTGAGCCAGACCTCAGGGAGAGGCAGTGTCTCTGTTTTTCGCAAGGTCTTTTTCTAAAACTTTTATCTGGCTTTAGTGTTAAAGGGCCTTAGCTTAAGAAAACCACAAGGCACAGTGTCAGGAAGATAGTAATTGATTTAAAAAAATAGTGTCCAGATCACACACCAAAATGACTCCACTGGACTCCGCACTCTTCAGAACCAGGCTACGTGCTTTAAAAAAAGACACAACAAATGGGAAATTGTGCAGGGGAAAGGAAGTAGCACAACAAGGGAGTTAGAAATCAGCTCGTAAGAGGACTGAGGAAACTGGGGATTTTGTGCTTTAAAAGGTGTCAATATATGTACAGCCGACACACTGAAGATGCATCCGATTTGCATCTTGTTCCTCCAAGAAGAGAACCAAGACTGGGCAGAAGTTATAAGGAGCTAGGTTTTAGTTCAGAATTTCCCAACAGTGGAATATTCCACCGCAAGGTTGGGAGGACACAGCCCCTAGGGATGAATTCAACTAGAGGCTAGCTGACCTTGTCCCAGGAGATGGGAGTTTGGACTGGAGGACTTCTGACGTTATAGGCAGCACTATACATAGCGAATTCACCCACTGTGACTCCCCATTACCTCCAGGCTCTCAATTAAGGCTGCAGAGAGAAGTTGAAAATTAAGCGGACCATAAAATAGACATTTCCTCTCATCGCTGGAAGCCTTCAGGCAAATGGTCCAGCAAGAAAGGGATCATAACATGCCCTCAGATTTTCATCTCATCGACACCTGTCCCTGAGGCCAATAAGACCATGAATCTCCGACTGTAGAACAATGCAGTGGGACCTCCTCACTCTAAGCTTAGCCCCTCAGAGGAGTGTCTACTTGTCACCTTTTAAGTAGATGGAAAATTCTGGAAGGAAACTTTATTTTCTAAAGCCTAGAGGATGCACTGGGTGGTACCAGACTTTTTTTTTTTTTCAAGAGAAAAGCAAACTGAACCTCTTGCCCCACACTGGGGAAGTACAAACAGGTAAACTCTGCAAGCTTTAAGGTAGAACAGCATCCCTCTTGACCTTCATTCCTACCATCCACTGCATCAGGACTGTTGGCAGAGACCATGCACCTCTGCGGTCCTGCCGGAACAAACAAAACAAGTCATATTCTGTGTGTCCTCTTCTCTCTAAGATGGTCACCACCACCATCGATACATCTAAAAGCAACTTGGCAAAGGATGGGGCGTGGTGGAGAGAAATCGAGCATGTCTCGCTACATCACACTGCTTCCTGGATTCAGTTTCCTGACTTAAAAGCTGAACTTGGAAACAATGTAACCGAAAGCAGTGTTTGGAAGTCTGACAGTCAGGGCCTGGTGACCACCAAAGTGACAAACAGGGAACATGTCACTTCCACTGATGGCAGCAGGAATAGCCACCTTACCATATGGAACTTGCTTTAAAAAAAAAAAAAAAGTATTTTTTCATTGTTTTCTTACTATGTCCTCACCCAGGACAAGAATTCAATTCCAGAACCAGTGAATCAGGAAAATGCCAGAGTGATTTTAAATGAAAGTAACAGAGAGATATTTCTGCATGTCCCCAAGCAGGGTCTCTGATTTCTATCAGAAACTAGAACCATTCCAGAGAATGACTTGCTTTTCTATCAAAGATGCAGGGATAATTGTGATGGACAGAATGATGTCCCGTGGGACGCTCAGGCATTTGTGATGGATGGTTATTAGGGTGCTCGGTCCCAGCTGGCCAGGAGGGCTGTGTCAGGCATCATGCAGGCACTGGGCCACATCTCTGCCACCATGACCAGTCAGGAGGCATGTCCCAGGGCTCCTCTCTCCCAGCCCTTGGCCTCTACCACTGAGCTGCGCACTCTCTCTGCTTTCCACTGCAAACAGAGACTGCCTTTGAGCCATTTTCCCCAACACTGCACACAGTTTCTGCTGCCAGGATGAGTCACCATGCAACACATACCCTCACCCCCTCCACTCTGTACTTAAAATACTCCAGGGCTGGCCGAACAGAACACCGCTGTGCGTGAGCACGTGTGGGAACGTGGGATGGGGATCGGCAACTCAGCACCCCCGAGACCCTGCAGAGCCAACTGCATTGTGTTTGGCCAAGGGGTTCAGAGAGCCAGAAGCCCGAGGGCAGTTCTGTCTCTCCCGATCATGTGGATCTCCCTCATGCCACGTGCCAAGTTGCACCCTCTCTTTTGCAGGCAGGTAGCCCTCAGTGTTAGCCTCTCTGGTCTTTAGCAGAAGTAGCTGACTGCCTGGGGTTGACTTGTCCTGCCTCTTCTCCCAGCCCGGCTTCTGACTGGTCATCTTGCTACACACAAGACTTCCCTGTCCTGCTTTCATCATTGAGCCCCTCTCTCTGCCCCAGGGTAGAGTCTGTTTCAGTCACAGCAGCATCTGATGGTTTCCTGAGTTAGACATGTCATCCTCCTCGCGCGAACAGAGGTCCCTAATCTCCTTCTACAATTTGCTGCCATTTCTGCTCTCAGCTTCCTCCTTTATCCACCCACACATGCAGCACCAATCTTGGGCAGAACCAATCACAGTACTCCAGAACCATTCTTCCCCAGCCTGCGTAGAAAAAGAGATGAAAAAAAAAGGTTATTTTTGTCCTGAGCCTCTCAACTGGGTTGATGATTTCTTCCTTCTTTCTGCAGAGAAACACTGGACCTCCATAGGCATGGACTGAATAGCTTTCTGAGTTCTTCGTGGTCCACACCTCCCCCATCTCAACCACACAGCCACACACCCCACCTGCCAGCAGCACCCCTCCCCCTGGAGAACCACACACTCCCGGCTTTCAACCTGCTGCTCCAGCGCCCTTCACAGAAGGGGCCGCAGAACAAAAGCCCAGCCCAGCACAGCCCAAAGGGACATCGTGTGCTCAAGTTATTCATTACTCAAGTTAAAGGAGGTCACAGAGCAGGAAGCACACTGCAAAGCCAGGGGAAAGGTGGCATAGAGGGTGGGGAATTAGTCAGGGTGACCTTCCAAGGGAACTCACAGCCCTAGCAGGAGGAGGAATCAGAGTGGGAAGGTGGCAAAGTCCTAGCAACAGCCCCAAGGTTAGACAAAGTCAAATGGAAACAGCTAATTATAATTAAGCTAGCTACTTAATAGCTCCTGCCAGGCACCAAGCTAGGTGCTTAGCGCTTTCCCACATCTCCCATTTAATCCTTGCAACAATGTGTCAGTTTACAGTTGAAGGAACAGCCCTAGAGAGAACAGGCGACTCGCTCAAGGTCGCACAGCTAGCAAGTACTGAAGCTGGGAGGGTAAATGCTGGTCTGTCTTACCCTTCACCAGGTTGCTTTTTTTGGTGACACGGTTAGCTGGGTGAAACAATTCTGGATGGTCTAGTGTGGAAGGTGGAGTTCCAATCGGGTTCCCATAGAGCTGAGATCATGTTTTCCAGTGGCAATACCAGGTTTGGGTGAAAACACAGAGGTTCCTGGAAGCCAGGGGGAGGCTGGTTTAGAATAAGACCCTGCCTTGGTGGTGAAGGCATAACCCTCAGGACTTGTCAGAACCTGGGAAGGGTTTACATGCAGGGGAGGGAGAATGAGCAAAGCTTAGGGAGGTCAAATTTGAGGGGAGTGAATCCCCCAGAGGAAGATAGTAGGTCAAAGACAAGAGTGAATGCTCATCCTCACCAGACATAGGAGCAGTCTAGTTGGCATTTGCCACAGCTCTAGAGAGCTAAGGTAGGACACCTCTTTCTTAAGAAAAAAATGAGGGTTCTAATTAAAAATCATCAAGGAAAGTCTTTTCCCATATACTTTGTTGTACTGCATAGTTCTGCTGGAAAAGAGAACAAATGGGAAGGAGTGAGGAATGGAGAAAAGGAGGGGTGGGATCCAGGAGTTTGCACAAAGAAGGGCATCTACCCCCTCCATCACAGTCTTATCCCTTCTTCCCTTTCCACCTTTCCCTTTGCTTATCTTTTTTTTTTTTTTTTTCTGATTCTGCCCACAGGCTTTCCTGGGTCTTACACATAGTGGGCCCTCCACGAACACATGCTCTGTCCTGATGGAAACTTCTGCTGGGAGGGGACCAGGGGCATCATATCTACAGGTGCAGCCTCTTCCTGCAGTTCTATGACCACCTTGGGACTTTTTCAACATAAACACTGCAGGGGCAAAGGAGGGAACGGTTTCTTTCTCAACACACTGTTCTCAAGGTTGCCCTTGACCAAGCCCTACATGTAGCAGGCCCTCTGGGGCTGGGTGGCTGCTTCTGCATTTCAGGAATTTTCAGGTTTGCCCAGGTATGGCAGGTGGGTCTTGAGAAGGATTAGTGGAAAAGAGCTCATGCTACATCAATTCAAGCTTAAGCTTGCCCTTAGACCTGCAAGGCTGACCTTGGAGACAGAAAGGTGACCCTGACAAGCATCCCCTGTATTGGGTTTCTGGATATGGGGTGGGGGGAATCTCCTTCTCCAGAATGGGCTATGTTACCCCCTGGGGATGGGGCTTCTCTGCAGTGACTGCAGAGGCGCCCCTGCTGATTTCTGCTGTGTCACTGCCTGGAGAGGAACGTGTGAAGCTGTTAGAGGTTTAGTGGAAGGAGATGAAACCAAAGAGTTTGGCTTTTCAGCCACAGGGGATAAAGGAGGGGTAGGGATAAAGGGTGCCAAGGATTGCTCTGCACCTTCTCGCCATTTGAGCTTGGTTTCCCCGATCCTTTTTAGCCCCGGATATTTTACAGAAGAACGAAGTCGTCGATACCCCCAAGGGGGCATAAAATCACGTCCCTGAGAATACTAGCCACAGACTCGGCGCCAAAAGGAGTCTTAGGTGGCTGAGTCACGTGCAGACACTGTCGCCTGGGTTTAGACCGGTGTGAGCCGCCAGGCAGGCGGTTTCCGAAGGGAACGATTCACTGGGGTCTGGCTGGTCGGCCTCCCACACCTCCTACCCCTTCCGAACCCCGGATCCGGGCTGCCGCCCTGGGTGGGTTTGGCAATTGTCCTGCTTGAGGTGGTTCAGGCCGCCCACAAGGAGTACAGCCCGGCAATCAGGAGCCGGGACTGCCGGCTGGGCTGGCCTGGAAGGAGAGGGACGGGCCGGAACTGCAACCGCAGTGGTGAGGAGCGCGGAGGGGGCGGCAGGTGCAGGAGCGGAGAGGCGGGGCGGAGCTGGGCAGAGTCCTTGACTCTCAGGCGTCCCGGAGTGACCTTCCCCCACCCAGCTAGGGCCTAGGAGGTGGGGACCTGGAGCGGAGGGAGGCCAGGAGCGCACGGGTGCGAGCAAGCAGGCGGGAGGAAGGATCGGGACCAGCCCAGCCGGGGTCCCCGAGCGTCTGCCGGGCGCCAGGCGACGCAGGTGTAACGCATCTCACTTCGGAAAGGGCGGGTTGGTGCCCAGCCAGGAACTAGAAGGGGGCTGCGCGGGGCTGCCCGAGCACCACTCGCAGTCCCCTCCGCCCCTCGCCGTGGCCCCGCTCTCCAGCCCGCCCCTCACGCCGCCGCCGCGGCTCCTTTGTGCCGGCCCCGCGCCCGCCCCTTCGGGTCCTAGGCCCCGCCCCCTCCGCGCCGGCGATTGGCCTGCCGGGCCGCTAGTGGGCGGGGCGCCGGCCCGCCACGGCGCGGTATATAGTAAAGGTAGGGCGTGAGCCCGCAGCCAATTTCTCGGCTCGTGGCGGGCACCTGGGTCCTTGGTCCGCAGTCCGTTTGTCCGTCCTTCCCTCTGACTTTCTCCTGCCCCCTGCCCGTCTCTGCAGAGGTCACAGGAGGCGGGGGCCGAGCACGCGTCCCCGGCGGCAGCGGCAGTGGCAGCTGCGGGTTCGCGGAGCCCCCGAACCCCCAAGGGCAAGAGGAGCGCGTGGCAGACCAAAGAGAGCCCGTGAGCGGCCGTGCGCCCACCAATAGGTGCGGGGCTCGGAGCCGCCCAGCCTGCGCGGTCCCTCCCTCCTCCCTCAGCCCCCGCCGCCGCCGCCGCCTCCCCCTCCTCCCGCTCCTGACTCTGCTTCTCCACCGCGCGTCTGGCACTCTGAGAGCCGCAGCGGCAGCGGCGGGTGCAGCCTGCGGAGAGCCAGGCCGGGGACGCCGACCGGCAGCCGGAGAGGACGCGAGGGCGCACGCCGCAGTCCCCCACCCTCAGTCCCCGCGGCGGCTGCTGACCCGCCACTATGGCCCGCGGAAAAGCCAAGGAGGAGGGCAGCTGGAAGAAATTCATCTGGAACTCGGAGAAGAAGGAGTTTTTGGGCAGAACCGGTGGCAGTTGGTGTAAGTACGGGGCCCGCAGCTCTCGCCCCCGGCGCCTTGTCTCTCTGGATAGGCGCATCCCCTGCGCAGGCTCTGCGGACCGCGCGGCTCGCTGCGCGCTGCCGAGGGCGGCGGGGCATCGGCTGCTGAGCGCTGCTGGGATCGCGCCGGTCTGGGCTTGTCATCCTCTGAGGAATGCGGAGACCCCGGATAGGCGCGGGCTGGGGGCGGGAGCACGCCGGGCATAGGGTTATGTATATTTTAGCGGTTTTAGTGATTTGCAGTCTATCTGAGCGTCGCTTGAGCCCTTCCGTCCTGGGGATGGTCAGGCTCTGGGAGACTACATTATGTCTGTCCCGATAGTCATGTCCCAAGTCCTAAAAAATGAGATTTGAGGCCATGAGAGAACCACACGAGGGTAATCGGATCGAATGCAGGCGAGGTTGTGTATTACGGCACCATTCTTCGAGTCTAAATGTGTACCTCAAAAGGAGGAGGCGGCAGAGGGGTGGGTGGCAGAATCCATCCACACTGCAGCATTTCGTAGCGATGCCCAGAGTTCCCCCGGTGACCTCCCCTGGAGTCGTCATAGCCCAGAAATGGCCCAGGAAGCTCCATGGCAGGACTCCGTTTCTGAGCCTTGGCCCCGAATCATGGCAAAGTCTAGCTGTTTTCAGTGTCTAGAGAGAGACTGCAGAATCAGTAGCTTGGGTTGATTAGGGTGAAGGGTTGGTGTAAGAAACAAATGGCACAAAGGCAGAAGCAGGTCATTTTATGAGATTTTGGGACAGCTGTTGCTTGGCTGGGTAGACTTTTTTTCCCCCTATTGAAAATTAGATTCCTTACTTGTCTTCCACCTCTACACGTGAAGGGTGACATTTTTTTTAAAGGTCATTTTGAAGGGCGGAGTTGTAGGCAAATCTATAGAGTCGTGATTGCGGGAGAGAGAGAGGGGGAACTCCCCCCTCCTGCATCACTGCCCCCTCCTCCTTCCCTAATATCATCATCACCATCATCATCATCGACACCACTAGCACCACTAGCACCACCACTGCAGCCACTAAGGGAGCCCTGGTAGGTGCTGATGCGGTGTTCCTGATTGGGAGGATCTGTGAGCATCGGCATGAGAATGAGTCAGGGAAATAGTGCTTGGCTGACATTTTGAAATGGAAGCTTGGCTGGAATATGTGATTTTTGTCAGGAAAAAAAAAATGCAGCCTTGTAGTGGGTTTCTCTTGATTGAAAAGTAAAGGGTTAATAATGCATCACTCTTCAAGGTTAGTCAAGGTGAAACCTCATCACAGCCCTGTGCTTCCCAGCATAGGTATTCCTAAGCCATGTTAAATCTAGGTCTTTAAAGAGATGGTTTTTAGCTTATATTTTATATATTTTTTTATCTTGGGAAGACTCCGTTCTTCAATGGGATTATTGCCATAGTTTCTCATGCATTAAAGATAACTCTCTGTGTTTCCTTAATGTGGAAGGGAAAACCTGAAGAACCTTCGGTGTGGAGGGTGAACAGCTCCCTGCCATCTCCTAGCTACTCCTGGTAACTTGAGTGAGGCCTGGGGGGTGCACTGCGGAATGGGCCCCTTTCTCCCGGATTCACTGGAGGTTTCTGCCCTGGTGATCTGACTGACCCCAGCCTCAATGTCATGTCGTTGACTCCAGGCATATTGTAATATTTGCCCTCTAGTATTTTTCCTCCTCATAAAATATATTTCTTTCCTCATTCCAATTCCAAAATAGTATTTGCTTTAGAGGGCAAGGCAGTATGGAACAACTTGTTCTGTAAGCTGGTGTTTAATAAGGCAGCACCTCCAAATGATAGAGAAGGAGAGAGAATATCCATGTCTTGATACCACATACACCAGGGTGTCAATACACTGATTAATGAATGCAGACACCAGGACTGGGGCTCCTGTCTCATCTTTCCTTCCATTTCCCAGGGTGCAGGTGCTGGGCTAAAAACCCAGGTTTTATTTTGCGCTAATACGCCTGCTCCTTTCTGGCAAAGTAAGAAATGACAGAAGCTCTCGTAAGCGGAGAAAGTGGCAGTGGTGTCTGTCTCCTGTGGAGAAAGGCCACCTTGCCAGCACTGGGCCCAACACGGATGCCCTTGGGACCAGGGCAGGTTGCCCTTGGTTCAGTTCTGCCTGTAGGTAGATTTTCACCAAGATGGACGCAGGAGCCTCGCCTGTCACCTGCTGGAGAAAGCGCATCATGCAGGTCACTCAGTGCCTTCCAGCTTTTCATGAAGTTAATGCAGGCGCCCATAGGTTTTGATGTTTACCGCTGGGCTCAGGTGCCATTTTCCCTTTTGCCTGTGACCCTTTGAAGGGTGCTCTTTTTTTCCCTAACTGGAAAAGCTCTATGGTACTTGTATTTTTTTTTTTTTAAAGGAGGAGACATTGCTTAAAAGGAAAAAAAAAAAAAAAAAAGAAAATCTCTAAAGCTTACCCTCTGTGCCACCCCAGCCTGTTGGCACAGTATGTCCCGCTTTTCTTCCCGAGACTGCTGTGGGGGCCCCACCACACCTGCACAACCGACTCCAACCAAATGACCTCATCACACTCGCTGGGGAGATTGTGCTAAGTACCATAGCAGAGCAAAGGAGAAAAATCCTTCCCTTTCCTTTGGGTATAGTGTCAGGCAGATTGGAAAGGCTGTGTCTTCTCAGATGTAATCAGTGTGCTTACAAAATGACTTGTTTGTCCATAATTATGTTTGTGTTTTAAATTGTGGCCTCGATCATGGCCCTTCTCATGTTGTTAGAATCAGCTATCTGGAGTCCGCAGAATGAGTATAAAAATGCTTCCGTGCTAGAGGGGCCAGCTGCGGTTAGGCCAGGGGCGCCAAGATGAGGTGGGGGCGACAACAAAAAAAAGGATCCAGCAGTTCTCTCTCTGACTGTGTTATACCAACTCTTGCACCTCTTAGGAGCGTTCACTGGAAAATTTTTCCAGATCTCTTGACGTCACAGCCTTGCCATTTGCCTACTGCTGCCTGGATACAGAATGCAGCACTTAACCCTTGCCCTGCGGGGAGGCACTGATTGTGTCGGGCAGCTGGGGTTCTGGATTAGACCATCTTTTCATTTTTCTTCATCTTGGCTTGTGTCTTTGCCCTTTCCCTTGTTCTTTTTTTTTGGATAGAGGAGAGAAAGAGAAAGGATTATAATTAAGCATTTTGATGTGGTTTTATATGTGTTTTGCCTGTTTTAACAACTCCCGAGTGTGATTTCCCCCAACCACTTATTTGCTGATAGAAAAGTTGAGCTTTTAAATGTGTGGAGAGGGCAATCTGGCTGATTCCAGCCACAGTGCACCCACTCCCTCCCAACATCCCTCCCAGGGCGCGCAAGTGCGCACGTACACACACACACACACACACACATTTCTTTTCAATAATACTTTTGTTCTGTTGCTTGTCCCCAAGGCCCCAGCATTTAATGCAAGAGATCTGAACATTTTCAGAAGTAACCTAAGGCTCCTTTGTGCAGTCATGTTTCAGAAGACTTGATAACCTGACGGCTCTCTGTTCCCCCTGCTGCATTCACATGGAGTTGTTTGGCTGGCATCGGCTGCCGGGCGATGCCTAGTACAGCCTGTTACTATGCGGCTAATCGGGGAGGTAATCCCTGTAAACCAGTAACTGATAGCCTCATTCCAGTCTATGGGCTTCGCAGTTTATTTTCTTGGTTTTTTTGGCTTTTGCTGCTATTCCAGCCTCCATTCTGTCATCCTGATAATATGGGGAAAAGACAATGAAGTTTATCAAGTCAGTCCTTATTCTGGGTCCAGTCAGAGATGGAATGAAAACTTGCTGGCCATTTTTACTATAGCAATTCCTTCTCCCTCGGCCTCCTTGTTTGATTTTTGATTCCCCCTGAAAGAAGAGACAATGTGCTTGGTCAGGAAAATGTCACTGGGTTTCTCAGCATTCATTGCTGTGTCTCAGCATAAAAACTCACAGGCATTTGAGCGTTAGAAGCAGCAGACCCTGGATTGTGGCATTGAAATGTCAAGGGATAAGTCAGCAGAGAAAACACACGTCTCGAAGGGAGTATGATGTCATATTTGAAAGGCATTGCATAAGCACGAAACACAGCCCCAGATTTTATTGGTGATCTTCATGACTCTTTTTTTAATGTAGGGAATAAAGTTATTTCCTATAAAGAATCTTATTTCTGGCTGGATAGTCCTCCTACCCTTAACCACCCCTTCAACAGACACACTAGAACGGAGGGCTCTCTGCCCAACCCTCTGTTTTTACCCCGCAGTGTGGGAGTGAGGTTCAGTGTCTTGATCGGTGTTGGAAAAGGAAGCTCTGAAGACCCAGGGTGGAGGGGAAGCCAGGAAGAAAGGCCATTCATCTCAGAAAGGCTGTTCATCTCTGTGACGGTTAGCCTTGCATCCTGAGCATGTGACTGCATCATAGCCTTTTTGTTTGTCTGTTTTCCTTGCAGTTAAGATCCTTCTCTTCTACGTAATATTTTATGGCTGCCTCGCTGGCATCTTCATCGGAACCATCCAAGTGATGCTGCTCACCATCAGTGAATTTAAGCCCACGTATCAGGACCGAGTGGCCCCACCAGGTAAAATGAACGTGAATTAGTTCGGTTCTTCCATAGCTAAGAGGGGTGTCACTTTTTCAATTGCAAAAACATTCTTCTGAAAATTGCCTGTCATGTGGTCTTCAGCCCAGCCTAGAAAGGAAAACTAGGAACTTCGTTCTGTTGCAGGCAGATCTCCTTCCCGCATTGCAGGCAAAGCTCCCGGGGGTTGCAGACATCATCTTTTCACAGCTCTGCGGGGAGGGGGAAGAGCCCTGGTCCTCCACCCAGGCTGCCACCAGCTCTGTGACTCCCAACCAGGGAGGGCCGCCTTCTTTCATCTCTAACACCCCATGGGTGGATCAGTGGGATCATTTGGGGGCCTTTCCAGCTCTCACACACATCTTCCACTTTCTCGGAGGGACTATGACTCAGATACACCCTTTAAAAAACCACGTTGGCTCCTGTTTTTAAAGGTTGACTTATTTTTAGGGATGATGAGACGCTCTGAAGTGGCCACCTACTCCCAGGGAGAGGAGAGGTGACTTCAGGGGTCCATTCTCCCACCTGCTGTCAGCGGGCAACTTGACTTTGAACAAAGGCACTCTCTGTTTTCACTACTTAATATTTATACCTGTTTGTTGAACAGGCTTATTTACTGGCTTCCTGGGCCCACTTTACAGGTCAATTAACTGCCTCCTCTATCTCTGAAAATGGGGGGCAACAAAGAGGGCATCCTAGACAGATGCAAAGTGCCCTGAGGTGATTTGTGTGCAGTCACTGTTGAGTGACGGGCACCATGGGCGTGCCTGTCCACGCTGGTCCCTAAACCCCAGGAAGGGCCACTGCCATCATGCCTGAAGCTGACAGGACAGGACAGGACAGCAGAGCCACCTCAGCATGATTGTTCCGTTGGTGATTGTACTGCCCTGCTCTTCTAAAAGTCATTGTCAGGAGGACCTCGAGAGAGGAGATGTTGCATAACTTCTGGGTTCTCACATTATCAGTGACCTTGGGGCTGCCGCCGGGGGTGGCAATGACACGTCCCCCTCTCCACTTTCCCTGGGCAACAGTTTAGTAGCAGCTGTACTGAGGTGACAATCTCGAGGCTGTCTTCATGGTCCTGAGCGGCCTTGATCGAGTGTGGCGGCTGGTCACAGACTTGTTGTGTTCACCTCCTCCTCCTTGGGTACAAGAAAGACTCTCAAAAGAAATTCTCCTGAATCTGGGGGTGGAAAACTCTGGTCTTTAGCCCCAAGTTCAATAGTCCTCTGCTATAAGAAAAACCCTAAATATTTCTAGGTAAATTTAGGTCTAGGGGATTTTGGAAGTGAAAAAAAAGAAAACATGTAAGTATAGAAAATGATTGAAACCTGCTTAATAATCCACAGTTTCCAGCAGCTATTTCCCAAAAGAGCCGGGGTCGGGGGAGTCTGTAGAAAGGTTGAAGCAGGAATTCTGGTGTGCACAGAGAAACGTAGGATCTTAAATAAACATGTTGGACACTGGCGTTTGTGACAGTAAGCATGGTGTGTCTTTTCACATTCACTCCTGCTAGGATTTTTACAGTAGTATTAGTAGTCGTAATTTAAATATGTGTGGAACATTTTTTTTTTTTGGCCACTTAAAAGCTATTTTTCAATCATGATAACATTTTCTAGTATTTCTTTTACTCAAAGTCAAAGGTAACCCCAAAGTCAAGCATTTTCTTTCATTTCTCAGATTTAAAAAATGGTTCTTGAGTCTATAAACTTTGGGGAGTCAGTTAAAATTAAAAATTTTCTTCATGTTATTTGCAGAAAGGGAAATTTCACTTTCAGAAAGAAATAGCCAAGACAACAAGGTCCTACTGTATAACCCAGGGAACAATAGTATCTTGTGGTAACCTGTAATGAAACAGACCAGTTACCTATAATGAAACAGACCAGGCAAAGGAATATATGTATGTACATGTATGAGTGAACTATTATGCTGTACACCAGAAATTGACACAACATTGTAAACTGATTACGCTTCAATTGAAAAAAAAAATTCAAACAAAACAAAACAAAAGAAGTAGCCAAAGTGCTGGACTTTTAAAGGAAGGACTTGCAAATGACCTTGCCTATAAAATCTCCTGTCTGAGTTGCTCAGTCCTTCCAACACCGTCTCTCCCTGCCCCCCAGCCTCCCCTTCCTTCCAGCCCCTTCCTAAAAGACACATTCTTAGTACCTATATTTAGTGTCCTCACAGCAGTTGGACTGACCTAACCAACCGTCACTTCTCCAGAGGAATGCTGGTGGCTCATCTTAGAAATATGCATTCCTGTCCTTTGGTCTGAGTCACAGGAAAAGTGCTTCCTTCCACAGTCCTCCATCTTCCCTGTCCTGTGCCCAGGGTTCTTTGTCATTTCTCCGTCTCTCCTTTTCCTCGTCTCCTCCCCGATCACCTTGCCAGGAGAGTTGAGGCCAAGTTCCCTTTTGCCCTCGCCTTTCCCAGGGACCTGACATTCATCTGAAAATGATAGTGGCCTCTGAGCAGGAACGCCAGGTCAGCAGAGCACTTGCTGCCAAGAAAGGCAGCCCGTGGACCCTCCCTGAGTGCTCTCAGGGACCTGAACCGGCCCCTCCTCCTGGTGTCTTTCAGAGCAGATCTCAAGAATTTGTATTTTTAGGGGAAGGGTGTAACTCAGTGGTAGAGTGCGTGCTTATCAGACATGAGGTCCTGGGTTTAATCCCCAGTACCTCTATTAAAAATAAATAAAGAAACCTAATTACAACCCCCCCTCCAAAAAAAAGCAAACAAAAAAATAAATGAACTTCAATTTCCACAAACCAAATGAGTGTATGGAAGAATACCCTGGCAATTTTTGGCTTCAGCTTAATATCTCTAAACCTCTATTTTCGTGGCAGTTAGAGAGGGAAACTGTACATTTAAGTCAGATGATCCTAGTGAATGTGAAAGAGCTGGTCCGTCATTTAAAGGTGTAAAGACATATCAGTGCTGTCATTAACTGAACTTGAGTCACGAACCCAGGTTCTGACTGACTGGGTTTTGACCACCCTTTTCACACTGGATCAGGTCTCTTCTAAATAACACATGTGAATGGGGCCAAATTAAGGAGTGGCAATTGTGCAGGACATTTGGGTCTATATGTCTGTGACACTGGGTAAGCAGCTGGGCCAACCACAGGAGCCTCAGAAAAAGGACGAAATCATCGAACAAGTAAAATGTGAGGACAGATGGACAACAGGTAGAGTTCCTGGCCCTGAGCAGTGCTGGCCATCAGTGCACATGGCATTCCTTACAGTCCTGCTGCCGTGGGATGTTGGAACATATCTGCCTCCTCAGCCTGGAAGGCCAGGACTACTGAGATAGTATGTGGAAACATATTAAATTGCTATTTTTGTGGACCAAAAATGGTTGTTTCTTGGCAGTTTCACGTGGCCTAACCTAAGTATGAAAGCAGCCCCTGAGGTTCTAGGCCATGACACACAGTTCCCAAAAATGTTGACCGGAGATGCACAAGCAGGGGGTGTTGAGTTGGACACGGTCCCACCATTACACACAGTACTTAACCTCACTAAGCCTCAGTGTTCCCATCTATAAAATGGGAGTAATACTCTGTGAGGATTAAATGAGGTAATAAATACATGTAAAGTGAATAGTGCTTAATAATAGCAAACCTAGTGACACTAGGGAAGGTTATTAACTGCCACCTCTATTTTTATAGCCCTGCCCTTTCACTAGAAGCAGTAGTTTGGAGTTTTTTTTGTTTTGTTTTTTTCCCTTTTTGGATACTGAGTTCAGTATTTCAGGCTGTGAGCTTTGGCTGATACACCAGGGATGCCTTGTACACTTACATTATCATGAAGGTAATAGAATCTTAGCTTTCCATGAAAAGCGTTTAGAAGTTGGATTAGGAAACATGTTTAAGAAAAATGTTTAAGTGCATTTAAGTGACCTTGTGTTGGTTCTGTAATCTCTCCTTTTAAAATGCCCACATTTGTTGGCTCAGCCCCTGCCCAGCGTTCGTCCCTGGGGGACCCTTTTAGGAAGGTCCTCAGCGGCGGTCACGGGCGTCTCTTTTTACCCTGCTCCTGGTGGTGGATCTGGAGAAGGCAGGAGGCACACGGGCGTGCACGCTCCCACACACACTCACACTCACCGGCCCCGGTGTGACCCTGCACTTCTCTCTGCGTGTCCTATGTTTAACAGAAAAGTCTCCTCTTCCATCTGTGCTGCCCCATCTGACCTCACACCCACGGAGCCACGGTGGGATGAGATGAAGGTCATTGGTGTCAATCAGGGGTCCAGGGGAGAGTCCCAGCTGCCCTGCTCCTGGTAAACAGGTGTACGTGTACACTCTTGCGCTTCCTCCTCTTCGGGTCGTGGGCGGGTTTTTTGCTTTGCTTTGAAGTAAAGATGGCTCAGTGCAGGAAGAATTCATTTTAAAAGGGTCCTATATCCAGTGAGATGGTAACCAGCATTGAGAGGAGGGAGAAGAGGGTGGGCGAAGACCAGCAGACCACACTGGCGCCCCCAGGAGACTCCATTTCATCTTGATTCCAAGAGAGAAGTCTCTTATCTTAAAACCCATTAAGGTACAAGGTGTTGGAATTTAAGTCTCAGTGTGATTAAATACAATTCCTGAGAAGTCATTACATCAATCTCAGAATTGCTTCTTTTTTTTTTTTAACAGAGATACATAGGTGATAATTTATTTTTTAAGACTTCATTGTTTAGAACAGGTACAGGTTTACAACAAAACTGAGAGTGGTCCATAGATTTCCCATAGACCCTCCGCTCCTGCTCCCACCAGCCTCCCCTGTTATCAGTGTCACTCACCAGAGGGGGACAGTTTTTACCAAGAATGAACCTGTGTATTACTGACTCCTCATAACCACCCAGAGTCCACAGTTTACCTTAGGAGTCACTCTTTTTTTTTTTTTTTTCAGTTGAATTATCATCAGTGTACAATGCCGTGTTAAATTCTGGTGTACAGCCTAGTGATTCTGTTATACGTATGTGTATTCCTTTTCATATTTATAGGCTTTGATAAGAATTGCTTTTTTTTTTATACTACATCACTCATATTAGTCTCTTTTATTTACATTTCGGAGATGGAATTGTACACATTTGGCTTCCTTACACTTTGGAGGAATTGTAACCTTGAAGTGCCAGTAAGGTGTCTCTCTGCTATTTTGTTAGATTCCATTGATCTGTGAGCTGACACAGTAAATGTGCAGTGCCACCCAGGCCCACCTGCTGCTCGTCCCTGTCCATCTCTCCTCCCTCCCTCAGCTGCGTCCTGCCAACCTACTCCCAGAATTTGAGGCAGCAAATAAGCTGGCCTTGATGGCCTTAGGACTTCCAGAAGGTACTGCCCAGCCTCATGGTTCAGTAAAGGGCTGAGGGCGGCAAACTCCAAATTCCTTTCCCCAGTGGACCTCACTGTTTGGCTTCCACAACTCACCTACCCAGGCTGCTCTTTCTCCGTCTCTAAAGACAAGGGTACAACCAGTAAGTCAGCTTGGGTGTGCAGGAAGCCTACTGATATCTGAGAAATGTCATGTGCTCATTTTAGATGAGTGAGCAGAGCAGAGACCCTGCTAAATAGGACCAGGTAACAAATTTCATGGAGGGATGGTGGGAAAAATGACTAATGAATCTCTGAAGCTTCATGGAGAGCTTTTCTGCCTGCTCACTTGAGGGAAGGGCTTCGCTGTGGAAGATGTTTGTGGGAAGAGCGCCAGCCTCCCAGCGTCCATTTCTGCCTCCATTTCTGTGGGAAAACACGATGGGGTTGGACTTGATGTCTGTGCTTGTTCAGTGCACTCAGTCTAGGAATCTCAGGACCTGAGGGCTGCCTGACACAGACAAGGCTAGAGAGAAGTTGGGCAGGTGGAGGGGACCAGGGAGGGATCACCTAGTGGCTTCCAACCAGACATCTCTTTTCCCACATACTCACATGAATAGCATCATCTGATACCACAGAGAATATGATCTCTTATTTTAGGATATTGGTCACTTGGCAGATTTTTTACCTAAAGTCAAATACACTGTGTCTGCTTGTTCTTCAGTTTGACCTTGAACTGAAAAGCATAATTGATGCCTTTTTTTTTTTAATGGAGATATTAGGGATGGAACCCAGGACCTTGTGTGTAGTAAGCATGGGCTCTACTGCTGAGCCATACCCAATCCTTTATGTCAAATAGTAGGATTCGACTGTTTTTCCCATTGTAAAAATGGTTATCTTTTATTTTATTGGGGACAAGCACAATCATGTGCAAAGATATGTCCCTATGAAATTCTTTGCACTTCTAAAATAGAGCCCCTGAACCAAGTAATTCTCTCTCTGTGCACCTGAAGGGAAAAAAGTCTGATGATAAAGGGTAATTCTACAGATGGAGAAGGGCCTTCAACCAGGGCGCGTAGCATTTAGCTTAGACAGGAGGGAAGATTTCTGCCCGCCGAGGGTTGTTGAACATCTAGGCAGGCTTGCTCTAGAGAATTTCCGCTGGCTCATCTTTCCGAGGCTTTTCAAAGGAAGCAGCTCCTCAGGGGGGTTGGGGAGACTGTAGATGTGACCCTGCCCAGAGGCAGGGAGGGTGGCTTCAGCAGCGGATCCCAGGTCCCCTGAGGCAGAGGTGAGGCACAGATTTCCAGAAAGCACAGCACACCTTTTTTCCTGTGCCCTCCCTGCCATTTGTTAGGTAAACTGATACTGGCCCTGCAGAGGTAAAATAAAAACTGGAAACAACAACCAAAACTCATAGATATCTTAGTGGCACTTAAAAGGGGAAACTTTGTGTGTGTAGGGATGTGTACATATATGTATGTGTCTAAATGTACATAGAGACAAATAGGTGGAGAAATCACAAACTTGCTACATTATAAACCTAATTGAAAACAAAATACTTCCTTCCTAGTGAAGAGCCTTTCTTTTTCCCTTCTCTTTCTCTTGTCACTGCCCCTGTCTGCCCTAAGCACCTACTAAAGCCAGAGATTGTTTTCCTTATTTGTTTCTCAAGAGATAGGGAACCAAGCAGAGGCCAGTGTAATTCTAAAAAGCAAGTGCAAAACCAAAAGGATTTAAAATAAAAAAATTTTTTTAACTTCAAATCTTATGTAAAGTTGACAGACTCATTAAAAACCAGTAGTAAAATTTCACATATCTAAATTCTGATTTCAACCCTTTCAGGTGGCTTTATTAAATAATAATCAATATGTAATTTAAGGTAAATGGTCAGAGCTGGGCAGAGCTCAGTGTGGTTAGTGTCAGCTCAAGTTCGGAAGACTTTGGAGAGGCAAAAGGTTAGATCTGTTTCCTGGAATATAATTTGAAACCACAAGCCAGTGATTGGGTGTTCTGCTATCTTTGGCCTCTGGGAGTTACCACTGCAAACAAAGCTCATCCTTGTCCAGGGCTCCAACGTACAACCCGAAGGAGTGGGCAGTATGTGGAGAGGGCAGCTGAAAGCATTTGATCCAGTGTGAACACCAAGGTGAGATTTGTATCGTCCTTGGAGAGAGTCAGAGCTGAGGAATTTGTCTGTGGACTCAAGATAATAAAGAAGTTGCCAAATCCAATCCTATTCCTTTCTATCCCTTCTTTCCATTAGTCTGATAATGTAAAGTAAAGGGTTTAAAGGATTTAGATATCAGGTCAAGGGTCCTCATTGCCTCTTGTAAGGCTCTAATTGCTTAAGAGAAATCACTTTGGAGAAGAGGAATTTTCCTAATGGTTTAGAGAAGATCTCATCAGAGGATGCTCCTAATTAATTAAGATTATCCAGAACAGAACAGTCCAGGGCACTGATCTCTGAAATCTTTCAGGAAGAGAAATTCTCAGGCCTGCAGGCAGGCTCCAGATGAAGGAGAGAGGAGGCAGACGTAGTGGGTGAGGGAGTGCGGGACCTTCCAGAGATGTGGGGAAGGAGAACGAAAGTGTGTACCAGGGAGGCTGGCTACATGTGATGCAGGGCTGGGGGCAGGAGGAGGGGAGGCGCTCTGGATGTTTGTGCATGTACCTGTGTGCTCCGTAGGGGAGGGTTTAGAGAGAGGAGCTGAATGCATGACCTCAACCCAAACCATTTATGCTTTTCTGGAAGCAACCTTTAGATGAGAAGTTGAGTATCTTAAAAGGACAGTCTCTGAGCCTTATATTAGTTACACCTTCCAGGACCCTTCAGAGAGACTCCAGAGGGAAACTTTAGCCTAGGGAAGAGAGAGAGAGACAGATGTGGCTGAGCCTCCTGGGTTGAGCTGTGACACCTGGGTTCCCTCCTCCAAGACTGTGTATCACTTAAAATGGAAAGGACGGGACACACACTTTGGCCCAAGGTCTAACCCAGCTGGGCAACTCACAGGAGGCATAAGACCCAATGCTTAACTGTCCATTCAGCTCTTCGCATGCTCAGTTTCACCAGTTCCTAATGCTTCTCAGTACAGAACACAGGCAAGATTCTCCAAGCGTGTTCGCTCTCCATTTCACTCACATGGTAACATACAGACTCAGCAGGGCTTAGATCATGAGCCGTACTTCCGGAAGGCCGTTGGGCTGGGCATTGGTGGACACAAGACCAGTTGTCTATAACTCTTTTCTGGGCCAGTGGTGCCACTGTGCGTGTAATAACAAACAATACGTATATTTCCATTAATCAGATCTTAGATGATCAAAACAGGTGCTAAAGAGAATCACTGGTGCAAGCCTCTGGGTAAGCATGAATTTAGTTTTGACCGTAGCTCTTAGGCTCCTGAGGAATTCACTCACTAGCAGTACCTTTTGTTAGTAAAGAGCCCCGAGCACTGAGTGAGAGGAGCTAATGCTTTGGGGTTTCACACATGTCACCCGGTCTCTTTAATAGTGGCGACCCTGCACTTGGCATTGGGAGGGAATGAAAAGCACTCTGCAGAATCCCTCTCTTCCTCTTTTCACTCTCCTTTTTTTCTGGGAACTCTGAGATATACATCACTCATTCTCACACGCACATCCAGGAGGTGGAACCCTGAGCAGCCACTGGAAGAGAGGATGCAGAAGCAGCCAGAAAGTGAGAGGCAGACGGGCTGAAGCCAGGCCCGAGGGGACATCGGCCTGTGTGACCCTCACCTTGCAGTCTAGGTCCTATCATGTCTTCTCTCGATAGGGTTGCTTTCCTCTTTTTAACGTGCTGGGTGAGATCCTCCGAACCTCACACCAGGCTCACTGACGTTTGGTTAGTGTGTTGCTTTTTGCCATGTCACCTGCTCTGCAGATGGATCATGACTGACAAGACTGTTAACTTGTCACGCTGATGTCCCCGTGGTCAGCTGGCCAATTCTTCCCCCACCTTCTGCCTTCCTGAAGATGAGGCGAGACCCCTCCTTGGTTTCTGACTTCGTCTTCCCCCTTCATCTGTCCACCACTCTCCTGCCTTCTCTTTTCCAAGCCTGGAAGCCCTTAGATCTTCCCTTAGTCCATTTCTGTGCCCCCCGCCAGTACCCCAGCACCCAGAGTACCTGAAATAGGTTCCGAGCAGACCTCCTGCCTGACAAATACAAAGGCATTTGCCTGAGTTCTCTGGCTGCCCCACGTGCTTGCTCTCCCAGCGGCCACTGTTCCTGGAGGCTCCTTTCTCTCCCGACTCCAGGATTATTCTAGGAGAACATCCCATCGTGCTGGGTTCTGTCACACCTCCTGCTGTGGGCCTGCCTCTGTACTTAGCCCAGGGCCAGACAAGTCACCTTGACTTAAAAGTCCTGTTTACAACTCAGACCAGGGCAAAGACCCCCACCACCCCAGGCATTCTGCATTTCAGTGGGGGGGGGAGCCCCCTTGACCATTCTACTTCAAGCACGAAATCCCAGTGGACACGTCTCACCTCTGTTTATTTTGCTTTATTTATGTTTGCGTGTGTCTGTCATCTTTATTATGCGGCCTCTTTGTACCATAAGTGGTCACAATGCCGATTTTCTGACTTAGTATTTTTCAGGGTCTATTTAAAGTGCATAAGTCATACAATTTTGTGTGGCTGCGAGCATCTTAAAGGAATGTTTTAATTGCAGTAACCTTTGTTTCTCTTTAACTGAAGATTTTTTTTTTCAGCCACTTCCCCTTTGACTCATTTGCATCTCTGGTGACAGCATTTCCACCTGAATTTCTCTGATTCTGCGTCATCCTTTTTCTTAATGTCACTTGTAGAGTAGTTTGTCTTGGTCCCCCTGTGCCCGGCTCCAGACCCTTGCGTTCCTCATCTTCATCTCCTTGCTTTCCATCCCTCTAGGGAACTGCAGGCATGGAAGAACGTGCCCATTCAGCCTGCTGAGCTGGGCTCCCCTCATTATTTCACTGCTTTTGAAGCTTAAAGCCATCCTTAATGATGAGAAAGAGTAATGGCCATTTAGCCCCGCCCCTGCTGAAGCCTGTTCTCAAGCCTCACAAAGGGTGTTGCCAAAGTGTGACTACCTTCGAGTCATCACTTCCACTTTAACGAGGTCACTGACTTCAGACCTGCATGGCGATTGCCAGGCTCGGGTTCTAATTCTCTAAAGCAGCAGTTCTCCAACCATGGGTGCTTAAGGATCTTTTCAGGCCTGTGAAGCAGATTCTCAAGTCCCACCCTTAGAGATGGTGATTGGGCAGGTCTGAGTGGAGCCCGGGAGGCTGCATGTGTATTTTACTTTGTTTATGTTTGCACGTATCTATCATCTTTATTATGTGTTTAACAAGCCCCAAGGTGAGAGTGATGTAGGTACCCTGAAGGTATCTTCTGTGCCCAAGTCAAAGAGGGCGGGTCTGGGAGTGGGGGTTCTGATAGGGTTGCCAGATTAGCAAACAAAAATACAGGATGCCCAGTTAAATTTGAACTTCAGATACACCGTGAATAATTTTTTTATGTATTTATGTCCCAGATACTACACGGTAACCAAAATTATTCATGGTATATCTGGAATTCAGATTTAACCAAGCGTCTTGCATTTTATTTGGCAGCCCTAGAATAGAATGCCATGTGATTGACTCTCCACCCATCGCCCCGGGGTAGTGCTTGCTGTTCGAGTATCTGTTTAGGAAGTCTTGTGAATGGCAGAGGCTTTTGGAAGTTAAAAGATCTAAAAAGTTAGTTAAATCCAAGGTACATATATTTTGAATTTTACCCTGGCTGGCACGTGACTTGCTCAGAATAACCATTTCATTTCGGAATGGAAAGCAGGAGTGGTAACTGCACCTAAATTCTGTATTCCTCCAGTTTAGGTCCAGAGATCCAAACGAAGGTCTCTACTGAGGAGTCTTGAGCCTGAGAGTGTGTAGTGGTTGTAAGTTAAGTGATTAAAGGAGTATGGAAGAGGACCTCTGTGTTCAGTCAGGGAAGGGCGGGCCACCTGCACGAGATGCTGGCTAACAACGCACTGTTTTTGGACTTGGGCACAAGGGAGGGCTAGTATGGTAACAGGCTTTGGAGTACAGCATGCTGGGGTTGGCATTCTGGCTCCACTGCTTCCTCTGTGACCTTGGGCCAGGTGCTTAACCTTTCTGTGCAAGAAGTGTTTTCATTCATAAAACAGAGATAATGCTGATCATGAAATGTTGCTGGGGAAATTGCATGCTATTATGATATTAAGACAGAGTCACGGGCACATAGGTACTTAACCTCAGTGCCAGAGAAGGGATGTCATAAGAGCAATAAGCACTTAACCCATTCTTTTTAGCCAGCTGCCGATTAGCAAAATCTGTTTTCTACGTGGAGAATCTGCTTTTGAGGTGTCTTGGTTGACTGCCTTCCCACTAATGATTTTTTTGTGTTTTTCTCACTTTCTTCCTGGTCTAGGATTAACGCAGATTCCTCAGATCCAAAAGACTGAAATTGCCTTTCGTCCTAATGATCCCAAGAGCTATGAGGCATACGTGCTGAACATAGTTAGGTTCCTGGAGAAGTACAAAGATTCAGCCCAGAAGGATGATATGATTTTTGAAGACTGTGGCAGTAAGTAGACATACTTTGGGTGTCTGTGGTTAATTCTTATTTCCTGTCTTTATTTGTTATTTAATGATTGAAAGTTGCTCCTGGAATAATTAAAAGATTGAACTCTGGCCATATTAAGAGGATACTTCTGTTGTGAAGCAGGAAGACTTTATGGGTTAGGCTTGGATACAATGAAACAAACAATGTAGCCTCAAGTATTACTGTTATCTGCATTTGAAAGGTGTCTTATTTTTTGAAGACTTCCGTGTTACCAAACAAAAGTTCCCGTGTACAGTGACACACAGTGAGGCTGAACAAACTGGAAGTCAGAGTTTGGAGCAGAGAAAGAAAGGTTTATTGCTGGGCCAAGCAAGGAGAATGGGTGGCTCATGCTGGGAAAAAACCCCAGTGATTTTTGGGGAAACATTTTTATATGCAGAATTTGGGTTGAGGGCTACTGGGTGTGTGGCTTTCTTCTGATTGGCTGGTGGTGAGGTATCAGGGTGGTGTTCCAGGAATTTTGTGCTCAATCTGAAGTCACCATCCTCCACCTGGGTGGGAGCCTTCGTTCCTGCAGAAGAACTCAAAGATCTGGTTATCTGTATTCTTTGAGGAGGAACCAGGACCCTGAACCACGCTGCACAATTGTTTCTTGATTGCTCCTCCCTTGTGGAGGGTTTCTGGTCAGGGTATGTTTTAGAGACCTGGCTGGGATGGATAATGAACTATGTCTTAGGCAGCTGAGCATTTGGGTAAGGAAATGACCCATGAATGTGAAAAACGGCTCTTAATTGCATGAAGCCGTTGACAGGAGCACACATCCTCCCTCTTGCTACCTGGAGACTGAACTTCCCAGCCTTGTCAGACCTACCAAAACAAGACTGCTTGCTCCAAGTTACTGCGTGATAACAGTTGTTCTGATTCAGTTTAACTCCAGCTCTTAAAATGGCAGCCTGTTGTGTAATGTAGGGTGAATTGCCATTTTAAGTCATTTTGAAAAGATCTAATAATTTAAAAGAAACGTTTTCACTAAATGTTTCTCATTAGAATTTACGTGAGTTTTTCATCTTACTTTGTAGCAATTAAAAGGCGCATATGACAGGTAATTAGGGTGAATTCACTTCTCAGGAGATGGACTGAAGTGAGGCACTTTACCATTTGAAGGGAAAATCATTAACTTGTGAACTTAAAAAATGTATAATTTATGGTATTTGCATCAATTTCCTGCAGGATGCTTTGTTTTAACTTTGAATCTATTTTCATTTATCTTTTCTCTGGCTTTGAAATCAAAGTAGCAATAAAATTACTCAGCTTGAACAAATGCTTCTAAAACTCAGTGTTGAAAGGCAAAAACTGAAATAAAAATTTTTTCTGAAACCTTGAATGGTGGTTGAATAGAAAAAAAAAAATTCTTCTTCCCATTTTACTGTTGAACATGTTCATTAGGGGCATAGCTCCAAGAAATCCTGACCGAGAAACTTCCAGTTCTGAAAATTATTGGCACTCCTTTTAATCTGTGTTCTAATTATAACGTCCCTGTTATTGAGCTGCGCTGTGTTGACCTGTGTAAATGATGCCACTCATGAAGCAAGATCCAATTTCCTTTCAGTCTTCTAAATAGCCGAGTCATCCGTTATTTAAAGGAAGGGAAGTACTGGCTTGTCAGGCACTAGGAAGCTTTGGTGTGGGGTCATGTACTAGCTTTTGGTAGAATCCTTTTTTAATGTCAGTGAAGAGATGAGAGATGACTTGCTGGAAATCCTTCTCCCCCGCCCCCTTTTTTTAAATGTAGGTACTGGGGATTGAAGCCAGGACCTCGTTCATGCTAAGCATGCACTCTACCCACCCCCGGAAATATTTCTTTTAAGCTTTTTTTCTTTCCTTTTCTTTTCTTTTTGGAGGAGGGAGGAGGTAATTAGGTTTATTTATTTATTTTTAGAGGAGGCACTGGGGATTGAACCTGGGACCTCATGCATGCTAAGCAGGCACTCTACCACTGTGCTGTATCCTCCCCCAAGGCCGGATATCTTCTCTTACTTCAGATGATACATTAAGGGCAGAGTTAGCCCTGACTTAGAGTAGGTCATCATGACAAGGAAGAAGGGGTGCTTCTCAGTGGTGCTCGGGGACGTGTGGGTACGAGGTGAAAATGGCGTTTGCCTTTTCAGGTGTGCCCAGCGAGCTCAAAGAGCGAGGAGAATTTAACAACGAGCGAGGAGAGCGCAAAGTCTGCAGGTTCAAGCTTGAGTGGTTGGGCAATTGCTCTGGACTAAATGATGAAACTTATGGCTACAAAGACGGCAAACCATGCGTCATCATAAAGCTCAACCGAGTTCTGGGCTTCAAACCTAAGGCAAGTCCCCTTGCAGAGCCTGGCATGTGGATGAGCCGTTCACGGTTGGATGTAGCACTTCATTGGTATGAGAAGAGACTGTAAGGGACTTTGAAAGGATACTCAGTGACAGTGTTGAAGCCGATCAGTAGAGTAACACTGCAGACTTCTGCAGCCACCTTGAAATTCTTAGAGTCAGGTTATTAATCTCATCTCCTTAAGTTAGAGAAATTCTAAGTGACAAAGCCAAATTCTGAAGTTCTGTGACCCTGTTCTTCATACTTCTTTAACATTATTCTACAATGTAAAGTTTTTAAAAGTAAAAATAGAAAAGAGGTATCTTTAAATTTAAAAGCTACCTGCATGTACAGTCATATTCTAGTTTTGGTACGCTTAGAACCAGAGTACTAAAAAAAAAATTCTCTGGTAGTCTGAAAAAACGGTGCTTTTTTTCCTGAATGAAGTTTTCATTGTCAGATTAAAAGTCGCATACGGTCTAGGCAGAACTTTGATAACCATGCTGTTGGCTTTTGCTATTATTGCAACTTATAATGGGCAAATATTACTTGAAATCACCAAAAAATGGCAAATTGCCTTTGCTCAGCATTTGGTGAGATGATAGTAACTCTTTAAAGGAAGGAGACGTGTATTGGTGTTATCTCTGCTTTTATAAAACCACTTATTTCATTCTCTCCCCCAGATCATGAATAAATAATGCCGTCCTCTCCCCTTAAGCATGGATTCTTCCAGAAGGTTTCCGCTAATTGCTCATGTGAGCATTGCCATTAAGAGTGTAGCTTATAGTTCTGATAGGAATTGAGTGCAGGATACACAGTTAAAATGAACGAACTTCCTTCATTTCTGGAATTTGACTCTTTTGTTCGTTAATTTTTGATTATATGCAATCAGTTTATTTCCACAATGCTTGTCACCTGTAAATAATATTTTCAAGAGAAAAATCAGTGTAGAGATGAAAAGTTTTATTAGCGTTAACTGAAGGATGTGTTAGAACTCCTTTACTGCCACCAGAGGCAAAGATGGATGAGTGGGTGGATGGATGCTTGCCTGGCTGTCTTGATGGATCTCCTACAGAAATGAATGCACCTCTCAACAGAATTTTAATCTTCTTTCCACTTAGGCTAGGACATAATGGAAGAAAAATGGTGAAACCATTATGTCACACTTAAGAGTTGATATTCATACGGCTAGGAAACTCTTCATCAAGATAAACCAGCTATAAACCAGCAAAAGGAATTGGTGTGGTGTCTCCAAGGGAAGGCTAAGCCTGATCCTTGTTCTCTGAACCCCTCACTTTTCATTATTCCTTTTCATAGACATTGAGTAATTTTTGTCCGCCACAGAGGCAGTCCATCTAGTCTATTGTGACTCACTTTTCTTTCTATATCTATAAAGATACTCTGTTAAAGTAATGAATTCAGCTATTCTTTCTTCTCAATCCTTTTTTCTTTGAACTCCCCTTGGTTATCCATTGCTATATTCTGATTTGCCACCCTACCCCAAATCCCCAACTCTTTTGTTGTCAGAATTATTTTTGTCACAGATGGTGGTACCCCAGCATCTCCCTTGATGTGCCCATTTCCTCACCCTCTGAAGACAGATTCTGGCAACTCCTTTATCAATAAGCATTTTCTCTTCATATTTTTAAAGATAAATCTATTGCTGGCAGAAAGCTTCAAGAGAGTCAAATCTAGATAATCATTTTCTTATATTCCAAAACAAGAGTACCACCAAAAATATTAGTTCCTTACTGGTACAGAGAATTGCCCATTCTATCTGACCTCGATTAGACTATGCGCATGTTACGTCTCATGTCAGGACTCACATGCTATGCTGGAGTGAGTAAGTCAGGGGCTGTCTTCCAGGAGTAGGTGTCCATCACACTTTTCTTTGAGGTGGATTTGAACTAGGGATGTAGGAAGGCAGGTTCTGGGTATTTCACTACAGCAGTAATTTTCAAAGTTTACTCTGGGTCCCTTTAATGGACTCACCCCTTCACAAGACCCCTTCCTTTAGGGCCAGGCCACTTTTATCTGTTTTACATACTGGTCTTTCCTAACAAAACTGGAACTTAAATGGCAGTGCCTCCACTGGAGATTTAAAAAAAAAAAAAAAAAAAGAGTGAAAGAAAAGCTTACTTGAGGGAGAAGGATGGCATTATTTATTCATGGCTCAGGAGGAAAACCCAAATTTTATAAAAACAGAAATGTCAACCAACTTTTCCATCTAATTATTATAATCTTAGCAAAGGAGGAGCATTATTTCTGAGTTGGCTCTTGTTTTTCAGTGTCCTTGAATGAGGCTTGTAATGAGTCACCACTGGAAGCTCCTTTTAGTGCTAGGCTGCATCACTGCTCAAGCGTAGTGGTCGTGAAACGTGGACACTTGTTTTTATTTCAAGAAAATCAGAACATGCCCTTTCGTGGATTGGTCAGGGGACTCGTGCGTTCTGCTGTCCTCAAGTGTCTTACGATTTCAGTTGACTTCCTGTGACCAGTGTGTGCTTGCTGGTGCTATAAGCTAGTTTTATTTTTTTCAGAATTTACAAACTTACTGACCAACGTGGGTTTTATTTTTAGCCTCCCAAGAATGAATCCTTGGACACGTACCCAGTGATGAAGTACAGCCCGTATGTTCTGCCTGTTCAGTGCACTGGCAGGGTAAGGAGACCTTGAGAGGGCGGGTGGGGCAGGAGAGGAGGGGAGGATGAATGAGTTTAAGTCAGAGGTAAGATTTCAATGTGGGAAATAAGAAAACACTGCTTCCAGGAATCAGTCGGTTGAGTTGTAGCTCTACTGGGTACAGGAAGATGTGACAAGAATAAGACCATTTGTTGATTTTTCCACTGGAAAAATCTGGAACTAGCTGCATTTAATCATTTGGTATATGGGTTTCTAGGACTGAAGGGTGAACTGCCCCACACAAGTGCTTCTCTGGCCCACATGGTGTGTAAAAAATTCAAAGCCAACATTTTTTTTTTTAATTGACAATTTCCCATTAAAAATTGTGGTTTTGGCTTTTCTTTAAGAAAAAAAAAACGCTGAAAGATTACAGTAACCATCAGCCTACGTATGTTCCCTTTAAATCTAAAAACAGGTACCTGATGGTTTAGGGAGAGCAAAATAAAAAAAGGGGAATCCCGAAATAGTCCTCTTTTCTCTGGGCACCAGGAAAGGAAATGGACACAAGGAAATAAAAAGGCAAAATAGTTCAATGTTTGGAGATAGTGTCATTGAAAATATCACCCACCAGGCCGAAACGGAAGAGTTTCTGATTTTCAGTGGTGGGCCTATTTCTAGGAGGCTGTGTTGGCTTGAGGAAATGCTTAGTTGGCCTTTGCTACTGTTTCCCATTTGTATGATGAGAAGAGCCTCCTTTAATGATCGTTTCTCAAGGCGGCTGTGGATTAGAGGCGTATGCATCATTTCCTCTCGTGTTGGATGCAGAACGCTCGTCCCTCGGTGGTGAATGTGCACCTCCTTCCGAGCAGGATGTGAGCCAGGCCTGTCAGGGTGGCCCGTGTCCTCCAGCAGTGGTGTGCACACTCCGCTGTGGGGCTGCGAGTCGTATTTGTATGGGAACCCCAATAGGGAGCCAGGATGTGAGCCGCTAAAATCTCAAATCCTCTCTGGTTTCCAGCGAGACGAAGATAAGGAGAAGATCGGAACCGTGGAGTATTTCGGACTGGGCGGCTACCCCGGCTTTCCCCTGCAGTATTACCCCTACTACGGGAAGCTCCTGCAGCCCAGGTACCTGCAGCCCCTGCTGGCCGTGCAGTTCACAAACCTCACCATGGACACGGAAGTCCGCATAGAGTGTAAGGCGTACGGGGAGAACATTGGGTACAGTGAGAAGGACCGTTTCCAGGGACGCTTTGATGTAAAAATTGAAGTTAAGAGCTGATCACAAGCACAGATCTTTCCCACTAGCCATTGAAAAAAAGTTTAAAAAAAGATAACAAAAACAAAAACCTACTAGTCTTGAACAAACTGTCATACGTATGGGACCTACACTTAATCTATATGCTTTACACTAGCTTTCTGCATTTAATAGGTTAGAATGTAAATTTAAAGTGTAGCAATAGCAACAAAATATTTATTCTACTGTAAATGACAAAAAGAAAAATAAAAATTGAGCCTTGGGACGTGCCCATTTTTACTGTAAATTATGATTCCATGACTGACTTGTAGTGAGCAGTGTTTCCGGCCCCTAAGTATTGCTGCCGTGTGTGTTTTATTTAGTGTACAGCACGACAGGTGCGCACTCTGGTCATTTTTCAAGCCATGTTTTATCGTATCTTTTTTCTACTTTATGTGAGCAAGGTTTGCTGTCCAAGGTGTAAATATTCAATGGGAATAAAACTGGCATGGTACTTTTTTTTTTTTCTCCTTCTTTTTGGGTTTGGCTCTTTCAAAGATAATGGCCCATCAAATGAGCATTTTAAACACACTCCATAGTCTTTTCCTGTGGTGTTAGGTCTTTATTTTTATTTTTATTTTTTCCTGGGTCTGGGCTGGGGGGGTGGGGTGGGGAAGGGTGGGCTGTCATGGGGGAACTGCCCTTTAAATTTTAAGTGACACTACAGAAAAACACGAAAAAGGCGATGGGTTGTGTTGTGCTTTGTACTGAATGCTGTCTTGACGTCTCTTCCCCGTCCTCCAGTACGTCCTGAAGCTGTGTCTGAGATCTGGCACGCCCGTCACTGCCTAGTGATAGGGTGAACTTACTCGCTTTGTACATTTTCTTTCACTTTCCTTTTACTTTTTTCTTTTTCCTTTCTCTGGAGGCATCACATGCTGGTGCTGTGTCTTTATGAATGTTTTAACCATTTTCATGGTGGAAGAATTTTATATTTATGCAGTTGTACAATTTTATTTTTTTCTGCAAGAAAAAGTGTAATGTATGAAATAAAAACCAAAGTCACTTGTTTGAAAATAAATCTTTATTTTGGACTTTATAAAAAGCAATGCAGTACCCCATAGACCGGTGTTAAATGTCGTCTACAGTGCAAAAACCCGTGTTCTAACATCTGTCATAATTGCCAGGAGTACAGTGCTCTTGTTGGTCTTGTATTCAGTCAGGTTAAAACAATGGACAATAAAAGAATGAACACTCCTCATGTGCGTGATTCACTCTCGTCTAAACGCCCCAACCTGTGACTTCCTTAATTTCTGTACTGCTAGTTATCCAAGATCTTGAAGAAATACTGAACCTGGAAGACACACATGGGGTTGCATTAGTTCATGTGGGAGCTCGGCCTCTTCCACCCAACCGAGGCCAAGCGCTCGTCAGGACCTCGGACACGGGACACCAGGGTGCACAGCCCTCCCCAAAGAGACAGGCTCATCAGAGACAGAGACGCCTTCGCTGAAGTTTTAAAGGTCAAGTTTAGAAATATTTTGCCGTGACACTCAGTTTAGAAAACATCAAATTTTGGTTCCTGCTAGTGCTTCACTCTAGATAAGGCTATTAAAAAAAAACCAAATCAAAGTTGTTAGTAGTTCAGTTACCAAAAACCCTCCTATGAGGTTAGGTTTGAGGTTCAGTAAATTAAGAAGGTTTATACCTTGCTTTTTGGTTCCTCGTTTGGGCCCAAGTCCTTATTTAGCCATATATTCAAAAACCAGCCTTCGTGTGAAAGACAAAACTGAGCTTTCTGAAAAATGTTCTCCAGGTATAACTGAGCTGAAGATTTAGTATCACTTAACCAGCAGAAATACCCAAACTAAAATCATGGCATCGACTTGGGGAAAATGGAAACCTTTCACACACAGCCTGGGCAGCCACAGCTCACGCCAGTCCTTCCCGCCTTCAGGCTGGTCCTGAGACATCCCTTTGCTATGAAGCTGAAATGCCTCTTCCGGGAGATGGACCCGGAGGCCCACGGCCATTTCTAATTTGGCACAGCTTGTTCAGAAGTAGCAGTAACAGCTATTTACTGCCACCTTAGGGCCCCACATTTATTATCCACTGATCTGCTTCTCTTATTTTTTCTTTAAGAATATTACCTGAGGCTCTGCTATGTCTACAGCAGCAAACCGTGTGGTGGCACGTTAATCCTAGAGGAACAATGACTCCATTTAACAAAAAATAGCAAAGGCAATGGTGGAAAATGGCACAACTGCCTCGCTGCAAAGTTTGCAGGAGCCTTCCTTAACAACTGGGGAAATAGACCCAAATCCATAAACAAACAACATACCCACACAAAGCTAGGTTTCTCAGGTAACCCCCACGTGTACAGATAGAAGGTATCATTCCTATAACAGACGTTAGTCTTGCTGAAGCATCAACACGTTTTGCAGGAGTGTACGTGGGTCTTAAACGCATGATGTTTTTGAGCAAGAAGGAGGGAATGGCTTCAGGTCTGAGGAAAGGGGGAGCATTTATTCAAATTGGAGGGTAGTTTGTATTTTGGGGACTGTTCTCAGACCACAACCTTGATCAGACATACTTAACCCATTGCTTTTGTACAAATTTGGTACCTTCTGTTCTAAGCCATGGTGTGTATGTGTGTGTGTGTGTGCGCGCGCACATGTGTGTGTGCACCTGTGTGTGTATGTGTGTGCTCTCTGCCTATTCCTTCAGGACTTTGCCCAGATCTTGTTTCCCTGTCACTTCTCCAGATGGTGCCACCTATGCCCCCGCCCCCCATGATAGTGGTTCTGTCTCCACTAGGAGACTGGGGAATGTGGTTTGTGTTCCTTGACTCAGCAGAAACTTGGTGGCTGCCTACTGTGTGTCAAGCATTCTTCAGACAGCTACAGATGGACCCACCAGTGGTCGTCTCCTGCTCACATTCCAGTATTAAGTATCTGCATGTTCCAGGAACTCCTGCTTCTATACATCTAGCACAACTTTCTCTTCTCATATTATCACAATTTACTCCATCCCTTATTAGGTGACACATTTCTTGGCTGAGGGAGAGTGCCATCTACTTTTGGGGTGTTCTTATCACATCCTAGAAAGGGGTTTTCATACACATCTGGTCAAATACTTAATTCCTCACACAAAAGGAATGAGTTTTTTGAAGTGTTGTTCAAAAATGGGCCGAGTACCACTTGGAATCAAAAGCTAATAGTTACTAAATAGATGGAAAAATTCTTTTTTTTCCCAATCCATCATATTCTGTGAAGGGAAGTTTCAACGTGGTGCTGGTAAGGCTTCAATCCAGGTTATTCGGCTTTCAAATAAAGGGAGATAGGCCTTGGGTTCATAAGTTCTGGCAAGCAATACTATCCAGCTAGAATGGAATACCTCTTGTTTTCATTGTATTTATTACCTCCAATTAAGGACAAGTAATACTAGTTTCCCATTTCTGGCAAATTTCCATTATGGAAAATAAATGTGTTCAAGTATAACAGTGAACGGATTTAAAGAAAAATTATAAATGCAATTTCGGGCGGTACTCAGGTATGGTAAAACTCACGAAGGTAATAAATGCTAACTACAATTTAGTAACCTTTGCCCAAAAATACAGCGTTAACAGAAGCCAAGATTTTCAATTCTGTACCTGTTTGGGCAAAACCTAATGTGAACCTTGTTTTAGAACAACAGCACACCCTGTCCACTCAAGCTGCGCTTGTTACTGGGGGGAACGGCTCCAGCTCCAAATTAAAAACAGTATCAGTGATCAGAGAAGAAAAGTCCAGTTTTTAAAATCTTCCAAAGTCCAACGGCAGCTCTAACTCCTGGCTCCTTAAAGGATTAGTAACACTTCAGTATCAGTTGATGTTTGGCCCATGGAGGAGAAACTAAGTGAGGTTACTTTGAAAATTCACGACCAAGGACCTTATGAGGACAAAGGGAAGCGATCCAGGGAGCATTCAGGAATAGTTTTAATTAAGTGAGTCAAGTGATCTGGGTTTCAAAATGCAGAGGAAATGTGCCTCTCCTCTTTTCTTTTTTAAGAAGGAACTAGCACTAACCAGACATGTTATCTGCCGCCTTCTAGGCTCCGCACTGGGAAAGATGCCCAGGAAATAGAGATAAACCTATTATTCTCCCAACTAATGCTTGCAGCTGGCACCCACAGGCTCCCCAATGAGAAAAAGAGAGGGTGGGACCAAGGCAGATATTTTGGTTCATATTTTAAGTCTGTATTTTTCTCCCAGAGACTGTCAGTATCAGACTGCTCTGAAAGACTGAGGATTTCTTGAAGGTACTAACTCTTACAGACCACAGAATCCTGCTGTTTTACTTAGCCACCAATGACTCCCACATCCTAAGAAAAGGCCCTTATGATAATAAAACTGTGACATACTATCCCCAGCTTGGGTCACTACGAAACCTTTAAAAAACTGAGATTTCATAAAATCAGGACTCCTACTAGCTGTCTGTCACGGGCTACCTTTTCCAAAGAAATGCTCATTTTCCTCCTCTAGTGTTGACCCCATACAGACCAGGTGAGAGGTGGCAGAGGGCGATCTGAAACCCACCTATTCAGTCAGCCACAATGCCTGACGTGGTCATTATTGGATTGGTCCTTTGGTTTAAATGCTTCGGGGATCAAATATTTCCTTCCTCTGTAAGGTGGCTCTTTAATGCCCATAACTTGTTACAGGGATTTATGGTTACTAAACTAGCAAAGTATGGGGGAGCATGGAACAGTCCTACAGCAATGGGGTGCAGGATCCATCCTTCGGATAAGGAGCAGGGGGTTCCAGCACGACCAGTGGGTGAGGATCAGGCCTTGTGGAGGTGCTGATGACTCAGCACTGGGATGAGGGAATGCTGTAAGGCCAAGAGATGCTGGAATTATACCACCAAATACAAAACATGGCAGGAGAAGTCCTTTGCCTAGAGCTGGCCTTTCTTCTTTTCTTCCATTTGCAAATTTCTCCCAAGCTACCTACTCTGTGCCCAGCACTGACTAGGAACTCGGGGATGGAGGGGTTCAGGCAGACAAGATCCCTGTTCTTAAGAAAATTTTGCCTTCATACGTCGAAACGTCTTAAATGATCTAAGCTCCTCTCATCTGTACTTAATTCCTTTCCCTCCTCCGGCCAATCTAACAAACTGAGCTCATCCCATTCATGATAATTCACTGATGGGGTCCTCAGAAAGCTCACAGCCCAGAAAGAGGAAAACCCATGTAATCAAATAAAATCACTCTAGTGTGCTAAGGTGTAAGTGGAAATACTTAATTGCCAGTGGGAACACAAAATATTTCATAAAAGGGTTACTGTTTAACTTGAGTTTTTAGGACAAGTTAGACGGGACACAGACAAAGGAACAGCTGAAATATACGACTGCCATGCCAATGCGTAATGACGCTTTACCAGCAAGATTAACTCGAGGACTTGTCCTGTCTTGCTCTGTCCCTGTTAGATTTAAGTAAGACATAGCTTGCATTTATCAGCTACTTCACAGTGTACAATCTAATTTCATATATAAACCTCGTCTTCCTCGCAACAGCTCTGTGGAGCTGGTCCCTTTATCTCAATAAAGAGCAGGATCCTGAGACTCAGAGGTCCTGTGATGTTCCTATGTAAGAAATTGGGGAGCTTGCTAAGTTAGCAGGGCTGGAACTTGAATCTCTATCTTCCAACCCTAAGCCACCCTGGCTCTGTGACTTTCCACAGAGAAACCCCACATTTGCTGATGACTGTATATAAATTACTGCAAGTTCTGTAACCATGTAATTCAAACAAAGGTAAATTTTACGCAATTGCTTCAAGTGTAGACTCGAGAAAAGCTTCCAGAGAATGTCTCACCTTTGCCCGAAGTACACTGCATGGCAAAAATGGGTCCCACTACTCGTGATTCTTGCCTGCGTCCACTACCCTCCCCATGGAACGTCTAGCATATGGAGCTTGCATGAAATCCCCTTGCACGTGTTATTAACTCTGGCTTTGGATCAGAGTTTCTGGCGTAGCTCACTGCCCTGATGCCTGAGCTCCACCACAGACAGCTGAATCCAACACTTGGGAGGTGAAGGGCAGGCACCTATTTTCCAGTGGTTCTTAATGTTGATTGAGTAACAAAAATACTTGGGGATTTTTTTTTTCTCCTTTGAAATCAGAGTATAGATGTGCGTGAACATTTACAGGATTTATCTATCCTACTGTCGTGGAGTTCCATCACCAAATTAGAACATGCATACCTGTGCCATTACACTAGCTAGATATTCAGATAAAACCTAGTCAATCTGAATTTGGCTGAGGTACAATTTTGTTAGTGTTCCAATGATATGATACCGAATTTTAAATATATCAGCCTGTTCAGAAGAGAAACAATTTTCAACTCCCTGGGGGCCCTGACAGGCAGGGGTGGCTTCATAGATGGGTAAACTGGGCCGACGCACGGGGCCACGTGCTTAGGAGGACCTATGCCTGGTTGAATGTTCCATGGTCTCTCTCTTGAAATTCATAATGAGTTTTGAACAAGGGACCCCACATTCCCATCCTGCAACACTTCTGCCTGTGGCCATGGGCTTCTATGTCCAGGCTCCGTTGGCATGGGTTTTCCTACTGGCTGAGTGGAAAATGTGGTTGAAAAGGCTGCTTGTAAAATTAGTGATGAACAGATCTCCGGTGAGAACTGGCAGCTTGGGGAAGGTGAGGGTGAGGCGTGCTATGGACGATGAGAGCTGGCCCAGAGGCCCAGGATTAGCCGCCAACACCGTGGGGCGGGTAGGGAGGAGACCACCAGGAGGCCTTCACTCAGGAGCCTGAATCCTTTCTGAACTTCTGCGTTCCCTCTCTCTCTCGGTGTGGTGTCTTCCCTCTGCAGGTAAGTCACCGCTTATTTTCAGCTCCCAAAATACGGAGTTCAGAAGTGGACAGTTATGAGGAAAAAAAAAGGTGGTAGCTAAAGGGTTCTCCAGACAGAAGGGCTCAGAGGAAACACTGAAGCTGTGATTAAAAAAAAAGAGAGAGAGGGAAAGCCTGTCCTTGCCTACTGTCCAAGCGACAGAGCCCAGAAAGTCCTTAGATTGCAAAGGTACACCCTCAAATCTATTTATAGGCTACAGAGTAATAAAATGGAATCAACTCAGACACAAGAGCTATCTCCTTCACACACATTTATCTTCTCCATGGGTTCTGAGGCCATATTTGAAATGTTTTAAGACAAAATGAAAATTTCACGACTATCTATTCCAGTAATTCTGGAAACCCAGCATTCTCAGAGTTCTCTTATAAAAACCTCGAGTCCTCGGACTGCCACCCACGGATGAGAATGAATGTCTTTTTAAAGTTGGACGGAAATGACTCCTCAGCCCGGAATAGAGTCATGCTGACCTTTCTCTTTATGGGAAATATATACTTTTTTTTCCCTAATATTAGCTAAAGACACAGGAGTCCTTTCAGAAATTCATTCTAAAATTGTGTTTTGTGACTCATTCTTTTCTGCCTCTTCTGCCCTGAAGGTGGTTTTGGTTGTAGCTAGTCCCTCCTCAGCCCCTCAAAAAATCTAAAAATATGAAGAGATGTTTGTTGCTTCTGTTCCCTTCTCCCCACCCTCGATGATTAGGAAAGTACTCTCTCAGAGTTACCATATCAGTGTGAGTCAAGGATGATTTTTCAGTATTTACATTTAAAATTTTACTTACTCTTAAAGAATGGAGTCCTTGTTACATATTAAATGCTTTAATAGATTATGCTGTGCAATCCTGACAACGGAAGGAGACACATTAGTCTCATTTTTCATTTGATGAGCCCGCGGTTTTTAGTGGTAACAGCTTTCTTGGACACAGGACTCTAGTGCTGCTGACACTGGTCACGAGCTCACACTAGGGATGGAGCCCGGCTGTTGGGGATCTTACTCCTGGCCTTGCCATTTCCTGGCTGGATGACATTGAGTAAGTCCCTTAACTTTTGTTTCTCATATTCCACCATCTATAACATAGTAAGACCTAACACGTAAGGTTGTTGGCAAGACTAAGTGAGTCAACATATGAAGGGCGTTTAAAAGAGTGCCCAGACATACGGACCAGTGGAACAGAACAGAGAGTCCAGAAATGAACCCACAAGCTTTTGGTCAACTAATCTTCAACAAAGGAGGCAAGAATATGCAATGGAATAAAGACAGTCTCTTCAGCAAACGGTGTTGGGAAAACTGGACAGCAACATGTAAATCAGTGAAGCGAGAACTCTCCCTTACACCATACACAAAAATAAACTAAAAAAAAAAATGGATCAAAGAATTAAATGTAAACCTCCTAGAAGAGAATATAGGCAAAACATTATCTGGCGTACATCTCAAAAATGTTCTCACAGAACAGTCTACCCAAGCAATAGAAATAAAAGCAAGAATAAACAAATGGGACCTAATGAAACTTACAAGCTTCTGCACAGCAAAGGAAACCAGAAGTAAAACAAAAAGACAACCTACGGAATGGGAGAAAATTTTTGCAAATGAAACCAACAAAGGCTTGATCTCCAGAATATATAAGCAGCTCACACAATTTAATAAGAAAAAAACAAATAACCCAATCCAAAAATGGGCAGAAGACCTAAACAAGCAATTCTCCAAGGAAGAAATACAAATGATCAATATGCACATGAAAAAATGCTCAATATCACTAATTATCAGAGAAATGCAAATCAAAACTACAATGAGGTATCACCTCACACCAGTCAGAATGGCCATCATTCAAAAATCCACAAATGACAAATGCTGGAGAGGCTGTGGAGAAAGGGGAACCATCCTACACTGCTGGTGGGAATGCAGTTTGGTGAAGCCACTGTGGAAAACAGTATGGAGATTCCTCAAAAGACTAGGAATAGACTTATCGTATGACCCAAGAATCCCGCTCCTGGGCATATATCCAGAAGGAACCCTACTTCAGGATGACACCTGCACCCCAATGTTCATAGCAGCACTATTTACAATAGCCAAGACATGGAAACAGCCTAAATGTCCATCAACGGATGACTGGATAAAGAAGATGTGGTATATTTATACAATGGAATACTATTCAGCCATAAAAATGACAACATAACTCCTTTTGCAGCAACATGGATGTCCCTGGAGAATGTCATTCTAAGTGAAGTAAGCCAGAAAGAGAAAGAAAAATACCATATGAGATCGCTCATATGTGGAATCTAAAAAAAAAAAAAAATGAATGAACATAAATACAAAGCAGAAAAAAAAATGAATGAACATGAATACAAAATACAATTCATAGACATAGAATACAAACTTGTAGTTGCCAAGGGGGTGGGGGGTGGGAAGGGACAGACTGGGAGTTCAAAATTTGTAGATACTGACCAGCATATGCAGATTAGATAAACAAGATTATACTGTTTAGCACAGGGAAATATATACAAGATCTTGTGGTAGCTCACAGCAGAAAAAAAATGTGACTATGAATATACATATGTTCATGTATAACTGAAAAATTGTGCTCTACACTGGAATTTGACACAACATTGTAAAATGACTATAACTCACTAAAAAAAAGTTTATATATATAAAAGAGCACCCAGCAGAGAGTAAATACCACATCATAAATATCATTATTATTGGGTCTCCAAGATTCTCACAATGCTGTGGCCTGTCCTGCTGTATGTCAGCGAAGCCCCGGGTTTCTGAGCAATACCGTCATGCCCTACGGTGAGAACCAAAACCGCCAGGGCACTTCCGGCTTATCAGAGGAGAGTCGCATAATGAACCACGTCATGAATGACAGAGGCAGACTGAGAACCTTTGCAGACAAAGACAGTAAAGAGTGAGAACCAAATACAGCATGTAATCCTTGCATGGATCCTAGACCAGAAACGTTCTGCTTGTTTGTTTTGCTACAAAATACATTTGTGAATGAAACTGGCAAGATTTAAACGTCTGTACATAGATAGCAGTACTGTAATTTCCTGATTTCTAGTCACTGTTCTGTGGTGATGGAAGAGAATACCTGTGTTTTAGGAAATAACACACTTAAGTTTTGAGAGATAAAAGGGAATCATATTTGTAATTTACTGTCAGAAATATGTGTAATAAGTAAATTAATACACAAACATACACAAGGGGAGAGAAGAGAGGACGATTGAGTAACATAGTAAAACATTAACATTTAGGGAATGTGGGTAAAAGGTTTAGAGACGTTCTTGGTCTTATTTTTTTTTTCTATTTTTTTATAAGGCTGAAATTATTTCAAAACAGTACAAGTGTTAATCAGTAGAAAGGATAGCACAGTGTAGTGAGTGTGGAACTTGGACTTGGCAGAACTAAGTTTCACTCTAGCCACGATTTCCTCGTGTTCTTAGGCCAATCATGTAAACTCAGACTATTGCTAATCTAAGAACTGAGGCTAGTAAAATCCATTCATTGGGATGAATGTGTATGTAGGTTTATGGGTGGATGGACAAAGTCGCAGCACCTTGTATAAATCATACATTCTCCTAAAGCAGCTCAGGATGGGCTCTGCTACAAGTCAGTTACAGTGAGGCTGCAGGGCTCGCCTGAACCATCGGCAAGCAGAGGAGAAAACTCAGATGAATCTGACACTTCATGTTAGAAATTCACCTTTGCTGGCCCCCTATAGAAGAAAAGTTTTTGATAGGGAACATACTCTGTCCTTAATATTTTTTTAAATGCCTTAAAATAAGAAAAGAAAATGTAAATATGATCAATTCTTGAGATGAGTGATTTTCAATCTGGCTGGATAGCAGATTGAACTTTAAAAAACAAATGGATACTTGGACCCCATTCCTGGAGAGTCTGATTCATTAGGTCTTGGGAAAGTCCTAGACACGTGTACTTTCAAATAGCGCCACAGATACTTGTGATGTTCTTAGAAACAGATGGGTAAGGCCTCACACAATGAAATGGGGAATGTGGGCTAAAAAGGAGACAGCGAAGTTCAACAGGGTCATCTTGGGTATTCACGAGAAAGAAATCAAAGCAGCCTCACTGAGTGAGTTCTCTAACAATAAACAGCGACTCAGGAAAGGGACTGCATAGTGTGCCCTGATGGTCCCCTAAAGACTTGGGCCCAAGAAGCAATGCTGTCCAGGAGGCCATCACTGGAGACTGACCCCATAAAAGGATACTGAAAATTAAACTCAAGGAATTAACAAAGAAAGAGAAAGAAAGAGAAAGAGAGAAAAGAGAGAAAAGGTAGGTAGGCAGGAAGAAAAGAAAGAAAAGAAAGAAAGACAGGCAGACATATTTACTGCTTGGGAAGTTCTTGATGCTTTACTTCACACACATTTCAGTTAGACAAGCTCCAAAAGGAAATTAATCATATAAGAAAAGAACAACTAAAGCTATTTAGAAGATAGGACTTCACTTTTACAAAGACATATTGGAAAAGTTTAAAAGTCTCTTAAATCAGATCAAAGCAGACAGCACACATAATCAGAATTTATAACCAGAAAATGAGGGGAACAGTTGGGATGGACTTTTCCACTAACTCCAGAAAGCATTTGAGAGGGCAAATGTTGAGATAATTTAAGATTTAAGAGAAAAAAGACTTCCTTATACTCAAAGATTTAAAGGGTAGAAATGGCTAGAGTCTTATGTTGATAAAATCTTTTGAAGGGCAAGTTGGAGATGTTAAAGGAATTTTTTTAATCTTTTTTTTTTTCCTGGGTTGGGGGAGGTAATTCGGTTTATTTATTTTTAATGGCAGTGCTGGGGATTGAACTCAGGACCTTGTGCATGTTAAACAAGTGCTCTACCACTGAGCTAACCCTACCGCCACCCACCCCACCCCTCAGAATGTTTTTAATCTTTGATAACAATATTATAAAAGCCAAGTGCCATATTTTTCTATGAACATTACTTGTTGTTACTACCAAAAAAGTTAGTCTGGGCCAAATATATTAAAGTGAAATTTCTAGCTTCCTGTTATGAATTTACAGGGCTGTTGCACAGTCCCTGGGAAAGGTGAACTGAAACAGTGGCCCTGAGCCAAGGTGGCCAGTGCTCCCAGTGGGTAGGCAGCTGCCTGGGAGACAGCTGCAGAGGAGAAAGAGATGAGTCTCCAGCCAACGCTATGAAGACGGGGAGGCTGCCATTCCAACCTGTGCTCCAGCCACCACCGTCATTGCCTAAAGCAGTCTCTGTACCTTACACACCTTCCCTGAACACTAACTGGCCCCAGCTCAAAACCTCCGCTGGCTCCTTGTTTCCTACTGCATTTCATCAAACTCCTTGTTTCTCACTGCATTTCATCAAACTTTCTTGACTTGGCTTTCCTAAAGCCCAACATGACAGACCCCCCAAAACCAACGTGCTTTGGGCCCCAGGCACTCTTCCCTTCCTGAAGTCCAGGGGCAGAGGAAGGACTTCACCACTTGAAATGTCCTTTCTTTTACACTTTCAGGGCAAGGGATTTTACACTTCAGGGCAAAGGACGCCCCTTTTACTTCTTTTCTATACACCAGAGGTTTTCATATACAGCAGTCCATAAATACTTGATAATTAAATGTCTGTATTATGCATTCTTTATTTCTTTTCTTTTTCACATCCTTATCACTCACTCTTTTTCCAAAATGGCTATAGATTACAAAGAAGCTTCTTGCACAATCTCCATCACTGGCTTCTGCCAATCATGCCATTATAACAACACTGACACCCCTGAACAGAACAGAAAGGACTGGGTCCCTAGGCCAGCAAAGGCCGTGGCTGGTATACAATGAACAATTTAGAGTAGTAAAGACTGGAGAGGATTTCAGCGAGGAAAGAAGTAAGTGGCTATATTCCTGTTTCAAAAAAGAGAGTAAATAGGCTTCCAGAAAGAAAGAATTACAGAGATATGCTTCAGACAAATGCTTTTTCTACCATAAATTAACTTTATTTCCAAACAAGAATAACAGTGGCCCATAAATACTCCAAAAGTTCTTTAAGTTTCTGTAATAGTATAAAAGAATGACTTATTTAAAGTCTTAGCAATTAAATGATTTCCTTTAGAGTAGCTTGGTTCTTAATTTCTAGCCTTATTTTGAATTGTATAACTCTGCCTCAGTCCCATCAAAAATCTAGGTAATTTACTTGAGTTAATGTTTCATATTCCCTTCAGCTGCTTAGAACATAAAGGTAATGTCAAAGGCTAAAACAGAACCCGACCAACTGCAATATAGGTGAGTCTACTATTGGCATATTCCTCTGGTGCTATTTTCAGGACTGATGTTGACAGAGTCAAGAAGTGTTTTAAAAGAGAGAGAGAGACTCTCTTTCTATGGATTCTGTCTCTGGGAACTTTACAGCAGAGAAAGATGACAGTTTTAAGATAACAACAGTAATGACGGCAATAACAACAACATTGAAATTAACGTGGCAGGGGCTGCCAGTGCCCACCTGATACTCGTTCTCCCTTTCTCCTTCATAAAGAGGATTTTGATTTTGTTGGAGCATAAAGCACACAGCCTCCGTCACGGGTGGGGGAGGGGAGTAAGGTGACTAATTTCTGACTAATGTCATCTAAGCACAAGTTGCTGGGTTGGGCTTAACAGGAAAATGCCTTACAAGCTGGTACACTCAGTTGGTAATATCTTGTTGCCCTTTGCCCTTCAGTCCTTTCTGCCTGGAAGGAGCACATGATGCTAGAGACAGAGCAGCCACTTTGGAACTAAGAGGCAATCACAAGGGAAAGGCCAAGACAACTGCAGAGATCTTGGGCCTGAATTCTTCAACTGCTAAACTGAAGCCTGTCACAGCCTACCTCCTTACTTCATGTTTCACAATAAGATAACCTCTCATTGGGCTATTTTTGGCACCTCTATTCCTAGCAGTCAAATTCTTAACGAATATAAATAACGGGAATAACCACAACAGTAGTGGTGGCAACAGCCCTGTTCTAGACGCTTTGCATTCTCCATCTCCTTTAATACTCACTGATCTGTGATTATCGTCTTGGCACGACAGCTCAGGAAACTGAAGTCTGGGCCCCACGGCCAGCTAAGAAGCAGAGTTAGGATCTGGGCACTGGCAATCTAGTTCGCACTGTTTGTGTTGTGCTTTGTACCACCTGCTAAGGGAAGCAAAACAGCAGCAGCTCAGCTGCGGTTCTGGGGGCAGGTGTGCTGCTCTCCATTGCTGGTCTCCTTTATGCTAAATACACACATCTCTAGTCTGGGCGTCTCCAATAAAGGTTCCTAAGACATACAGCTTTACTGCTTAAAAAGAGTGAAGTCGGATCAAACCCATTTTCCAGAAAGAGAGTCTTCCCCACGTGAGGATTCAGAACCACCTGCCCTCCTGTCAACTTCCTTACACTTCACTAGCCTGAGCATTTTAGCCAGTCCTCACCCTCACCCTGAAAGAGTCTGGGATGAGATCGTCACTGACTTACTTAATCCTCTTCCTTTTAGATGAAATCATACCAATGGAGCAATTTGGTGCCACCTTCAGTGGTTTTCTCTAGTGCAAGCATCGTGCCCACCGCCTGGGACCTATGACCCCCGCAACTCAAGTGGAAATGATCTACCTTCAGCAGGATAAGTTTGGGACAACTTGGGTGGGGGGAACCACTCCCAAACTGCCTATGGTATTTCCTAAGGGGATTTTTCAGAGGCCCTTTCCAAGCACTTTTTGATCATGACTGCTCTTTGAATCAATCCTAACAATAGTAAATTTGAGGGAAATTTTAGGATACTGGCTATTATGGTTAGGTCAACTCAAAATTAATTGACTAGTTTGGAAAGTCAGAATCACAGAAATGAAGAACTGCAAGAGACTTGAAAGAACTGTGTGTGGTCCCTCAATTATATTGCTTTCTCTTTTTAAAGCACTTTCCATTTCCTAAAGATGAATAATAGCAGAAAACACTGATGCTAACATTTCTAGTTCACAGAGATCTATTTTGAACATGTAAAACTAGAGATGCATATGACAAAGTTCAATTAGAATCCAGTTTTAGAACTATTGTACTTTTGATCTTCCTCCAATCCATTCTTTATCCTGCCACTCGAGGATTCTTACATCGCTCCTTATTTAAAAAACAAAACACAACCCATCACAATCTGGATCTAGTCGACTGCTCCAAATTCTACCATAACTACTTCTACAAGTTCTACCGTAACCACCCGTTTCCTTAGATTTTAAACTCTAGCCACTCTCATTTCAAATAACTACCTGAATACTCCGTCTTCTGTCATATTTCTGGGTCTCTAGCCATGCAATTCCTTCTGCCCAAATGCTCTCCCTGGGCCCTCTTCCTCCCATACCACTTTTACACTTTTTGACCTTAGAATCTCTAAGCCATCAACCAACCAGTAAACAGAAAATAAACAAAGAGAAACTCTTGTGCAACTTAAAAAAACCAAAAAAGGCCAGACTCATCATCTCCATCAGGGGTCACCAAACTTTTTCCTATTAAGGGACAGAGTAGTAAATATTTTAAGTTTTGTGTGCCATACAATCTCTGTCCCAACTACTCAATCCTGGTGATGTAGTTAGAGAGCAGTCATAGACATTATGTAAATAAACAAGGTGTGGCTGTGTTCTAATAAAACTTTATTTAAAAAACCAGGCAGTGGGCCAGATTTGGCTAGTGGGCCATGGTTTGTTGACCCTCATCTAAATCATTCTATGTCTCACACATATATCTTTAGCTGGCAACACATAACATTTTCCATGAGTATACTCACAAATAGCAAAATCACACCGATCATAAACAAAAGACATTTTGTCACAAGCTATATCTGTCATGTGGGATGCCTGCATATTTCTTATCAAAAATCTTAAAATTAAAGATAATTTTAAGACCCATGAAAGCTAATTCTTTAGAGAAAGGATTACTGATTATACTTGAGTAAATGATATAATGTACATTTATATCAGGTAACAGTTCTTGCTACTTAACAAATGCTAAAGATTATATTAATTGAACCCAAATAGAATACAAATTCACCCTGTTACTGGTGAATTGTGTACAGTTCTTTATTTTGTTTTGTTTTGTCTTTTCATGTGGCTTCTTCTCTTATTCCCTCCCTCCATTCCTCCTTTCTTTCCTTCCTTTTCTTCTTTCAAGAAAATGGCCTGACTCAAAGAAGGAGCCACAAAAACCACTCCCATTTTGGTCACTGCACAAAGCCATGTCAATTGTAGCTTAGAGAGAGCAAGTCTGGTACTAGTGAAACTGATGTCTTACTATGTTCCTTAATTGATGCTCAAGGATTTGCAGGTTCTCATCACAGCAGTGATCTAGGGAAAATGTCTGATTTGTCTCCAGGGGACCTTGTTTCCAACAAAGATTAAATAAGCTGCATTTGTGTAAGTTCTTTTCACGGATATTACTTAAACATTATTACCCCCAAAACACTCCTTGTTTTCGAAGGAAGGGGAAAAGTGTTTCAAAACTATTCCCCCATTTAGTTCTATATTGATAAATGACTTAGTATGTAATATGCAGCTAATGTCATTTTATCCCATTTCTCTTCTTCAGCAAACATGGGGTGGCAGCTAGTCTCTAAGGAATAGCCTTTTAAAGTCACATCATTCAGTATTCGTGGCTTTGGGTATTCCCCGCTATACTGAATATGGGCTGGCCTGGGATTCACTTTAACCAAGACAATGCAGTGAAAGGGATATTATGCCAGTACTTAACCTAAGCCTTAAGAAGTCCTGGCAGCTTCTGCTTTTGGGAGTCCTAAGTAGCCACATTATGATCTCTCTGCTGTAATGGTGACCATTTGAGGAAGAAGCAGTTTGGGACCGACATGGAGAAAAGTGATGCTCAGCTGTCTGAGTTAAGCCCTCTTGTATTTCTCCTTGACCAAAACGTCAGACATGTGAACATGTGATCTTGAACATTCTAGCCCAGTTGAAGCCCTAGGTGACTGCAGCCCAAGCGAGCATCAACTGGAACAAATAAACCATCCAAATGAACCCAGTAAACCACAGAATTGTGACAGAGAAAGTAACTTTTTTTTTTAAAGTCATTAACTTTTGGGGTAGTTTATGACACAGCAATAGATAATCAAAATACTTTGAAATGATTAAAAAGAATATATTAATTTCTTTTCTGGGAGTCATTGCAGTGAATATTCTAAGGATACAGAGTTCTACCTAGAGTTAGTAAAGAAAGAAATAAAACATATATATACATATATTTTTTTTTTTTCTGAAAAAAGTTTACTAATCTGGTCTTGACTTGGCCAAGAGGAACACAAAGTGAAAAATTAGATCTGCAGGTAGGGTAATTTGGGGATTACTGATAAAAAGTGATCAATCAACACACTTGTTTTCTACAGAGAAGCGAACAGGTGCTATGGAAAAATCATCAGTGCTGGCGTCAGATGTAGCTCTGGGTTTGAATCTCAGCATTTTTCTTTACTTGCTGTGAGATCTTGAGCAAATCATTTACTATCTCCTCCAAACCCTGGTTTCCTTGGCTCACCAATGAGAATACTGGCAGTTCCTATGTTTTAGGACTGTTGTAAGGATTCAATCAGATAAATGTGTGTAAAATGCCCAGCACAGCATTGGTACGTAATAGGTGCTCAGCAAATCTTATGTTGTTGCCCTTCAGAGGTGTCATGATGAGAACTTGGCTGAGTGGAAGGCATACGTCTTGGGGCCTTCCTCCCATCACGGTTCCTCTCGTAGCCACAAGACAATGAGCGGTTCCCCAGAACCTTCCAAGGAGGTCAATGGGATGTGAACTGAATGTTGCCTCTGACCAGCAGGTATTATGATATCCATCTTGGGCTACTGTTATGGGCTGAACTGGGTTCCCCCCACATTCCCACGTACCCCAATTACCTCTGAAGGTGACTGTGTGTGGAGAAGGATCTTTAAACTGGTGATTAAATTAAACTAAGATTGTTAGGGTGGCTCCTAATCCAACATGACTGGTGTCCTGATAAGAGGAGGAGACTGGGACACAACTACACACAGAGGGAAGACCATGTGAAGACACAGGGAGAAGATGACCATCTACAAACCAGGGAGTGAGGGCCTCGAAGACACCCAGCCTGCTGATGCCTTGACCTCAGACTTCTGGCCTCCAGAACTGTGAGGAAATAGACTTCTGTTGTTTAAGCCACCCAGTCTGTGGCACTTCGTTATGGCAGACAGAGTAAACTAACCTAGCTACTCTGAAAAAGACTAAGGTAACTGAGGCAAGCTAATAAATCAAAGATTACAAAGGGAGAGGAAAGGAAACATTGCACTGATCACTTAGCAGAAGAAGGAGAGAGGGGGAAGAAAGGATAGGATGGAGGCAGGCCTCACCTTTTGGGCAGCGCGGGTTGTGATGGTCACCTGGGGTCTGCCTAAGTCCAAACCTGGGCCTGGCAGGTAAAAGGTTCACCTACGGACACAGAACATCAAAAAGAAAATAGCACTTCTACACCAACTGCAGAAAGAGAGAAAACTCTGTCACTTGGGACCCTCTTTCTTTTGAAAAGTTTCAGAGCATCTTACAGTACAAGTGAAAAGGGGAAATGCTTTGCTATTTTGAGCCTGTTTCACTATTGTAAATGACATCTGTGATGTCAACATTCAATGAGAGCTATTCAGAACTTGGCACTTTTAATTTATGCGAGAATGCCAATTCCACTGAGCAAAGAAGATATCAGAGTTACATTTAACATAAAGTGCAAATATTGCATTGGAGTGGGTTTGGGATAAAAATGTCAATTATATGTAAAATTAAATACCACCTTCTTGAATCATTTGCCTTGGCATCATGGAAAATTTTCCAGCCGTCTCCAACAAGAGTGTCAGATCTGGTAACAGTAATTCATAAATGGCCCGATTCCACAGTGAGTCATAGTGACTAAAATACTCTGAATAAATGCTTCACTTATTTATATTGTTGGGTCGGAACCACGATTTACTGAATTATCTGTGTTGGTAACATTTTTTAAAGAGTTACAATGACCGCTTTGCATCCTCTCAATGCTCCCTATGTTGCTGACACATACAAGAAACCGAGCAGACAGGATTCATGAGATGCTGACTGGGTACCCCAAGTCTTAAAAGTTAACAAAGAGAAGGTTAATTAAATAGGCAGCCATAGTGATTACATTAAACACAGAATTTAATCCCATGAACAAATGATCTGGGCATCAAGGCAAGAGCTCACTGAACCTTTGACCCTGGGAATTCTAATATAATCTCTTTTAGTGAACAAGGACATTATGTTGAAACTTTACATTATAGAAGATAATGAGAATGAAACTTTTTAATAAAACCAAGCCCTAAAAATCTAAGATTCTAATGTAGTCTCTTTTACTTGCTTCTAAAACTGAAGTCCTTCAGATCATATAGGAACTTAATATCTGGTTTAAAATTTAGTGCTAAATATGAACCAAAGGTTTAAGGACTCTGAAGCTGACATTGAATATGTGCTCCTTCAAATCAGTCCTGACGGCGGTTAGATTTATAAAATATTGGGAGAAGGGCTGCTAATCCATGTTGTTATATAATTTCAGCTAATGTTTTGCTTATTTGTCAGCTTAATTAGCAGTGGGGGGAATTTTTTGAGCCCTTCGATGACAAGGTAACAAGACTACTTTGCTTCTAATTTGAAAATTAATACTCAAAATAATAAATCTAAAATATCAATCTCTACTTGCGCAGGTTATTTCCCATTGTTTTTGTCTAGATTTATTGATTTAAATGTAAAGTAACATTTTTAAGTTGGGGAAACGTGAATCTAATCTCTGAAAATGTTTGGGAAAAAACACCCCACAGTCCAGCATGACAGCTGTTGCATGGCTGAAATAGCATGTACTTGAATGAGAAAAACTAACATGTATTCATCTCAGTGGAATGAAATTAGTCATAAAATCTCTGGCTATAAAATGCTTATCATTTCCAAAAAAACTAGTGAAAATCCCTATATATAGCACTTTGAATAGAAAAAAAAATTCTTTCCTTCATTTATTACCCTTAGCTTATCAATCCATTATTTATAACTTTCTTTTAAAAACGATATCTTTTGTGTGGATAACAGTGGAAAGGCATGGGCTAAAAATAAAAATTTCTTAAGCTTAGGTTTAATTTGTAATTTCAGGTCAACAGTATTTTCAATGCTGCTATCAACGCCCAGTGATGCTTTGAGGTACAGCCATTAAGTAATGAAGCTAACTTCCATAATCCACTACGTGGTTCTCATTATTGTGCCATTAAGTTACCAGGGTTTTAGTATTGGGACATTATAGGAACTTATCACTCAGATGTGATATGTAGAGAAGTTTGACTTATAAAGAAAATCTTGGTTCCATTTAATTTTTAATCAGTAGATCATGCTTCCTTAGTCCAGCAACCAACTCACAGAATTCGTGATGGTGCTTCTGAGATTAAGCCACAACACAGATGGAAGGTTATTGGAATAAAGGTAGTTCTGCTGAAAGTGGTCTGCTTACAGAGGGCCTGGCTTACTACCAGGAGAACGCCACATGAAGCCATTCTGCGGAAACTTTCACTTTTCCTGCTAAAAGCATTTTCATGATTTGCACTGTTTTTCCTACAGTTGCCAGCAACCAGCCAGCACTTTCTTTGATAAATGAGATATTGGATGAGGAATGCTCTTTCCAGAAACGTTCCAAATTTTTCACAATCTTTTGCTATCAGAGAGGCCAGTTTGGTACTTGTCATGCCACTGAAGAGAGAAAACTGTCCACCTAAAAAGGCTTTCAGGCAGATTTTATAAACCTGCATTGAAGTGTTCCTTATGAAAGAAACTACTCCATTTGTGAGGTTCTGAGCCCTAAATCCCCAACTTAAAGACTGTTTATCTTCTGGCACTTACTTTCTTATGTAAATGTGTCTCCCATACCCGTATCCTACTACACACACTATCACTCCAGCCGAAGTGTCTGTTGATGTTTCTTTGAACTTGTACACGTCTTCCTTCCACGTCTTTATTCAAAATCTCCCTCTTTGTAGAATACTTACCTCTTCTTAAGTTCTTTTAATGTCTAGCCAAGTCTCATCTCCATATAAGACTTTTCCTAAATGTCGTGGCCCTTCCACTACTTCTCTCCCTGATCTTCATTTGTATTCATATGGAAATACACATTATGGGAATATATTTTAAGAATTAAGAACAAGACAGAACTGGCATAAAATACAGCTTCATGCACACGAGACTATCTGTTAAATATTTGGATACCTCAAATATAGGGATCTCAATATACATTTGTTGGTAATAATGACAGAAGGAATTTCAGAATGTGAATACTCAAGCTTGCATTTGCCAAGGAGGCTTAAATAGAGTATAATGTTAATCTAAGCTTCTACCTTAGAAAACTAGAAAAAAAGAGAAAACTAAATTCAAATCAAGCTGAATAAAAGAAATAATAAAAACTAGAGCAGGAATCAATAAAATTTAAAACAGGAAATCAACAGATAAAATCAACAAAACCAAAAGCTGGCCCCTAGAAAAGATGAATAAAATTAATAAGCCTCTAACCAGGCTAAATAAGAAAAAAAAAAAGAGAAAATAAAAGTTTTTAATATCAGAAATGAAAGAGGGGGCATCACTACAGATACCTTGGAAATTAAAAAGATAATAAAGGAATATTGTGAAATACTCTGTGCCCACAAATCTGATAACCTAGATGAAATGGACCAATTATTTGAAAGATATGAAAGAAATAGACAAATAGATAAATGGAAAAAAAAATGTGCCCAGAAATAGGCCTATGCAAATACAGTCAACAGTTTTTTGACAAAGGAACAAAGTCAATACAATGAAGCAAAGTAGTCTTTTTAACAAATGGTGTTGAACTACTGGATGTCCACATGCAAAAAAATGAATCAGGCACAGACCTGATTCTTCACAAAAATTAACTCAAAATGGATCATAGACCTAAATACAAAAACAAACAAACAAAAAATCCCCATAAATCTCCTGGAAGATAACATAAGAGAAAACCCAGATCACCATGGGAATGGAGATGCTTTTTAGAAACAACACCAAAGGCACAATCCATGAAAGGAATAATTGATAAGCTGGACTTCACTGATATCAAAACATTCTGCTCTGAGATGAAACTGTCAAAAGAATGAGAAGACAAGCCACATACTGGGATAAAATATTTGTAAAAAGACACATCTGACAAAGGTCTGTTATCCAAAATATACAAAGAACTTTTAAAACTCAACAATAAGAAAACAAATAACCCAATTAAAAAATGGGCTGAAGAACTTAATAGATACTTCACCAAAGAGGATATACAGATGGCAAATAAGCATATGAAGGGATATTCCAAGTTATATGTCATCAGGGAAATGCAAATTAAAACAAAAATGAGACACCACCAAACTCAATTATGAGGATCAAAATACAGAAATACTGACAACACTAAACACTGCCAAGGTTACAGAGCAACAGGAATGCTCATTATTGCTGGTGGGAATGAAAAATGGTCCAGCCACTTGAGACAGTTTGGCAGTGTCTTACAAAACTAAACAGACTCTTACCACATGATCCAGGAATCACACTCTTTGATAGTTACCCAAAACAGTTGAAAACATGTCAACACAAAAGCCTGCACACAGATGTTTGTAGCAGTTTTATTCATAATTGCCAGAACTTGGAAGAGAACAAGCTGTCCTTCAGAGGTGAAGGGATAAATAAACTGGTACATCCGGATGATGGAATATTACTCAATACTAAAAAGAAATGATCTATCAAGCCAGGAAAAGATACGAGGAACCTTAAATGCTTATTACTAAGTAAAAGAAGCCAATCTGAAAAGGCTACATACTGTATGACTCCAAAATATATGACATTCTGGAAAAGGCAGAACTATGGAGATAGTACAAAGACCAGTGGTTGCCAGGGGCTGGGGAGAAGGAAGGATGCATAGACATATCACAGAGGATTTTTAAGGCAGTGAAACTACTTTGTATGACCCTGTAGCAGTGGCTGTGTGCCGTTATACCTTTGTCCAACTGCACACAACGTACACCACTGAAGGTGTAGACTTTTGTGAACTGCAATGTAAACTACAGATTTGGGGTGATAATAATGTGTCAGTGTAGGTTCATCAGTTTTAACAAATGTACCACTCTGGTCAGGGATATTGATAAAGGGGAGGCAGTGCATGTGTTAGGGGAGAGGGTATTCGGGAAATCTCTGTACCTTCCCCCTAATTGTGCTGTGAACCTAAAACTGCTCTTAAAAAAAAGTCTAATAAACAACAGCGCCATCAACAAAAACAACAAAAAAGCATAATGTTCATAATTCTAGATTAACTCATTATTTAGTGGCATTTGATCTATTAAGTCATATATAATATCTTTTTGCCAATTGCCATGTTATGTATAATTGTTTCATCTTCTTAGAATGTTAGCTCCAAGAGGTCAGGATCTGTACCTTATGTAGCCATTCCCTAGTGATAGAGCTAAAGAGGTGTGTGTGTGTGTGTGTGTATAAAATATATATATGTATAACATATATATATATTAGCAAAGAATTGACTTTTAAAGTCCTTAAATAAAATGTGACGCAAAGAAATAATACAATGAGAAAATTTTCTGGACCTTAAATGTAGTTATGTATGTATTCAAGAAATGTTTCTTAAATAAATACATGAGTGAATAAAAGATGTTTTCAATTTTATTGACTCTAAACATTTAAATTTGTTTCTCATACTGATTCTGAAGATAAGCATCCTTCTTTCTAAATGCAACTGATTGGAAAACATAAAATAGAGAATGAAATAAAAATAGTTTAAGGGAAATTTATGTCACAAATTAAATGCAGGAGAAAGGGCACATTACATTACCCTTTGCTTGACCATCAAAAGATAGGTCCGATGCCTAAGCTGACTACTCTTCTAGGCATGTTCAGTTAGTTAGTTGCAAAAGTGCTCATCTATTCTTGTAAGTCAGTTCTTATTAGATCTTCTCTTTCTTAAGCAAAACCAGCACAATCTACGAATCTCTAGGTGAAGAGGGGCATTTGGAAAACAGGTGTCCCTGGGTCAGAAAGACCAGGGGACTTTGTAACTGACCTACTATTTAGTGGTTTTGTTATCATCCTAAAACAGTGATGGAAAGAAAAACACAGGTGTTTTTGTTATTAGGGTTTCCGGGTGCCAAAGGCTTATTGGAATAGAGGGGAATGAGTAGAGAAAATAAAAGAGGAGAAAAATGAAGATAACAGTGGTGAAAGCAGGAGAGTGTGGCGCTATTATTTATAAAATAATAATTTCAAAACGATTGTACCACTGACAGTTTATTATAGGAAAGAAGATTTAGTTTGTGTCTAGACACCTAACAAGATCAGCCAGCCGTTTATACCTGAATGCTGCAAGGCATATCCCATCACAAAACAGTGAACTGAATTGAGTCCTATTGTTCTAGTTCAGTTATTGTGTTAACTGAATCAGACAATACATAGAAATTTGCTTCATCATTTACTACCATCTTGACAGGGAGAAAAGGGGATCTTATAAATAATGGGTTCACAACATAGATGAAAATTTACATTTAATCTCATCCTTAGTGCATCCCCTTAGAAGCAAATCAACCTCTTAAGGTTAATAAAAGCTTACAGTAAATTACGCATTGAGATTAAGTGATTGATACCTGTTCTCTGGCTATTAATATACCAAACAGCAGCAAAACCTACAGTAGCTATCATTTATTGCGCATTAGCTGTACACCACACCCCCGGCTACATCCTTGTGGCAGATACTTAGATTGGGTCTCTCAACTTCCATTTCATCCTCCTCCTGTTTGGTAGCCGGAGAGCTAAAAACTACGTTTCCCAAGCTCCCCTACAGCTAAGACTCTTGTTAAAATTAAGCTCTATCAATTAGATGCATTCACATGAAATTTGGAAGACAGAAGAATTACAAAGGCCATCTTCCTATTGCTATAGAATGCTGGCAAGCAAGTCAGAGGAGTGTTTGCAGCGGCTGGACTCAGCCTTCCAGTGTCTCGTCATTAGGTTTATGGCTGCGAGACTGCAGTGATGTCTCAAAGTGATCAAATTCAACTTTAAACATCTGATTTACCTTTAAACGCAAGTTCAAATCAAGTAAAAAGTTATTAAAAGATCAGCTAATTTCTCTTCCTACTCATCACTTCTATATGCTTACAGACTTTGGACTGACTTAGAAATGCTGGTCTTGCAATATTTTCAGCTTAGTCAGAATAAAATTGGAAGTCTGTTCTCCTAGGAAGTCAATTCTCAGAAGTTTTCAAGCTTCAGGTTTTCATAAAATGAACTTTGCTATCTTAGAGCAGCAAGTCATCGAAAAAATACAGAACATGCTTCTGTTTATAATTAAGAAAAAAAAAACACCTGCAATCCTGATCATTGTCATAATAACCAACTGCCTGATTATCAAGAATATAAAGATAGTATACATATTAGAAAAACCCAGCATTACTGGTTAGGATACTAACATGCTGTACACTGAGCTATGCGATCTTCAGGCAAGACATTTTCCTTCTTTGGGCCACACTCTCCTCATTGGTAAAAAAAACACGGGGCTTAGATTGGAATCTGATTTTCTCAAAACGTAGAATCATGAAACGTCAGCGCACAAAGGAGGTTTGGAGCGGGACTCTCAGTCTTTTGCCACTCACGGCACATACAGAAAATGCTAATTCTTGTACAGCACAATGAAGCCACAGCAGGAAGCCTTTCAGGAATAAAGGTACTGCTCTTGGGTCTCCGAGGATCAATTTCTCAGCTCACTTGTGGGGAAGTCTGAGTTTAGAGGACCACAGGTTCAGCTCATCAGTTTCCACACAGAGAAACTAAAGCAAATTTACAACAACCCATACATTTAAATAAAGTACATGGTATCAATGTATTATCAGTTGTTACACTTGTGTATTTTTGGTAACTTTTTCCCAACTTGCCCCTCTTCAGATCATTTCCTACACAGCAGCCAGGGAGATCTTAAAAAACACAGACCTGATCATGCCGGTGCCCATTTTCCCCACCAGTTGCCTCTCATTGTTCTTAGCATAAAGATCTTTTTTTTTTTTTTTTTTTTTTTTTATCATATTGAAATAGCCCAGGAGGCGCATGGCTCAATCTCTATTTCTTCGGAGTCACCTCATGCTGTTCTCCCCACTGCACTTTATGGGCCCCTATTTCCTTTCCTAAAACACCCCAAGCACTTTCCTGCATCAGAGCTTTAGAGTCTGGGGTCTCTCTTACCTTCTTCCCCAGCTGACACACTCGGTTTTTTTCAGATTTCAGTTCTAATGTCATTTCCTCAAGAAAACCTTCCCTAGTGCCCCTTCTACACCAGGCTCACCTGTTACACCTCGTTCTTTCTTTTACTACACGGAACTGATGACATTTTCAACTGGTTCATTTCTTTGGGGGTTATCTGATTAATGGCTGCCTTCCCCATTACGCTCAGTTCTGAGAAGGGACAGTGTCTCTTTTGTCATCTTCTCAGTGTCACGGTCATTTACAAAGAATCATTATCAAGATCTGACACTCTTATTGGAGAAGGCTGGAAAGTTTTCCATGGTACCAGGACAAATGATTCAAGAATATGTTTCGATTAAATATTTGTTTAATGAGTGAATTTATGGTTTGGTTTCTGCTATATATAGGAGTCTTCTTGGCAGCTCTGATCTTTGAACTGACATAGTTCTGTACCTCAAATTGCTTACGATGTGAAATATGGATATGGTGATGCTTTATTTTATTCTAATTAATGAACAATATGGTCATTGACTTAAAACCTTTCAATGCAAATATTCTTAATTTTTGGATCATGGAACACTTTCAAAATTTGATTTAAAAAAAACTTTGGATGCTTTTTTTTTTTTTTTAAGAAAATGATATATTCACAACATTTTGCAAACCATCTCAGGCACTTAGTCCATGAATAAATTTCAAGTTCCTAAATACAGCATAAAACGATTATTTGACTTAGCTATGTTTCCAAGCTCACCTACCATTCTCTAATATCACTTTAAACTCATTAATATATCAAACTCCGGGTGGTTTGCCACCATTTCCCTTCCTGGAATGCCATTTTTACTTTTTGGTTTTCACCTATCCTCCAATACTTGGAACAGAGGTTATATCTTCCAGGAGCCTCACCTGACTCCCATGTTGGGAAATGGGTACCCCATGATCCCCATAGGTGAAGATCAGCCTCCTAGCATTTGATTCCTGATGTCAAACTTGTAGTCTTTCCTAGAGAACATTAAATTCTTTGAGTTTAGGGACCATGTCTTAATCCACCTCCCCCTACCTCTGCCCCAGTGTTTGGAATAGTGAATAACACAAATAGATCTTTAATAAATGTACGTCAACCCGAACTATTGAAGAACCAAAATTGACCATGGTAGAAGAGCTAAGAGAATCCACAGATAATATCCCTTAACTGAGATGACAAACTGGAATACCAATAAATAAATTGAGTATCAACAATATATAATCATCAACAAAGGCCATTAACACAGATGACACATAACAAAGTTATTTTATCCTAAAAAAAAAAATCTAGCATATATATCAATGTCAGTGTGGGTGTCTATTACAGAAAATCATCATACAACCAATAGAACAATGAATTCAATGAATTCTTTACTAAAAGAGTTTGAAGGCAATACTCAAACTGTATCATTACAACACCCTATGGAAAGGTTCAATACCATGCTGCCTGCTACTGCTGTACAATGTTTTACAATTCTCATTGCCCCATGAATAGTAAGCAGATTTTAGCTCTCAGACGGTGATTGTACAGTAACCCAAAAGTTAATGTGTAACAAGCAAAAAGGAGAACTTTGCACAGAAAATTATGTACGCTGATACTCCAAGCCAAGAAATTATTTTTGCTGTTTTAAACCTGCAGGTGTTATTCATTTACCCAGCAGATTAACATATTTGTAATTCTACAGTTAATACCAAAGGGGACCAGTAGTTATTATTGGAGAGATTACCATTCATTACACAAAAGACTAAAAGCATAATACAGAATGTGATGGGGAAGGATCCAAAGAGATGGTCAATTCACACACTTCTCTTTCACTAACTCTGGAACTCCTCTCTTATGCCAAGATTCATTTGCCGTCATAGGTCAGTGATGGCAGGACAGTGGGGAGAGGGGTGAGAGCAGGGAGGAGGCAAGGGACAGAAGCCTTATCAGAAGCTTCCATGGGGAACAATCTTTTAACACCCTGCACGCCTGCTGAGAACTGATACACTGATTTTCTCTCTCAGCCTCATTCAACACCCCCGCTCCCACTCAAACCCCTGCAGGAATGAGAGATCACTGATGGAGTAGACTATGTTCTGTACATAAAATGACAGGGGCAGTTAAAAAAAAAAAGGCTGAAAACCAAACAAGAGTGTGCTGCCGACAAAAATGAAGCCATCATATATGTTGAATTTAAAAACAAAAAAAACCAATTATGTAGGAAAAAAGAATTTTTACAACCCTTAGAAACAAAAATGTTGTCCAGCACAGTTGTGGGCACACTGTGCATACTACAAGTGATGCGGACTAAAATGTGGTGAAAAAGGAGAGTATGGTCAAGAAGTTGCAGTGACTAGGTTCTTGCCTCATGGCAGAAAGAATTCAGAGCCGAGATACGAAGGTCAAGAAAGTAAAGTGGGGATGTATTACGGGATAGACAGTACACTCTCAACAGGAGAGCAGGCAGGCTCAGGGGAGCAGCTGCCCCGAGTTTCTTTGCAAGTTGGTTACATAGAGTGTAACAATGAATGGGCGGAATATTCATTGGAGAGGGAGAAAAGAGAAGTACGAAGTGGAGAGAGACAGTATTTAATATTATTGGGAGAAAAAAACCCTCAATGCTGAACATTTGTCTCAAATAATAAACAAATCTGTGGTTTTTCAAAGAATCAGCCATAATTTTCCAAGGCAGACTTCCTAGCCTGCATCTACACTCTGAGACAGAAATTTGGAAGCTGCAATGATGTGGGGGGAACCTACATAGGCATTCTGTATAAACTAAGCAAAAATGAATGTTCTTACCCATAATTACATATGAATTCACCAAGAGTACAGCCAAAGACAATGTAAGCAGCCTGCTGGATGAGAGTTTGAGGAATAAATAATTTTATATTTTTCACCTAAAACTGAGGGGGGGTCACGTTCATGAATAAAAATATAAATTAAATAGGATGATGCATAAGTGAATATCCTATCAGTCTAATTATTGAGGGAGGCCAAATATTCTCCCCCCAAGCCTTTCTGCTCCCACCTACCATTTTATCGTGAATTCTGGAGAAGTAATACTTGTTACATTTAAGACTATAATATAAAGGTGGTGAGGTTAGAAGGCGTTAATTCTGGACCCAGGATGCCTAGGTTCAATCTCCATTCTGCTACCTTCTAGCTGTGTGACTTTGGGAAAGATGCTTAACCCTTCTGTGCTTCAGTTACTCATCTGCAAGCAGGGTAATGATATTTACTTCACTGAGAGATATGTGAATTAATGCATGTAACACACTTAGAACAATGCTTGGCACACAGTAAGTACACCCTAAAGCTAGTTAATATTGCCACCACAAAAATACAAAATTAATAAGCATGACGTGAAGGAGTTAATAAATTTCATAGCATAGCCAACTTTTGAACTTAGCCACAAACATGACTATCATGTTCCTAACTATATGACATAAACATTTGTCCAACATAAATTAAAAAAAAATAACTACAATAGCTTGCATTTCATCTATTCCTGCATCAGGAGAAGAATGTGTGACTCTGCTGTGATGTTGTCTAGTTGTCTAGTTGTCTAGTTGCTACCTTTGTGGGTAAAGGAATGTTCAGGTTAAAGGAGAACAGGAAATAACTACTATTACCATTTCCTTCACAGAAAATTGCTTACACAAAATTAGTATTTATGTGGTAGTGGAGGAATTTGACATTTGAAGACTAAAGCCCTTTCAGGTTCCTTCAGAAGCTTTACATAACCTGCAAAATCTTAATGCATTTGTTCTTGAAAACACTGGGCCTAGTATTTTCCTTCCACTTCTTTCGGTTCTGTTTTCTCCCTTAGTAACACAGAAACGTCCATGGCTGTCTAATGGGCAAAGGACAGTAGTGGGGTTAGCAGCTTTTACCCTGACACCAAAGTGGAAGTTGCAGTAATATTTCATGAATGAAGAAGAGGATGAATTTGATTAGGTCAACAATGTTTTAGGCTCCTTTCTAGGTCCTCTCTAAGGACCTTCAATTAGTCACCTGGCAGTTATTTATTAACTCAGATCATGCCTAGTCACTGGCTAAAAAATGAAGCAGCGTGCAGACCAGAGACAAGAGTTCAGGGTCAAACTGCAGAGAGCAAAGGACAAGGAGTGGAAGGTTATACCTTCCTCCTCATTCTTTCAGAGTCAGGGAAATGAGGCGACCAGGCAGCCCTTGGAGGTACTCATGTGGATGTGACACCACACGGGCCAGTGGAGACACAAGTATCTCTGGCCCAAAAGGGCACTTCATCTCCCTTACCTGAGATCAGGATCAAAGCCATGTACCCCCATGAGTGCTGGCTTGGTGCAATTTTTTTCTTTTACAGGATGCCTGTACACACAGCAGACACCATAGCAATGCTATTCTGGAAGTTTCTTTCAACTCTAGGATTACTGGAAATAAGAGCACCAGTGAGCATATTTATTTATTAGTTTTAAGTAATATTTAACTCAGAAAGGTTACTATTTTAGTTATACATTTCTATCGCTGGAGGATTATACTTGGTTATAATATAATCTTATCAAATCTAGATTACATAATTCTGGGATGAGTCAGTCTTTTAAATTCTAGTTTGTGACTTTGAGTCCCTTCATAATTCTTAATCACCTTCATTTAATTATAAAACATTTAAGTCCACAACAAATATTTTTGAGCTTCATAAGAAGATGGCTAAAAACAACAAATTTAAGAGTAGAAGAGTAAATCATTCCACCTGGACACTTACTATCAAAAAAGTAAAATGTCACTTGGTGAACAGGTTGCACTTAATGGACAGATGGCTGCTGGGCTCTCTCTGGATTTCAAGTGCCCTTGCCCTTGCAAACCTCTTCATTTTGCCATTCTGGTAAATGACCAAGAACTGACCACACTCATTGAAATTCATACGTCAGCGTAACTGAAAGTCATCAAGGTGAAGGGCTACAAACTGGAAACAAGCACCACTCAGTGGGAACGGAGGAAAGTTCGTATTTTATTTGTTTTTAATAAGGAGTCAGCCAAGGGAAGCTTTGCTTGTCTACATAAACTGTATTCTCACTCCCTTACTCTTAGCTCATCCAGCTTCTGCCTCTCAAACCTCAGCTAAAAAAGGAATCATTCATGAGTTTCATTTACTGCCTGGTGATAGACAATAGAGTTTATACAAGGAGACAAGAGGTTGGAAAACAGAAAAACAAGAGGACCAAGTTTAGCTACTGTGGCACTGAGGCTAGCCAGCACCTGGGTCCTGACCTTTGGATTGCTTGCAAAGGAATAAAATCTGATGCTCAGTCATAAAGGGCTACACTGAAACAGAAAGGCTTCTTTGACATGTAATGTCATGTAAAACATGTAATTTGAAATCAGGTCTGTATGTGCTTTGTATTTGATAAAAACAGAATTAAGTGTTTTCTGACAGTGAAATTATACTTTGGGTTTTAACTTCACTGGAATATTGTTTTTGCAAAAGAGTCTAACAGGCCTGACACTTAATGAGCACATCATAAAAGTAGTTTTCCTGTTCATGCTGATGCATTTTCCAGTGGCCAAATGAAGTAATGGTAAAGATTACGATAATAATGATAAACACAATAGCAACCAATATTTGCTGAACACTTCCTATTCTTACTGATTTACATATGCCAAACAATCTATTTCTCGCAACTACCCTCTCAGGTAAGTACTATTACTGTGCTCATCTTAAAGGTGAGGGCATTGAGGCACAAGATTTTACACAACTTGCTTAAACAGCTCGTAAGTGGATGAGCTGAATTTAAGCCCAGGTGGTCTGGTTCCAGGTGTACTCACTGTGCTGAAAATACTTAGCCCAACACTGGGCACAAAGTAAGTGCTTACTATTATTACCATTACTTTTAACATTACTAGATTTAAGAAAAATGCATTCAGTGCGTAGGCACTGGGGAATTAAGCAATGAACAAAAAAAATATAGAGTTTAGTGGAGGAGAGAGATATTATTCAAAGAACTGTACCTTTTACAGTAGAAATGATTAAAGTAAAAGAACATCTGTTAGTATTTTAGGCCACCAAGCCCTTAAGACTTCTCACTGGATGATGAGAGCATATGCCTCCATTACTCCTGTTAGCCATTCACTTAAACTCTGCTGCCTGGTCAAAGTTTTGGAAACTCCACTTTGTCAGGTCATCACCCGACTCAAAAGCCTTTGACTGTTTCCAGTTTTCTAGAGTCTAAGGAGCCACTGTGTGTCACACACACCAACAAACTCCCATCCCTCATTCATGGCAGTCATTAGTATTCCATGACAGCATATCTTCCTCTGCTTAGCTGTGGTCTTGCAATCTTAAAATAAATCAAGAGTTGGCGCTCGAATTGAAACCTTTTTGCCATCCCTGACCTGGTTTACTGGATGGAAGTGTAGGGTTTGGACTCGGACAGGCGGAGGTTTAAATTTCTGCTCTCCACCACTTAATTGTGGGGTGACACTGGCCAATCATCTCACCCGCGGGGAGAACCACTCTCCTTACCTGTAAAGAGCGATGAATAAGGCCTACCCAATAAGGCTTTTAGGCAGTGCAGGTAAACCATTTAGCATACAGCCTGGTATATACTGCTCAGTAAATTGCAGTTACTTTTTATCACCATAATCCTAATGTTCATTATTGCCATCAGAAAAAAAAAAAAGCCTTCAAAAACTTTCATAATCTAGCTCTAGTTTTCCTTTCCAAGTTTATCTCCTGTAACCTACTAAAGGAACCCTCCACTTTAACTAGATTTGGGTAACTCATTGTTTTCCTGAAACTAGCCTGCCATTTCCCCTTCCTCTCTGCGTATAAAAACCTGCCTTTTTCTTCAAGGCTTCCTCGAGAGCAATTTCATTAATGGAATTTCCCTGTCCCTCTAGCCACAGTCATACTGCTCTCCATTACACTCCCATCATACTGTCTCTGACATTTCATCCCACACTCACTACCTGACATTTTTTTATGCTGGTGTTTAATTTTATATTACAATTTAACTTTATATGTGTATTTATCTTGTTTTCCTAGCTAAACTTTCGATTCCTTAAAGGCTGGGACTATATAATACATGTGTCCTCAAAACACCACCTAATCAAGTGATCACACATTCTAATCAATGAATGAATGAAATTAAAATAAAACATACACACACTTTTCAGTTAACTTTTAAAAATTAGTCATGTGCCATAAAAAAGAATAAAATAATGCCATTTGCAGCAACATGGATGGACCTGGAGAATGTCATTCTAAGTGAAGTAAGCCAGAAAGAAAAAGAAAAATACCACATAATATCACTCATATGTGGAATCTTAAAAAAAAAAAAAAAAAAGGACACTATGAATTATCTACAAACCAGAAACAGACTCACAGACTTAGTAAACAATCTTATGGTTACTGGAGAAAGGGAGTGGGAAGGGATAAATTTGGGAGTTTGAGATTTACAAATGTTAGCCACTATATATAAAAATAGATTAAAAATGTGACAATGAATATATGTATGTTCATGTATAACTGAAAAATTGTGCTCTACAATGGAATTTGACACATTGTGAAATGACTGTAATGCAATAAAAAATGTAAAAAAAAAGATTAAAGTCTTATAGCACAGGGAACTACGTTCAATATCTTATAATAACCTCTAATGGAAAAAAATATGTAAATGAATGTATGTATATATATACATGACTGGGATATTATGCTGTACACCAGAAACTGACACATTGTAACTGACTGTACTTCAATTAAAAAAAAATTTTTTTAAGGTAAAAAAAAGTCATGGATTAAGAAGAGAAAATTAATTTTTAATTCTTCATACAGTGTTGAAGGACATAATGATATTAAAAAAAAAAAAAAAACAACCTCTGGCTCCCTACTTTGAATGAGAATATTCTTCCCTTGTCAGTTGGTCATATTTAAAGATTTCTTTTTTAACATTCACACCTACGACACCGTGTGTGAGCCCAGGTAGAGTGTTAGAAGAATTCTCAGTTTACCTCCCCAAACAAATTAGAAAGGCTTTTTGTTCTTTGTTTTTTGTATGTGTTTAAAAAATCTGTGCAATTTTCTTAAATATGCATAAATCATCACTCTCAGGACTAAAGAAATCTCAAATAATTTCTATTCCTCTTTGACCTGAGAAACACGATACATGTATTTCATATCGGGTTGGAGTAAAATTAAGGTTCCAGGACTCCATGACCACATGTAACTTAGCCCAGCGGCTCCTGTCCCCTACTCTGCAGGTGCTGTGGGTCAGGACCAGGATGACATGACACTGCTCTCTAGCAAAAAGGGAAAAATCAGGGCACTGAAGCAGTGGTGAACCGAGGGCTGGCAGGAGTAGTCCACTCTGAGCAGGGGCCAGTATTTTCCCACTAACATTGAACCTACCTCTACAGGTAAATAAAAAGTAGAAAAACTTTTAGTGGATCCTACTACTGTTTTAAAAGTATCTACAGAAAAATGCAACCACATTTTGCCTGTCCCTGTAGCCGCCTGCCTCCACCATTGTGTCCTTGGCATGTCGCAGCAATAGAGTCAGCTTTGAGTCAAGCTGAATTTATCCAGCTGAAGAGACAGGCTATTCTTTGGTGATTAAGTGATGCTGGCAACTAAATGTCCCTTTCTAAACAAAATGATGGTAATGATGGAAAACAATTTTTTTTTTAACATCCTCATTTGGTAAAGTTTTTGAAGTTGATTGTTCTGTCTCTCCCCAGTGTGGGTTTTGTTACTGTTCATTGCTTGGCTTATTTTTCGAAATGTCCCTAGACTATGAAATCCCACGTCTGAGAACAATTAACCAAGACAACAACTTGACCTAACAGTGTAAGAGCGTGCAGTGACTTTTGGCCTAGGGCAATGGTTCTCAAAGTGTGGTACTCTGGACCGATGGCATCAGTGTTAACTGGGAACTTGTTGGAAAAGCAAATTAGATCTACTGGATCAGAAACTCTGGAGTGAGTGGGGCCCAGCGATTAGTGTGTTTAAAAAGCCCTCTAGGAGATTCTGCTCCTGCTAAAGTTTGAGAACCACTGCTAGGGAATTGGTAGGGAAGATGAGAAAGTACTGAGATAAAATTCCTGAAGATTTTTTAACACTCCTGTAAGGTCATTTTTCATTCAATGACTCTTCATCTAATTTATTTTGTACAGATTTTCCATAGTTATTAACTAACCAACCTTTCCAAAAGGATCAATTTAGATTTATTTCCTAGAGCCTATAATAAATGATTTTATAAATGCCTAGAAAAAGTGGGATAATCATATTAAATATAGACCTTTAAGTGGTTAGGCTTGTTACTTTTCAGAGTGAGAAGACAGCCGATCTAAAGAAAGTTGCCATATGATATCACTTATACAGGGAATCAAAAAACAAAAGGGACACAGATAAACTTATTTAGAAAATAGAGACTGACTCACAAACATGGTTATCAGAGGGGAGAGGAGGAGGGGAGGGATAAATTGGGAATCTGGGATTTACAGATACTAACTACTATACATAAAATAGATGAACAACAAGGTCCTACTGTATAGCACAGGGAATTATATTCAATACCTTGCAGTGGCCTATAATGAAAAAGAATATGAAAAGGAATATATATGGGTGTATATATATGTATAAATAAATCAGTATGCTGTGCACCAGAAATTAACACAACATTGTAAATTGGCTATACCTCAATAAAAAAAGAAGCTGGAGCTGGGGCTGTACTTAAGGAACTGAGACCGACCTGCAGACCTGTGAATGCACTTTGTGGAATGTCATTTCAGTCATTATAACGACTGCATGGACATTACAGTATTAATGTCTATAGAAATTTCCATGAAGTGAATAGGTATTATGACTATTTGGGATAAACTATTCCAGCATTTTATTAATAGAGACCCATGACTGTCATGAATAAAAAATTAAACTCCTATCTCTGCTAAATGAGGGAACCATCAGAGATCCATCTATTACTAAGCTAGCGTGAGGACTGTCTGGGGTGAAAGTCATGGAGCAATCTAGCAAGGACTCCGTGTACGGCAGGATACAGGAGAGAACATGAAATTGCTCCTTACAGATTCTTTTATCTGAGAAAATAACCAATTCTGATGAAATCCTAACTGGACCATAAACAATTACAATTTGATAGCCTAATGCTTCTTATATTTTCAGGATTTTTTAAGGTTAATGTGGAGACTTTTGAAACATTATATTTGAGAAGGAAGAAAAATCTATGCAAATCATCAGCTTTCCACATGCACGTATTTCAGGTGTGACCAGCATACACAGTCAGCAATAAAAGATGCTGACAGCAGTAGACTTTTCTGACAACAGGTAGATGGAGGGAGTTGTGGCATATGGCACTTGAAAGTGGGGCTCACCCTCATCAGGCGGTGACATTTCAGCCATATGAAAAGAGAAAGGGGGATGGAGGTGCACTGTCCCCATTCATGGGGACATTCATAACATTCCCCCAGGCCCCTCAGGCATTAACTCAACAGACATTGACAAAGAGCAGTATTCTGGGCAAGAGCTAGACAGACAACAGTCTGAGAGGTACAGACCCTCAAGGAACTTACACAACCAGCCATCTGGAAGGACAAGACGTAACTTGGTTCCTGGCACACCTAAGAGCCATGTGCCCAGGCTAATGTGAGTGCAGATTTGAAGAATCTGAGAACCGCTTTCAGCTGTGAGAGACCCAGGGCCTCTGGCCTTGTGAGCCTTAGCATGCATCAATGTTCACGTGCACGTACACACAGGCCTCTAGTTAATTCCCAGGAGGGCATTGTGGCAGCCTTGACCATGAGCCTTCCCCCAAGAAATCCAGGTAATGAACCAGGTCATGGCTGGCTCCTTCCTGAGAAGCCAGACTCCCCCAGTCAGAGATTGGGGCTCCCTGGGGAGCGTAATAATCCTTGGCTGCCATTGAATCCACTGAAAGAGGTAATAGAGCTTTTCAAATTTCGAGATTGTTGGTATTTCCAATTCTTACTGAGTCCTCAAAGCAAAATAATCCCTTTGCTGGTCTGCTCACAGGGTCTAGGTTTACCTCAAAAGCAGAATCATGACCAACTTTTTCCAAAAGGTCTGAATGGCAATGATTTCCAAATGCTAGTTTAATTATGAGCCATATCAGAATCACCAGCCACTTAAAAAAAATAAATAGATACAGGAAGCTCATCCAAGATTTACTTACCCAGAACCTTCTATGACAGAGTTCCAGGCTCATGTAGTTTTAAAAACTCCATAGGTGATTTAATGCATGCCATTGGCTGGGAACCATCACACTCAGGCAGTGATTCTCAAACTTCAGAGGCATCGGAATCACCAGGAAGGCTTGTTAAAGCACAGATTCCCGGGCTTGAGCCCTAGGATTTCCAAGTCAGTAGGTCTGTGGTAGTACCAGTGAATTTCATTCCCACCCAGTTCTCAGGTGATGCAGATGCTGGTGATCAGGTGAGGATGCTTGAGAACCACTGTACTAGGGAATGGCAGGGGCCAACTCTACTGGAACCCTGGTCCCTAGGTAAATACCACTGTCACCCTTGTTGACCTCTGGCGGCAGATACTGCTCTCCATCTCCCAGGTGCTTGTCCTCCCTTTCTGCATTCTCACAGAAACTTGATTTTTCCCGGAGGTAGTAATGTTCTCAACCAACAGAACTACATTTACCAGCTCCCCCTTTAAGGAGGAGGTAGTCATGGGACTAAATTCCAGTAAATAAATCATAAGCAGAAGTTGTTGCCTGGGGCTTCTGGAAAAGCTTCTTAAAGTGGATGGGGAGGAGGGAGCTGGCTGAGCTGGCGTTTTTTCACCTTTTGCCCCCTGCCCTTCCCATTCCTCCAGCCTGGAACCCAGAAGTGATAATGGTGGTTTCAACAACCATCCTGGGATATATTATACAAAGAGTCTGGGAAGTTCCCCATCACTTAATGCATTCATATTTCTGCAGCAGTGTGAAAGGTCACATTAAGTGGATCATATGAAAATTGTACCCGTGGGTTCAAATGGGTTCATAGGTATGAAGGGTGAACCATACTATGCCATTTTATATAAGGGACTTGAGCATCCACAGATCTTGGTACCTGTAGGGGTCCTGGAAACAATCCCCCATGGATACTGAGGAAGGACAGTACATAGTCATATTTAAGATCAGGTTAGGCTTTGCCATCAAACTTATAAAAATAAAAAGCTTTGGTTTTCAGAAATCTGTATCACAGATTAAGAGGGTAGTCTCTGTACCACCATCTTCACTTGCAGACAGGAGTTAATCGTGCCCATTCCCATAGGTTACCCTCCACATCCAGTCTGTCTCCGAGGCCGTCACTTCTACCCGCCTAAATGTCTTTTGAAGCTCACCGCTTCTGGCTACCCCTACTGTCATATCTGCTCAGACTACCAGCATCTTCCCCTGAATTATTTTAATAGCCTTCTCTCCAGTCTGTCTCCTTCAGACTGATCTCCCCAGGCCCGCTTTCATCTGCTCTCGACACTGCAGCCAGCCTGATCGCTATCAGGTAGGAGTGATCGTGCTAAGCCTCTGCGTAAAACACACAGTTGCCCTCTGGATAAAGCTCAGACATCTTAATACGACTTTACAAGGCCCTTGCTGATTTTTCCAGCCTTATCTCTTGTCATTTTCTACCTCAAGGTCAAAGCTCCTGCCTTACTAAACTATTTTTACATCTCTTAGAGACAGCTAGTTGCTCTTGGATTTGGACAACTTGTTCCCTCTTGGACAATGTACTAGTAAAAATCATAACTCTTCCTTCAAGATAGAAACTACAACTAAAGATAAATTATGAGTGTTAGTGTGTTCAGAGGCCTGCACTAACCACAGCCACGAAATCCAGACCTGTTCAATCATCTTATTCCCTCTACACCTATGTTTATTTCTGGTTAATAGCTTTTTTTTTTTTTTCCCCAGAGAGTACCAGAACAAAAACCAATGCAGAAATAATTATATATCCAAATTCAGACTTGCTTTGACCAACTATTTATACATATGATGAAATGTTTTATTTATTTCTTAAATATTCATTTTATAACCAAATAAGTGATATAACCAAGTTATAGAACATTTGGAAAAGGAAAACAGGAAAGATCCACCCCTCTTTTCCATCATCCCAAAAACCAGTTTACTAGGATTATTATCTTCTAGAAGGTAAGCTCCATGAGGGCAGGAGCTACATAAACCCTGTTTATTGCTGTGTCCCTAGTGATGAATTTTTAGTTTTTATAAATTGGAAGTTTGAAATTTGCACCTCTTGGGGAGTGATGGAAATGCTGGGTATCTTGATTGTTGTGTTGGTTTCATGGGTGTCTACATCTATCAAAATTCATCAAATCATACATTTGAAATATGTGTAGTTTATTGTACAGGAACCATACCACAATAAAGGTATTTTAAAAAATTTTTTTAAAAATGTAAATATCTGCAGGAATGACTGATGTATCTCGTTTTGCTATACAGAATTTGAAAGTCAAACACACTTGAATTTTCTACCATATACTTATTTGGCAACTTAGAGGATTTCAACTTCAGTACCTGTGAAGTATTGAAGATAATCAGAGAAAGACAGTCCTGGAAACAGACTACAGAAATAAAATGAAAGGCAGAGAAATATGCATGTTTTTTCAGTGAAGCTTTGGGAAAGACAAAGAAAGCAAGGAGAAAGTAAAACCGACCCTCAGGAGTATCACCAATGGCGTAGATGCGAGGGGGGACTAACACTGAAGGGGAGCGGAGGACAGGTGCACACAATGTTGAGTGATAAAACCAAAAAAGCAGCACACGTTTTTAGGGACAATGGGGAGCCAACAAACAACTTTTTGCAGAAGAAATATATGCCACACGATAGGATAAATATGTCAGTGTCTTGTTAGGACTACAGGGTGGAAGTCATCTAGAAAAGTTTCTGATGAGCAAAGGGATAAACTGATCTATTAAATTAGAATCTCTGCTTATTATTTCAAAGGTATCAAGGTTACGAAAGGCAAGGAAAATCTAACAAATGGTTCTAGATTGTAAGAAACAAAGGAGAAAGCTAAATGCAATGCATGATTCCCAGACCTGGATCCTTTTGCTATTAAAAGTCCATTTGCTATAAACTGGTGAAACTTGAAATGGAGTTTAAAGCTTTGATAATAGTAACATATTGATGCTAATGTCCTAATTTGGATGCTTGTGATTTGGTTATGTAGGACAATGTCCCTTTATGTTAAAAATACACCCTGAAGTATTGAGAGAAATGGGACATTATGGTGGCAACTTAATCCCAAACATTTATTTATTTTTTTAAAGTTTTGTAGACTGTACTTGCAACTTTTCTATAAGCTGGAAATTATTATTTTTTTAATGAGAATGTTTAAGGGTACATCTGGGCATTAGTATATTAAACACTGCCTAGGTGATTCTAACATGCAACCAAGGCTAGAAACCACTGCTATAGGGTCTTCATTATCAACACGGAAGAAAAAATGTTACATACTTTTGTACTGAGTACATGAACCATAATTTATTGAACCAAACTCTTCTTTCTTTTCCTTCAAAGATGATTTGTCAAAGAGTTTTTAAAGGCCAGGCAAGACAGACTCTCTTCTCTTTGAGTATTAAGTCCAAGGGGAAAATATACATAGGTAAACAAAATGGATGGTAATAACAACAATACACTTGTTATCATTTGTTTGGAAATCACTATGTGCTGGGCGCTATGCAATCTGATAAGACAGGCACTGTTATCTTCCTTTTACAGAATGAGGAATCCTAGGCTCAGTGAGATGAGTAACTTGCCCTGGAGTACAGAGCGATGTTGACCCTATACCACTGCACAAGAGGAAAGCAAGGTGCTGTGAAAACACGCAGATGGAGCTCTGATGCAGACTATGAGTTTGATGGAAGGTTTTTTCAGAGGTAAAAAATATCTGATAAATCTTTAGACATGCACACTATTTCCAATTTTAATTATCCGCAAATACTTCCTAAATGAACATCTGTGTGGGAAATTTCCATTTAGCAGTCCTGCGGCTGCCTGTCCTTCTTTGGTGAGATTCTAAGAAGTAGAATTCTGGAACAAAGCGTATGGAAAAATCCCATGTCTTTCAGTACCTGCTGCCACACAGCTGTCGCCAGCAATATGAAGGTATCTATTTTCCTGAAGCCTCACCGGAAGTGGCCATGGATACTTTAAAAATTCTTTCCCATTAGCAGGAAACTAATATTTTTTATTTCTTTTATTATTAGTTAGGTTAAATATTTTTCCATTAATGCTTTCTTTCAAGCATAGATTTAAGACCTTTGTAACTACTACCAACCGAGTATTGGGGCATCTCAGCAGTAAAGTAACATCCTAGAAGGTCTCCTACTATATAGATGCTGTCATTTTTGCTCATAACCACAAAAGTGGCTGTGTCACAACAGCCACATCTAATGAAATCAGATTTCTATATTCATGCCAAAATCCCTGACCTCTAAAACTTACTGTGAGCTCAGTGAGACAGAAGAAATGCCCTGTTTGACTCTGAAATCCTATCACAATGTCAGCAAGTAAAACACACTCTATAATTGCTGTAAAAATAAGTAAATAAAACAACTGATGGTCACAAAAATATAAACTGAAACCATATTTTCTGAGCTCTACACGTATGATGCAAATAAAACTTAGCTCAGTAAACATCACATGAGAAAAAGGAGAAGTCGCTTGTTCCTTTCCTTCCCTGCTTGACACATAACTAGTGTGCCCATGACAGTTCTGGCTTATTCCTTTCGTCCCAACATCCTGATTGATTCTGGAATGGGCAATAAATTTTATGGTCACTGTATAACTAATGGATGTTCCCTTAATGAACAGTAGATCTAAGTACAAAGTGCTTGCCTGATCAGATAGCTTGTCTTTGTGTCATCCTGAATTTCATTTGAAAAGTCTCTGAGCAGATAACTCTTTGGGCCTCTGTTAGTCTGTCTGTTTTTAAAATAATACTTTGCCATTTAAAGCTAAGTAACAATCTGCAAATAGTTAATCCTCGGACTAAGAGAACACCCCTTGGTAGTATCAGCACTCCTTACTCCATTTTATTGATAAGAGAAGTGAGGCATGGAAAGAAGAAGTGACTTATTTCAGGTCTCGGCAAGTATGAATCATTGGCCATGTGAAAGGAGTCCGCTGGAGCTCCAACTTCCGGTTTTGAGGAATTCTCGAAACCACACAGCCATTAATTTGCAATTAAATATCCTGTGCAGTTACATCAGAAAGATTTTTAATCATTTAGTGAATGGCTTTGTAAACTACGTGTAGTAACAATCTCTTTCAAATTGCATGAGCAAAATCACACGCATATCTTGGATAATATTTTCCAGTGGGCATACATTTCATTGTTAATCATATTTCAATTTCATTGAACAACCGTCTGACTTCAAGGCTAATCTACAGATCCTAAGCTCTCAGAGGGTAAAGGGAATACTTATAAAATAGGTGAAAATTTAAAGTAAGTATTTAATCCTTTGGGTAAAAATAAAATGTTACATTTTTAAATTTCAGAAGTATTTACGTCTAAATCTCATACTAGGGTACAGTTTGGATAAGATTTCAGCAGATGAACATCTTGGATTGTACCAGAAATAATGGAGCCAGCTAAATCATTCTCTACAGCAACAAAAGCAAAAACTGATAGAAATAAATTTAACAGGCTATGTCTAAGACCCATGTAAAAAAGGCTACTGTCTGCATAAAAGAAGAAGCACATCAAAAAAAAAAAAAAAAAAAAGCAGCACACCACACAGGCAGTTGGAGGGACCCACTTGCCACGTCACCCTCACACTAATCCATAAACATACTGCAATGTCAGTTAAAGTCCCGTTGGCATCTTGTGGGGGCGGGATAAAGAACTTGGTAAATTTCATTTTGAGAAATAAGTTTAAGAGAATAACCAAGAAAACCTTTTAAAAGTTTAAATCGACTACAATAATAAAAATAGAATTTTGCTAGCACAGACCAATGGAATAAATTGAAAGTTCAGAAACAGGCACAAGTGTACATAAGAATTCAATACATGAGAAATAACCATGAAAGAACAGAAGGATTTAATAAAGAATGTTGTGGCAGCTGACTAGATCCATAGCTCACACCAAACATCAAATAAATTCTAAGTGAGTTGAGTATTTCAGTGTGAGAAAATGAAAACAAAATGTTGGGGAAGACTTTTCTATATATGACTTTAAAGGTGGAAAAAAAAAAAAAGACCAATAGATTTGACATAAAACAATACTCACTAAAATAAATATGTATTAAGGAAATCAGTCATTTTTCTGACTTTCATGCTATAAGCAATTAAATTTATCGTATCTTTTAATTTCATTTAGTTCCTTCTGACACAAATTTTTTTAAATTGTAAGAAGTTAAAAATGTCAATCTCTCAAGTTTCTTGAGAATTGAGAAATGACTTAATCCCAAACCAGACCAATTTTCACTTACATTTTCTTGTATTTTTTCACTGTTTCTTATTTTATGCTAATTAAACAAATGAGAGGTCAAAATTTGTCTTATATTAGCTGTTTGATTTGAGGATGTTACTTAACCTTTCTGAGTCTCAATTTCATTTTTCTGAAAAAAACACACATGATAATGCCAACTTACCAGACTTGCTGTGGAGGTCAAGAGAAATTTATACAACGCATTTATCATAATTATTATAGAACCTGATATATAAAGAGTCAATAATGGTAGTTATTACTTTTAATGCTATCACATTGTATACTGAACTTCTTAATTTCATCGATATATCTTTATGACTAGAAACTCCCGGTAATGGTATTTCTTCAGGATTCTGAAACAAATTCCACATTATTTAGTCAATGTTGTAGCTTTTTACTTTCTAAAATATTTTTAAACCATAGTAATATAGGCCAATCAGAAAAATAACCTTAATTTTATGAAGACTACCCAGTTATATACAGCATCCTTCACTTTGGTCTTTTAAAGTTGCAGTCTGAAGTCGTCAAATGGCCAAGGAACACTGTAATCCAAGAATCTGAAAAGGTTCCTTACACACTAGAACTGCTGAGATTATTCACGAGCTTGAAATAGAAACAGGGTGTTTACCCTTCTTTATCTTACCTCTAACGGGCCATCCTCTGGCAGATCAGTACAGTGGACAGCATTCTGGATCTTAGTTTTACCAAAGATTGCTCGGAGGGTTCCAGGACGTAAATGCCGGGCAATTTCCTGTTAAACACACATTCACATGTAGAATAAAATCAGCCATGCAGTGTTAAGAAAATCACCAGCTGTACAAAGCACTTGAATTATTCCTTAATGAAATACATGTATATATTGTTGGTACGGATTTTTCCTGGAAATAGCAGGAATGTATGAAAACTGAGCAATGAAAATTTTCAGTTCACTCAGAAGGCTTTTTCTCTGACCCAAAGTAAAGTCTGCTGTAATCTATGTTAAAGGGCAATAATAATTACCTTCTTTTTATTAACAGATTATGGGAGTCATATAAAATATGAACCCAGTTCATTATTGTGAAAGACCTATATTTTACAAAGACAACAGAGATCCTAATAACTTGATTTAAAATGAACTAGTTTGATGGCATTGATTCCAAAAGATTTTTTAATGTTATAGTTGTATCAGCTTCGTGCCATTTAGGGGGAAAAAATGGTTTTTCATACTTGTCCATGTACATATGTATAGCTGTAACTTAAATTTGTTTTTGTTACCATGTAGATTCCAATGTATGATAGAGCATACTTTATCCATTTTCCTGTTGATGAACATTCAATTCATTCCTTCTCCCTCTTTCCCAACCTCTCTCTTATTCTAGCTCACACACACACACACCCACACACACCCACAATTCTGCTACAAGCATTCTTGTACATGGTGCACATGTGCAAGAGCTTTTCTGGAATCTTAGGGCACATCCATATTCACTTTTACTAAGTATTGTCAAACTATTTTCTTAAATGGTGGTAACAATTTGCCCTCAACCATCAGTGCACAAGAATTCCCACTATCCACATCAAAACCAGCATTTGATATTGGCTAACTTTTTAATTTAGCCATTCTGGCAAGTGTGAAATGGCATCTCACTGTGTTCTTAGTTCACATTTCCTTGATTACTAAAGAAACTGAGTGATTTTTCATATACATCCTTTCCTATAAAATGCCTGTTCTTGACTTCCCTCCATTTTTCTACTGAGTTCTTCTTTTTCTTTTTGATTGCTACTATTAGTATATTCTGAATTCTAATTTTTTGTCAGTTACATATGATGATAATATCTTTTTCCCAGTGAAGCTTGTCTTTTGAGTTTTCTTTAGAATGTTTTTTGATGACCAGAAAGACTAAATTTTAATGAAATTAAATTTATTGATTTTTCATTTATGGTTTGTGCTTTTGTTTCTTAAGGAATTATTCCCTACTCCAAGATCATAATGATACTCATGTCTATTGTCTTCCAAAATCTTTAAAGTTTACCCTTTCCCATATGGATATTTAATTGCACCAGCACCACTTATTAAAAATTTTCACTCCTTCTCCAGCAATGTCCAATGACAGCTCTATTATATAAAAGGTTTCCATGTATGTATGGGTCTGTTTCTTGGTTTGCCATTTGGTACCACTGGAATTTTTGTCTATTTTTACATCTATCCTATACTGTCTTAATTGTTATAATAAGTCTTCATTTGGAAAGGCAGGTCCCCCAGATTTTGCTTTTGAATGCATTAAGTTTGAGTTGCCTATTAGATATCCAAGTGAGCTTATCAAATACATGATTGCCTACATGTCTAGAGTTCAGAGGAGTGTCCCACACCACAAATAACAATTTGGCAATCAATAGCAAGAGTGTATATATGGCGTGTAAAGTGACAGGTTAGCTGAAATCATGAAGGCAGTGGAGTATAAACAAAGGAGAGAAGGCACAGGGGCACCATGTCATTAAAAAGCCAAGGAGATGAGAAGAGGTGAGCAAAGGAGCCCGAAGAGGAATGGCCAGCCTGGTTAGAAGAAATGCAGGAGCATCCTTTCCTAGAAGACAGAGAAGGAAAAATTTCAAGGACAGTTATCACCAGTGACAAACATTCCTGTTAATTCAAGTAAAGACTGAGAAGTGACCATCAGGTTTACCTGTATGGAGTCACTGATATCCTTGACTAGAGCGGTTTCAGAGAAGTGGAGAGAAGCGGAAGACTGATTATTGTGGTTTCAAGAGAAAATGGGTGGAAGAACTGGCAAAGGTAAACACAGGCAACTATGCTGAGGAATTTTACTGTAAAGGAGGGAGAAATGGAGCAGTAAGTAGACAGATAAGTAAGACCAAGAAAGCTTTTTTGTTTTTTTGTTTTTTTCTTGAGGCGGAGGGGATGTTGTCTTCAAAGTGGGAAAAATAATAGCACGTTTCCATGCTGATGGGAATGACTCAACAAAGGGAAAAACTGATGAAGCAGAAAGGAGAAGAGAGGATTGCTGGAGTGATGGGATCAAGTGACTAAGTCCATGCTGAACATCAAGACAGTCTACAAGGCCAGTTATAGCTTTGTGAGTTTATGTAGTGCAGGGAACTTACGGAAGTTCTTTATTTTTAATTTTTATTGAGATAAAACTTACATACGATAGCATGCATTGGTGTTAAGTGTACTGCCCCACGAATTTTGTCAAGTGTTTACACTCGGTAATCATCACCCTAAAGAAGACCTAGAACATTCCTAAAATTCCCCCTAGATGTTATCTTTTGACTGATTCTATTTTCCAGTGAAAAAGACAACAAGATTGCCAGCAGCTGAAAGAAAGGATGAGGAGGAGGCTTTTGGGATCTGAGGAGAGAAAAAAGAAGGTATGAGATATATTTTAAGAGAACAGAAAAGTGAATGGACTAGAAAAATGAATATGGCTGCTCAGAGCACTAAGCCCGCTCGAGGTTAGTGACTGAGAACGCAGAGGGAGATCATTTAGGACAGTTGTGTGTTCCTCTCCAGCATATTCAGCTGCACAGGTGCAAGCAAAGAAAGGTTAGGTAGAACACTGAAAGGTTAGATAATGAGGTTTGGGGTTTCAGCAAGAGAAAACAACAAAACAAGAGAGGGATGAGGGAGTTGAGGGTATATGTAAAGAAATGATGATGACGGACAAAAACTTTTAATTGAGTAAGAAAGTAAGTGAGGCCCTGGGAGGAGGGGGTGGTGGAGGGGTCAGAGACAAGGAAAAGGCAGATCGATGGATCAGCGCTCCTAGTGGGATGAAGTGATTATGGAAATCAGTGTGTCAGAAGAAACAAGCTGTAAAGTTAAGAGATAGGATATTTAAAGTGGGAATTACTGGGGGTAGGCAGAGAGGGAGTTACAGAGATTTATAACGACCAGTTTTAAGGTATAACCATGGCTGAGGTCAGATGGAGGGCAAGCTGGCTGGAAGAAAGGAGAACAACAGATGGAGAGGCCAAGGTACGGAGTGGATTACCTGTATGAATATACAGAGCACCGGAATTAGGACGGGTGGAGTGTATGGTGCAAGGATTCTGAGCAGCATCCCCGTCTGTGAGTCCATCACTTAAGCACATTTTAAAGGCGTTTATTTAGTGAGTTACTGAAGTCTTATTTTCAAGGTTTCTATCAAATGTCAGTTATAACTGTATCAAATTTAAGAAAAACATTTTGATAAACTAGAAAATAAGGCTGACTTCATACTTTATTTCATATTCATTATTTTCTGTTCCCCGTAATTTTCCAAGCAATGAAGCACCCAATGTTAAACACCTACTCTACCTACATGGTGGTAAGCTGCCACTCTGTGAAGTAAGATGTACTCTGTAAAACTATGAAAGGTGAATGAAAGGTGAGCACTTTTCCGTTTCTTATCATTTCAGATTAGGGGGCAAACACTTCAAAATGAGTCACTCTGATTAAACTGTTTCATAAGAACTTGTTCTCTACCCACTTTTATTTGGTGTTCACCGTATTCATTAAAATATTACTTTCATGTACGTGCCTGCTACATGCACAGCCCTTGAACTCCGAAGAGGTGTGTGTGTGCTGGGAAGGGGGTGTGGTGTGGGGAGGTTGTTAACAGCTAATCTATTGTACTGTGGTCAGAGAATGTGGCCTCTGGTCTTCTTTTGAAGGAACTTGTTGACATTTTCTTAATATGTACTAAGTTTTAGCAAATGTCTCATGGGTAGTTGAGAAGAATACTGTCACAGGTTGCATTCTTGGGGAAACCAACTCTGAGATGGAGATCTGCATGCTGGAAGTTTCCTGAGGAGTGGCCTCAGGATCTATACTTGTGAGGAAAACAGGGTTGGGCAGAGGGAGAGGTTGAACTTCAAAGCACTAACAAGAGTTGCCCCCAGATAATCTTACAAGGAGCTCTGGAACTTCAGAGTTGTCCTCCATTGAAGCAAAGGGGTCAGATCTTTATCTCTCCAAAGTGACAAGTCACTGGATATAGGCTGTTCCAGGGAAGGGGGCATGTCCTTGTGCAAGCTAACTTTCTTCGGCAGAGAGCAATTTCTGGCGAGGGACTTGCTGCATCACTGTCAGCTGCCAGCACTTCCAGCAGCTGGGGAATGGGCACTGCAGTCCTGAAGGGCAGAGGCGGATCTGAGTGGCCCTCCACAGCAGTGACCAGTTACACACACACGTGCACACACATGCAGGTGCACACGCACATACATACACAAAGATGTGCAGATTCACATACAATTCATGCAGAATGTACAACATATATGACAAATATGGCACTGCGGATGCCTGCAGTCTGATTACCATTCTCTTTTCTGGAAGGTTTTGCATTATCTCTTTATCTGGGCATTGGCCATTTACCAGTCATTCTGCTCCATACTCAACAGTCTAATCCAATTTGAAGACATACATTTCAGTCAGCTTCTATTATTTTTATTATTATTTTCTCTCCTCCATTTTATCTCTTCTTTCCTTTAGCCACTTCTATGCAATCGGTATTGAAACTTCTGGTTCTACCTTCCCTCTCTTTTCCCCCCTATTTTCCATCTAATTGTCTTTTTGGGTTACATTCTGGGACAATTCCTCCATTTGATCTGTCACCTCACTAATTTGTTTCTAAACTGGGTCCCCTGCACACTTCTACTCATTTGCTAAGAATTTTGACATTTCAAAAATTATAGTTTAAGCTTTCCATAGCTATAGTTATTTTTATGGATCCAATATTCCCTTCAGTCTTCCTGGGGCTACTGACTGTATTGTTTTAAAGACTTTCATTAGCTCAATTTGTTTTCCTTAGGTATTGGTTCTGTGTGCTGTGTTTGGTGTCTTCTTTATGGCATGGGTTAACTTCAAATGGTTGCTAATTCCTGGCCCTTTATCTTGGTTTGGAATTCTCTGTTTATGTGTAAGAGATGCTGGGGACATACGGACAGGTGCTGGTTATTTTTCTTACAGAAGTAGGGCTTCCCATTTTTCCTGGGTGTCACTAGCTATCTACCCATCACATTGTCTCTAGCTAAAGCCCCACATGCACCACACCGGTACTGTAGCTAACAGCATCAGCCGCCTTCTGCTCAGCATAAGCAAGGGAGGGTGAAGAGGCTGATTCACTCTGCTGCTCTTTATGCAGCCTCCTCCCGAGTCGCCCTGCAGACGGCTCCAGGTCCCTCCTCCGCAAGGCATCCACAGGGTCTGATGTGCCGCCAGACCCCTCCTCCTTCAGACCAGTCCTCTCCTGCATGCTTTAGTGTATGGTTCTCCAATCCTATCTGCCTTTCTGCTTTTCAAAGTTAATGGTCTGCTAATGGTAGGCACCCTTTCTTGTTTTCCAGCACTGCTGGAGATTTACTCTTTAAAATACAAGAAGATAAAAGAAAACATAATGCCTGTAATTTCTGAGGATTAGCAAGGCAAGAAGTGATGGGCGCTTGTGGCTGTCTGCCATGCTGATGAGAACTCATCCTACTGACACCTCTATTTCCCCAAACCCAATAAGCTATCTCTATTTCATTTTTCACGTTGCTATAATTTTGTGCCTAAACACAGATACGATCATGCCACTCACTTCCTATGGCCTAAGCTCCTTAGTGTGGCATTTAATTCTTCCACGTTCTGCCTACATCTACCTTTCGGGCCTCACTCACATCTTCCCTGAAACCTTAAGTCCCAATAATATAACTTCCTCTATAAAACTAACTTGAGTTCCTCCCAGAGCAATCCTTCCTTTTCCACTGTTCCTACAGGAATTATGCTCCTATTGTAGGCCTCTGACTTGCAATTTATACCGTTTTCTGCGCTGGTTTAATAAGTTCCCATTAGACTCTCTGCCCTTTAACATGCTATAAAACTCCCTTGATATTCTACGTCTTATTTAAAAACACAGTAAATGTTTGCTAAATATGTGCTGACTGACATAAAATGACAACACTTCTATTCAGGGAGCCAGGACATAGTACTGAAGAATGAGAGGTGTGGAGGAAAGCCCTCTGGATTTGAATTTTGCCTCTGCCACTTACTGGTTGTGTAGCCACGCCACAAGGCTTAAACTTACTGCTTGTTGTAACGTTCTCATTTGTAAAATAGTGAAAAAATACGACTTAACGCTGATGTTGTTGTGAGCATTAAAGAAGTAAAAGTATTTCGAACAGTGTCTGCCATATGGTAAACATTCAGATAGATAGTGGCTTTTAGTTTTATTAATATAACCTTAGAATTAAAAGGAAACTAAAATGAGATAGTTCTTCAAGCAATAAAGGGTATATGCTGATATGTGTCAAAAGTGACCCAACCAAATATTCAAGTATCTTTTAATAAATATATAACAACTCTCAATAATTTTAATGATCGTTTTAGAATGAAGATAAAAGTTTACATCATGCAATAAGACATTTACATTAAATAATAATTTATAAACAAATCTCAGAAAATATGAAGTATTTTTACATGTATAGTATATTTTGTTTAGGTAAATGATAATAATGAAGCATAAAGAAAGAGAACAAGTATTTTCTTCATATCTGCTGTTAAAATTTAGGCTCTCATTTTGGATCTTTTTTTTTACAAAGGGATTGGTACATTTATTTTAGTTTTGATCACTATAAAATATCATGTATGCCTATAAAAGTGAAAAACACTGAAATGCTTAAAGTGAAAGCCCAGAATAATCCTTCGTGGGTCATTTCCCCCTAAATTTCCCGGCAGATTTTCCCTAATTCTTCCTATTAGAGCCATGCTCCTCCTGCTTCCTATATTGTGCGGTAAAAACCATCCTCCCATGCATGGCTCCCTTCCCTTAATGAAGCAGAAATGAGTACCAGGTAAATAAAAGCAACACAAAGTTCCAACATGCAATTTAAATTTAATACCATAAATAATTTTTAAGTTACTGCAATATTAATAACTGATGGGTTATACTGAGAAAATGAGACTCTGAAGTACATTATTTATGTGCACTTAGAAGGTCCAAAGTCTTTCAAACTCTACCAAATTCCTGGCATAACTACCTCCCACTACAACCTTGCCTTCTCAGCTCCATCAAGTCAAATGCTTGGTTATTGTACAGCTCATCTTAAGTACTCAAAATTCTGCTCAGGTAATCGTACAGTGGGAGGAAGAAATCTGGCTTAAAGAATGACCTCTAAATCTAAGACACAGAAAATGTATTATGTAGATTGATGATTGGCAAAACACTGAAAACAAAACAGAGAGTTCAAGTAATTATTCTACTACTGTGTGCATTATATGGAAAATTATCATTTATCAAATAATAGGTCCATGATAAAATATGTCCGGACAAAGAAAACAAACTGCTGCCCTAGAAAGCTATTCTGTTTCAGTTTTCCATGACACAGAAGAGATATGCAAGAATGAAAATGACCTTCCACTTAACAAATGAACTAAATTGGGAGAGATTAGTAAAACTGACTGATTATGGAACTTCAAAGAAAGACAACTTTGTGATCAACAACAGAATATATTCACAGAATAAGTGGCATGTGATGGATAATCACACCTGGTCATTAGCCTAATTTTGGGAAAATTCTAAGTAAAAGGAAAAAAGTCTTGCCTAAACTATAGGATAACCATGTTAGCTGTGATACAGATAAGTGGATAAATCTTAAAAGAAGAACTTGCATAGTTCTGGTATTAGAAATCCTAAAAGAGCTGTGGGGAAAAAAATCATGTTATAATCATTACCCTCATTTTATAGGCACCAAGTGTAACAGAATTTAATTTCAAAGGCCAGTGAAGCGACCCCCAAAATTAAAACAGCAAACATTCATGTTTCTAGCCATTACTGGTACCCTTCGGCAGAGTTCTGAAATATTAAAAAGTACATGTTAAGTTCTCTCCTTGACTCCTCTGCTACTTCAGAAATATCTTACTAAGGCTGACCTTCAAACTGCTTTTTCCATTTGGATGCAACTTTGTATTAACTGATGCAGTTACAGTTTTACATTCCTGAGAGACAAGCAATACTGGACTAATTCACAACTAAAACAGGACAGTGAAACACTGGAAGGAATTGGAAGTAGGAAAGAAAAATCAGAGAGGAGATCCAAAGTCTACTTTCTGTAAGTCTAAGGATCCGTCTAGAACTATGCATAGGACTCAGGAAGAGTAACTGCAAAATTAAACTTAACTACTTATGTGTTAGTCTCAATGAATGTGCCATTGGAGAATTCACAGTAAATACTCTTATTTCATTAGCTCTGGAGACCACATGAATTATTTATATAAGAGGCATCATTAAAATCTGGCTTGTGAACTCTGACAGGATTCACGTCTCACTTTTAATTAAGTAGAAATTAGCTGCAATGTAGATTTATGGAACCTGAAGAGGGTCATAATTAAATGTGATTTCAGGTGAAACATTTAGACAATTCAATCCTATCTTTTCCACCAGGCTTCAACAGACCACATGCCACAGTAATCACTGCCTCTTACTGAGCTGTTTGCTACTGCAGGCAACAACGGGCACTGGCTGAAATAAAGTCTCGTCTGACACAGGTGTTACTTTAAAATATAAAATGATGACCCACTGGTTGTACTCTTTTAAAATAGTTGGCCAAATCTTTTTGCTCTTTTATGTGAATTACTTTATACTAGAAAAATGGACTTTTTCTTTTTCTTTTCTTTTCTTTTTTGTTTTGGTTAGTGGAAATACTGGGGATTGAATCTAGGACCACTGTGCTATAGCCCCTCCCGCCATCAAGGATTTGTTTATGTAAGTAAAGTCTGAGAGCATAAACATTAGTATAGAGGAAAAGGATATTCATTTTTGGTAAACATTTTCCTATTTCTTTTCTGTTTTTCCCAAATACTACATATTAGGAGATTTAACCTTTGTGAAGTATAGGCATTACCTTGGAGATATTGGAGGTTCAATTCCAGACCATGGCAATAAAATGAGTATTGCAATAAAGTGAGGGGAATTAATTTTTTGGTTTCCTGGTGCGCACAAAAGTTATGTTTACACTATACTGTAGCCTGTTAAATGTGCATTATGTCTAAAAAAAGTACAAACCTTAACTTAAAAAAATAATCTACTGCTAAAAAATGCTAACCATCATCTGAGCCTTCAGCAAGTTGTAGTAGTAACAGCAAAGATCGCTGGTTACAGATTGCTATAACAAATAATAATGAAAAAGCTTGAAATAGTGTGAGAATTGCCGAAATGTGACACAGACATGAAGTGAGCAAATGCTGTTGGAAAATTGGTGCTGATAGACTTGCTTGTTGCAGGGTTGCAACAGACCTTCAGTTTGTTTTAAAAAGAAAAAAAAAAACAACAACAAAAAACAACCCACAATATCTGAGAAGTGCAGTGAAGTGAAGCACAGTAAAACTCAGTATGCCTGCACAGACACGGTACCATGAGAAACTTGAGAGGCATTCTCAACCTCTCCCCTGCAAAAAAAGTTCTCTGCACAGTCTACCACAGCCTAATGAAATCACTGCTATTCCATCTGCCTCTACTCTCCTAAAGAAACTTCTTACTCAGTACTCAGAAACTCCCCTAAAGGAATAAAATGATAAAATAGCTCAGACCCATTCTCGGCATCTCTAATACCCGGTTCAATGCCACATCCTGTCAGCACAAATGCAGAAATATAGCCCTTATCAGTTTACTTCGTAGCTCCACTCTGCCACCATATTCTCTTCCCTAGACTATTGGTTTCTTAGCTTTAACTCTTCCTGGTCTATCTAGTCTCCTAGATTCCACTGCTCCTGATAAATGTATTCTCCGCAAAGCAGTCAGACTGGGCTTTATAAAGCGTAAGTTGAATTATACCATGTTCTGCTTCACACCCTCTAATGGTTTCCTTCCTAAGAGAAAATTCAAAATTTTTAACATGACCTAGAAAGTCTCGCATGATCTGATCTCCGCTTAACTCTCCACCCTCCCCTGAAACGGTCTAGTCACATCAGCCTCTCCCAGCTTTTCAAAGCCACCAAGCTCTTCCCTATCTCAAGCACGAAAATACACACTATTCCCGTTGAATATTCTGGCTCAGAAATTCTCCCTCTTCTCAAGAAGTGTATATTCTTTACAAGCGGTTCAGAATAAGCGACATAAATAACTGTGGTAGATGCTACAGAGTGGCTCTCTCAGACCTTCATTCTACCCTCCTCCTAGATGGAAGCTAAAAATCTGAAAACTACATTCTCCAGACACCCTTTTGGTTAGAGTTCTTGATGTAAATTATGTCCCACCAGTGAGATTTGGAAGGCAGAACTGAGAAGAGGCCATCTTCCCGTTGATCTTGCTACTGGCAGAAAAGGTGGGAGACAGGCCCATTTGGAGGCACTGTCATAGGCAGACTCTTGTCTGAGTCACCAGACTCCTGGGGATGAGAGTCAGTGGTGGTGGCAGGAGTGGGGGCAGTAGCAGCAGGTATGGTGAGGTGCCCCTAAAATCAATGCCTCTAGTGTCAACTCCTGACTTCTAGTCTTGCAGCCCTCCCAACGTGTTTGTAAACATCTACTTCTTTCCTGCATTAAATCTTTTTTTAAAAAAAATCCCTAATCTGGTTTCTGTTTTCTGCTCTGAACCTTCAGTGATACGGTGAGGTTCCATCTCTCTTCCTCATCTCTACACAAAAGGACAATCCCTGGTGTTACTTAGTAAGTACCTTCTTGCCAACTGGCTTTCACCTTCATCACTCTCTTGAAATCGCTCTCCCAAAAGCCACCTATAACCCTTGCTGAAATGTCTTATGTAGCAATAAAGTCATAAAAGCATCATCAGAAGTAACAGTGGTCTAACAAACTCATCTTGGAACAGTTATACCTCAATTTACAAAACGGGCCAGAGAGTTCATAAAATTTAATTTAAGGTTATTTATCCTACAGTGGCAACATAAATCTCAACTGTTAGTGGAAATACCTTGTTAGGTGCAGCACACTAGGCTGAATTAAATGAGATAACGCCCATAAAATGCCTAATAGTGTCTGGCAAAATTGGAGGCCCTCAGTAGTAGATAAAATCATCTTCGGAAGATTATAAATAAACTTATAATTAAGATAACCACGAGGCATTACACAGTCCTTTCATTTTCAAAAGCAGATAGTATTCCACATGAATCCCACAACCCCCTTTTGTGATGACAATGCAGACTGTTTTCACCCTTTATACGTATGGATAGCCTGGTTCTATGGCCACTCTTAGACCTCCTATCCAGCACTAAAGAAAGAGTGTAATACTCAAACATCCAACCACTTTGGGCAAACTCTTTTCAAAAGGTTAATTTCTTAAACTGCCCCAGGCCCACTGCAATTCCCTCTAAAGTCGCTATGAGCTTCTAAGATTCCAGACTGAGGTTAGCACTTCTGAAACCATCTAATTACCAACAGCAGTGCCGTCCAACAGAAATATAGCATGAGCCACATTAAAAAGTAAAAACAAACAAGTGAAATTTTAATAATATAATTTATTTAGCCCTATATATCCAAAATATTTTAATTCCAATGGGTAACTGACATAAAACTATTAACAAGGTATTTCACATTATTGTTTCATATTAAATCTTCAAAGGCCTGGGTGTGTAACACATGTACAACACGTCTCAACTCAAACCAGTCGCGTTTCAAGTGCTTGACAGCTGCAAGCGCCTAGTGGCCACCATGCTGGGCAGAGACCTAGAGACTAGCAGCCCTCTTTCTTGACCCAGGGATAACTTCTCAGCATCATTCTACTTAAAAGCTGAGCCAAGACTGCTAATATCTGCAGTATTAACCCTTCTGACATAAAGGAGACCTTAGTCTACACAGGACCTTTAGGGCAATCTAATCATGCTTCTCACACTGCCATCCCAGGCTCTAATCTTTATCTGTCTGTCTAGGTATCTATTAATCTTGTCTGTTGCCCACTTTTCCTCCACAGTTGACACTACAAATGTCTACCATTATCCTCAAGCCCCTATCCTTAGCTACATCTTTTCTCTCAGCAGACAACTTTGTTTCCTGCTGCACAGAGGAAATTGAGACTATCAAGAATCTTCTCCTTAAAATGCCTATAGCCACAGTTGCAAGTGCTTGTTTCCACTCCTTTTCTCCTTCTATTCAGTGTTAAAGGGAGAAGAGATTTTCTTTTCTTCCTTTTAATAACTAACACTCCTATCTCTTGGCCACTCTAAGCCAGGAAATTTGCTCCATTATAATTCTCTTTCTCTTGTATTTTCAACCTTTCTCCTTCCAATAGCTTTCTTTCTGCATCCTACAAAAATGCTCACGTCTCTCCCATCACAAACACAAATAAACAATTTTAATTACTCCCCCATCTCTTTCCTTCCTTTTTTAGAAGTCTTAACAATCTCTATTTCCCATTTACTCCTTAAACTTCTGCTCCACAACTCTACCTAAACTGCTTTGGCAAAGGACACCAATAATCTTCTAATTGGTCACAGATTCTCTCCAGTTGTGGCTTCTCTCCAGCGTTTAGCACTATGGATCATGCCCTTGTTCCTGAGCCTCTCCCTTTACTCAGCCCACGTGACACCACAGATCAGGTTCTCCCCCTGGCTGTTCCTCCTCAGGCTCCTTTATTTACACATTCCTCCTGCCCAGAGTTCCCTCTTTGCTCTCTTCTTTCTTACCTTCCGGCTCTCCCTGGGCAATCTCATTCACTACTAATCATGTCTTTTCATGACTCTTTAATCTCTAAATTCAGCCCAGTCCTCTTTCCTAAATTTCAGACTGGAATATACAGCTGCCTAACCAAGGTCACCTGGTTACTCCACAGGACTCAGACACTCAACTTGTCCAAAACCAATTGCACCATCTCCCTCCCCCACCCTCTCCTTGTAAATCCCCTCTCTTTATGAATAGCACCGACATTCAACCAAGTTACCCAGGCCAAAAGGCTCAGGGAGTCACCCTAAGATTCCTCTCTCTCCCCCTCAGGCCTATTTCCAATCTGTCATCAAGTCACATGGATTCTATTTCTTTAACAAAAAATCCTTGCCTAACTCTCCTAGTCTACCCCCACTGCCACACTTCACCCTCTCATCTTATTTAGCCCACAGCAATCTCCTAACAAGCCAGCTTGGCTCTACCATCAAAAGTTGACTCCATTTATTTGTTAACGCATCTATTTAACTCTTGTAATCTCTAAACTCCTTAAGGACAAGGCCCGTGACCTCTGCATATCCAACACACAGAGTACGCTCATAAAAGAATCATTGAGTAACAGCAATGATTTAGCGCAGGAGTGAATAAACGAATGAAATGACGAACATGCCCAAATGTATGCACTTCATTAACCTCGCTAATGACAGGCAATGAAACTCAGCTTCTTGGTTACCAAGAGTCAAGGCCCCTTTGGCTAAATTACACTCTTCAGAAGTACCTATTTTAAGGAACCCTGAAGCAAATCCTTTTGAAATGCTAGTAATCATCACTTAATTTATCTATTTTGTGAACTGGTAGTTTTGTGTATCAGATTTTCTCAAACTAGGGCACACCTGCCTGAGAATGGAATCTAGAACTCTAAACACTAATCCCAAAAGCTCTGAAAGTGACTTGCTCTGTGACCATGATCGAGGATAATATTACTGTTTCATCACAGATATAAGACACCTTGTGGCAAATATGAAATGAGATCGGAGCAATCCACCAGAGTGGTGTTAGATTTGTAAGCACAAGCTCATCAATGACTTCTCCAGTGGGGAGACAAAGACACCCCGAAATTCCCTGAAGAACTATTGAATCTTCTGGAGAATTTACACAGCCTAGAAAGACCAACCCACTCTAAACATTATAGTAAACGACCTCTCATCTTATTTGTTGAATCTATCTATTTTTAAAATATGTACTCCTCTACTCTTCTATAATGCATTAATTCACATTATTATACATGATCTTGAGGCAAGATCTTCATTTAAAAAGAAAAGAAAAACTCTGTTTACCATCACTACAATGCCAACATTATTTTCTTGGTTATATTTTTAAAAACACTCATTTGTGTACAGAATATAATGAATTATTCTAGTAATGAGAGTACTTCATAAATCAGAATACCCCTTTACCTAGATAATTCAGAGTCAAGTTGCTGCCCTCAGAAGTATCTTGTTTTTCCCCAAGTCTTTATTGTAAAATGACATTTTTTCTCATCTTTAGTCTTTAACAAAATAGCTTTTTTAAAAAGGAAATTTTTTCTTCACGAGTTATATTCTAAAAGGTAACTTTATCCTCCCCACTCAAATTCATCTTTTCTTCCTAGTATTACTGTGAACTATCATCTTGAAATACAAAGTTTACATTGTTAAAGAAATTCCATTTCCTCATTCTCTTCTCTTTTCTCTGCCAAAGCAATTTTCAGAATGCATTACAGAAATTTTATTTTCTCTTATACTGCTGAAATGAAGCCATCTTTTTTAAACAAATGGTAACTTTGAACTTTAACTAGTCTTTACAGTTGAGTGTTTTAGAAAAACAATAGAAAAAATAATTTCAAAACTGTCATTGGGTAGTAATTGGAATAAATGTTGGCCATCTCCAACCCTGGTCTTCTGCTCACACCTCAAACACATGTCTGTCCCCAAACAATTATCTTCCACTACTCACTCCAACCCTCTACCCTGGCCTGTGCCAATGCAATTTCTCTTCTTTGGTTCCTGGTGGCATCACTATCTTCTCAAATGTTCAGGCTACGTAATTTAGAGCTATTTCTAACAATTTCATTCATTACCCACAACCAATTGGTCACTATCTAATTTGTTAATCTCTCCATTTATTCAATGATGATTTATTGATACTGATAATATGTGAAGTATCAGTTCTAGAAGTAAGGAAATAAAGATTAATAAGACATGATATGTTTATTCTATGAGGTCACAGTCTTACAAGAAGTCAGACAGGTGAATAAACAGTTAGTGATATGCTACGAACTGTTTAACAACCAACTCTCAAAAACCACTCGACAACAACAAACTGATTTATATTGTTTGCCCATTTCCATTGTGTAAATAGTCCCACCAAGAGAGAACGTGGAGTTGGGAAGTGATGCTAACAACTGGATCTTGCAGACTGGTGCAAATGACTCCAACACAGCACTATGAAAGCTCTCACAGTGTGACAAGAGGTCTACTCGAGATATTATTCAAAATGCTCTGGGGATACAAACATGGGTTCTCATGATTGGTTTCATAGGATCTTCTTGGATCTATGAGCTTCCCACTCTTCACAGCTACTGTCTTAGCTGGTACAATGGATGTCAGCATGATAGATATTTCCCTAACTCAGACACCTCTGATGGCTCCCTACTCTTTACAAAATAAATTCAAAGTTATAAGGCATGGTCATTCAAGCTGCTTCTCGACTTTGCCCTGAGGTACTCTTCTAGTTTCATCACTTCACACACATCTATAAGATGTATGTTTTAGAAAATATTTAGAAGTGAAAAAGCCTAATGAAAGAGAAACAAAAATCTGTGCATGGACCCAGGATATAGTATATGTGCTGCTGAAGCGGACCTAGGATATAAAAGAGGATACAACATATTTGCCATAACAGTAAAGAGTTGGTTTGAATCTTCTCAAGGAATTTTATTAAGTATTCAAAAACCATATACTATGATTTATGAAATAAATGTATTTCTAAAAATATGTAAAAAATAAAAATACACCAAAAGACTAAATTTTTAAAGGGGTAAAGATGAAGTCTGGGCAATACAGATAAGACAACCAGATTTTACATTGGAGAATCTCAATCAAATTAGAATATTTCCACTGCATGAGAGAAGACTTGTGACCATGTCTTCCAGCTATTGCTTTTAGGTGACACTTTACCAGGGACAAAATAAAACCTGGGACTTACACAAATGACTAAATAGCACCACAGACAGGACCCCAGGCTCTAGACATCATTTTGCAGCTTTTTTAAGAGAAGTTTCATGGGAACCCACAGAATGGGGATCTGAATATTCTATTGCTCTGTGGACTTGGATGCATGCACTATATTTCTTATTTCAGAGGTTTTATTGATTCCACATCATACACAGTGAGGGAATTCATTCAAATATCTAAAGGTAACAAGTTCATCTTGGAGAGTACACCAGAAAAAAACAAGACTCAAGGACAAATGTTCTACAGGTACTTTACTGAGAGATTTTGTTTTGTTTTGAATGTGTGTGTTTTATCTCAGGCAAGGATAAGCATTTACTCACACCTATTTCGTTTGTTTGTTTGTTTGTTTAACATTTCAGGCGAAAACTATACAGTCATGCTCCATGCTGTAGAGCTTTGGTAACTCAATTCTTCAAATAATTTCTATGCATCAAGTTACTGGAAATGATACCAGGCCCTGCCTGTGGGTACCTTCTGGGCCCGCCTCATTAAGGGGTTCCCTCCATCCAAGTGAACGTGCACGTCATTCTCCTCAATCTCCACAAGTGCCGCTGGCTTGGCTAAGAGATGAAGCACACCACTCTGTACTTGCCTGGGGACACAGAGTGACCACAGTCCAGATATTTGCCAGGGAGTTTAAACTTGGACTTACTGCCACTTAATATTACCACAATACTGACTAAAAGAAAATATACAGATTATTTCAAGGAAATACAAATACATCCTTCCTTTGAGAATTCTGCCCCTACGGCACACCAAGATGTGGTGTAGCACAGGGCTAGTCATTCTCATTTGTTACACAGTCGTTGCCCACCCGGTGATACCATCAGCTTCTTAGAAGGAACAGCCTATGAAACTGGCTGCTATTGAAAACAGTGAGTGCTAGATCACATAGTGTCTTCTTTGGGGATCCACGAAAAAATTTCCTCTTAGGTATCAGGAAAAGTTAGGGTTGTTTTTGTGAACAAGTAGTTTGTTTATCTCATGGATACAGCCAATTATACAATTTGATTGTGCAGATGTCTAAAAACTAAGAGCCACAGTGTGGCCTCCCTGTAACAAAAGGACCAGGTATCATGGCATGCGTTTCATCATGTGTAGTCTCATTTCCTCACTTGCTGTAAGTTATCTTATCATATTGCATAAATGTTTCTAAACTGCCTTACATTCTAACTGAAAAGAAGTAAATTTAAAATAAACAAATGAGGGAGTGGGTATAGATCAGTGGTAGAGCACGTCCTTAGCATGAACAAGGTCCTGGGTTCAATCCCTGGTACCTCCATTCAAAATGAAAATAAAAAAAAATTGGCAAAGCTTTTTAAAAAATATATAGTGCTAACTTATAATACAACTGCATATTAACAGCTATTTTATTGGGGTTTTTTTTGGGGGGGTAGATTATTAGGTTTATTTTAATGGCAGTGTTGGGGATTGAACCCAGAACCATGCTAAGCACATGCTCTACCACTGAGCTATACCCTCCCTGCTACAGCTATTTTAAATATCACAGTGATACATAACTGTAGGCATGTTGTTGATGCAAACACTGTTAAACCATGAATGTTTAAAAATCACAAAATTGCCATTTATGTGCTAAATATTTCACTTTGTGAAAAATTTATTTACTTTTATAAAACTAAACTCATAAAACACTTGTATGACCATTTGCTTTATTTGTTTAACAAGCTATATCAAAAGGAATCCTATATTTAAATCAGTGCTGTGGTACATCGGCTCATGTAATTCAAACTGATAGACTGCCAAAATTTATTAGTCCAAGTACTCCTTAGATTAACAGAAACAGTTAACCAGCTTTCCTTTTCTTATCCTTTGTGGTTGTCTTGATTCAGGGAATATACAATGTGTTTACCAAACAAAATTCGCTGCATAAAAGGGGAAAAACTTATAAGACAAATTACTGCTTTGGCAAACAGCCTTTCATTCTTAGTTAAAATTAATGTGTGAGTTGCTTTATGTATTGTTTGTGCAACCCAGTGTCTCAACTGTGACAAAACCATAACAGATCTCTGCAGTGTGTGCCAGTAAGTAAAGTTGATGAATGTTGCTCACTGTAATGCCTACTGTTAACTATCTCTTCGGGTTAATTAGTGTTCTAAATATTACATCACTCTCTTGTATATTGATGCACTTCAGGAACCAACCTAAGACTGGCTATTCAGAGAAAATACTTTACAAAGGAAACCATATAATCATTTAAGTCAAAGTTTGTTAAACTACCACTGTAGCTTTTAGAAACAAGACAAAAAATTATAAATACCTTTTATCTTGACCTAGCAATTTCACCTAAGATAATTAAAAAACCCGTACATTTACTTACAAGTCTGATCTCTGCAATGTCCTTGACATAAAAATAAGAAAAAAAAAATCAATAATAGAGGAATGGTTAACTAATTCATATACTGGAATATACTATGCCACTCTTAATAAGCAGGTTATGGAAGTACATTTAATGACATTAGAAAAGACACAACATACATTTTAATTAAATAAGGATGCTACAAAATTATAAATATTGTACGATCTAATTTTATTTTTATAATATGCATAAAAATGGTTTGAGGCCAAAATGTGAACAGTGTTTATTTCTGGGAAGTAGAGAAACATTAGTTTTTTAAATTTTTTTATTTTTGTATAGTTGGCTCTTGGTTCTTTTACATAATTTTCCTTATTTTTGCTTGTTTTTTTGAGGGGGGAGTGGGTGGGGGTAATAAACATGAATTACTTCAGTAATTAAAAAAAAACAAAAATTACATTTAAAAAATAATTCATCTCACTAGTTGCAGAACAGAGATGTCTTCAGTTTTAGTGTGTGCCTGATTTCACTCAAGAGGAATGGTTCTGAGGTACATTTGGGGCCTGGAGAGATAAGCCAGGAAGACTCACGCCAAGTAACATCAGGCATTTGTATTTCACAGGAAGGAAGCAAGTGCACTGCTTCTACCAAAATAACCAGAAAAATGAGTCCTACTTGGACACTTTAATATGGCAATCAAAGTTGGAAGTGCACATAATCGCCTAGATTAGTGAATTCTGTATTTGGGGAAACAAAGGAAATCAACAATGGACTCTGCAAGGAGCATGGGTTTCTTGGCTGCCTGATAAGCCTGGGGAATGCAAGCCGGTTGCTGATTGATAATTTGATTGCTGTTGATCATTCTGAATGGCCCGCTTTGGAATTCCATCAAAAGAGGGAAGGAAAATTTTTATAAAATTTATAGTACATATATGCACAATTTTTTACTTGAATTTACCAGGAAAACTGCCTCTGCTCCTCAAAGCTAGATGTCCCAAGAGCAAACGTTAGAAAAAGACTGGATGACTCAGATGATTGAAAATGTGATATAAAGGCCTTTGCTTTTAAGTCTAAATCTGGTGAAGCCAGAAGTAGAAGGTATTCGTATTTAATCTCATCTGTCTGGTATCTATTACAGTGAGTAAGCTGAAGTCCATTTCTACTGATCAGATAGAGAAATTAGGGGAAAAAACAAAAAAGACACCCCCCACCTTCAATTATTCATAGAAATCGACTTAATTCTATGTTCACTTCTCAGTACTGTTCTCATATTATAGACAAATGAAGACTTCAACACAGTTTAAATCTTTTGTCCTTTTTTAAAACAAATAGCATCATTGACAGACATCTGTTGAAAGTCTGCCAGCAATGTGGCATTTGAAGGTTGTCTGCAGACCAGCTGCATCACGTCACCTGAGACTGTCGTAAATGCAGAGTTTCAGGCCTCACCCTACACTGACTGCACCACAACCTACAGTTCATCAAGATCCCGAGGGGTTTCTTATGTACGTCAAAGTTGGAGAAGTACTGTTTCAGCATTTGGGGGGTACTGGAGATAATGAAAAGGTATAACACAGGTTCTCTAATTGGAATCTAGACCAGGAGGTGAGGCTCATTCATAAAAGAAAACCATACAGGGAACGTATGCCAAGTGCCAGATAAGATAGACAATGAGTGAGAGGGGAGTTCAAGGGCAGGCAAAACGTCACTCAGAGCTGGGGCAGTTTCTGGTATCTTAAAGGAAAAATGGTACTTGTAAAAGACAGAAGAAATGACTAAGGTAGACTCAACCCATCTTTGGATAAATTTACCCTCAAGCACTTTTGTAACTATGAACTAACTAGAGCTCTGAGGAGCGAGCAGGGTCAGGAGAGAAACAGGTAGCAGGCATTTGGTCTTGTTCAATACGTCCCCAAGACATTTGCTTCGTAAGATATTTGGCCCATGTCAAAAGGACCTTGAAATCTGGTCCTATCCAAAATGTCCATGAGCATATTTGGTTCGTGCCAAATGGTTTTGGACAGGACCAGGTAAGACCCTTTGCGCATGGACCAAATGCCTTGTGGATATTTTGGACAGGACCAAATGGTCCTGCAAATATCAAGGAACTTTTTGGTATGAACCAAATGTCTCATGGATATTTCAGACATGACCAAATGTTCTGCAAGGAGAGAAACTATTTAGTCTGAACGACTTACAGCAACTTGAAAATAGAATACCAATCAGGTAGCAAAGCTTCAGAAGATAATGGAGTAAGGAGTCTTGAGAGATCACATTGGTTTATTCTGAAGTATACAGCCATCTGTGAGTGAGAACAAGTTTTTAATCCATATATATTTTACTTTTTACAATAAATGTGTTAAATTTAGATTTTGCTTAAAATATAGGGTAACCTCTTTTTGAAGCATTACTAAATCTATTGCAAAGTACAAAATTCTTTTATAATACAGTCAATTCCTAGATTATATTATTGTGAGTTAATTTTTCATTATATTTTAATTAAGCGCATTAAAAAAGATCATCCCTCTACTTACCACAGAGAAGCAGTGATTATTGTTTTGCTATCTAGTGTCACCAATCAAAAATCAATATACAGAAGTGAAAAGGTGGCACCTATCTGCAAGATTTTCTTAAGCACCCCCAAAGTCCCTCTCTTTGGCCTTGCAAGTGGTAGGACTGTATCACTGAGATATAAATAAAACGCCTTACTAACAACATCCTGAGAACACCATGGCTCAGTGCTATTCATGCCAACTGTAACTGATCCCGGGCTCAAACTTGGCACTGATGTCAGTAGCTTTTACTTATTGAGAAACTGGAAAGGTTTCTTACGCATCCAAAAATGATAATTTCCCAGGGACTCAGGAAGGTTGAAAAATATTTTCCTTCCATCTCAACACAAAGCCTACTGTCTTTAACTAATACCACTAGTAGCTGACATTTGAAACTGACAAGCAGCACATGTGCATTAGGGAGATAAGACCTGGCACATGTTGCTGCAGCCTCCTGGGATTTTAGAATGCTCGCAGCTCCAGCTGGTGGCTGTGCCCCATCCCCAGCATGACTGCTCGCTCTGGGGAAACTCTAGCCCCTCCTTCTGACTGTGATGGGGATGTGTCTGATTGGAATATGGTTCTTTTTGAAGACATTCAAAACAAGTGATCTCCTCTGTGAATAAAAAGAAAATGGAAAGGAAAAGAGGTAAGATGTGAATGTTAAGCTAAGAGATCTTAATGGAAACAGTAATATCTGGTAGAAAACAGTCAATGCAGTCAAAAGGAAATAAAAGAATCATTAGGGAGAAATATTTTCTGAAATAAAAAGGAAAATAAATGGGAGGGAAACAAGGAACTGAAAAGGAAAACTCCTCAGGAAAATACTGCTGTTGAACCAATAATACTATATTTGAATAAAGCTTTGTTTTAATTGCCCTGGAAAAATATTACAAAATATTGTTTTATTTCAGTAGTTTAATGTCAGCTGCTTTTCTATTTCTCTCTTATTAGGTCACATTGTTTCATCTTTTCATAATCACAGAGAGCCTTATTATATTTGATAAGTTTTTAAGCCAAGTGTTGTTTGACACCAAAGCAAAAGAAATCCAAAACAACAGTTATTCCGAAATGTAAAAATTTCTAGTATGTATTTTGTGCTTTTTTTGAGCTAATTGTATTAAACCCCTTACAACCATTCATGAAAAATTATATTCGTTAGCCAGGATATTTTATTAAGCAGGCATTGCTAATTATTTTCACAATTTATTTTTCTTTTATAAAAATGTCATGCAAGCTTATCATTTTAAAATGTAGAAAATACAGTCAATCCTCATTACCCGTGCATTCAATATGCAAATTCACTTACTCACTAAAGTTTACCGGTAGCCCCAAATTAATACTTGGAGCACTTTTATTGCTATTTGTGGACACACACAGTGGCAAAAATTTGGATCAACTCGTTAACAAAAATTCCCAGTTGAGGCTGAACAAAGCAATACTATGCCTTCTTGTTTTAGCTCTCATCTCATACTATAGGCAAGTATTCTTTCTGCAGTCTATTTTTTGCATTTTTGAGCTTTTTGTTGGTGATCTCACTGTTTAAAATGGCCCCCAAGCATCACGTTTAAGTTCTGTGTATAAGCATCATTTGAGAATGAGTTATGGTGGTGGTGGCTGTGAGCTCAATGTTACTGAATCAGCAATATATATTAAATAAGGTATCATTAAAAAGGAAAACATAAAACAAGGTTATGCGTTGACCACTTGACAAAAAATGTGTCCAGAAGCTTATGGAAACCTAAGCCTAGATTTCCCTTTCCAAGCAGTATTTCAGTATTCATTAATTCAGCGTTCATGGTGACTTTACAGAACGTAACTACTGTGAATAACAAGAATTGACTGTGTAAGTACGAAAAAGGTGTTAATCACAGTACTACAACCTAGACTGCCTTTTCCACCACATGGTTGCCAATGGTGGATTTTATCTATCATTTTATGTCCTGTCAAACTCACTGGTTTAAGAAAATTCTATCACTGTGTTTTAATACGCACTTCCCTGATTAATAAGCCTAAGCACATGTTATGCGAAATAGGCATCTTTCCTGTGAATTGTTCCTCATTTTTTTTTCTTCTTTTGTCTTCCTCAAGCATAGAATTATAACCAACTAATCTTTAAATATATCTAATGTTAAAGGAAAGAAGGGAATGAGTACTGATGAAATTCCCCTGGTCTTTAGCTAGCTGATTGTCCAAAGAGACTCAGATGACTGTTTAGACGTGGCGAAAAGACACCCACCCTGGTCAGACAGAGGTCCAAATTAAACTGATTCAGTAGTCTGCCAGTAGAATTGTCTCATAAAAATGACAAAATCTTCTTGAAAAAAAAAAATACATACCCAAACAGTGGAAACTCAACTCATCTCCAGTAACAGACTGTCCAGATGACCCAACGCTATCCATCCATTCCACTTGTAACACACACTGATCAGTGGTATGCGCACACTGATGTCTACGGCAGCAAGCTACTTTCTGGTAGTGTATCTCTTGAGGATCTGTGAAAGTAGTCCTACTTGTCTGCTGAGACTTTCAAAAGTGAACTATGAGGTAAAAGAACCTTAGTCCTCATCAGCTTTTGAAAGCTGTGAGATGAACCAAGCATAGAGGATTTTGGTGGAAAAGTGCTCTTCAAGATGAAACTTAGGAAATATGCTAGAAGCAAGTGATTTGAAGAGAAGCTTATATGTGGGGATAAGATTAAACTGGGAAGATGCCCTAGAAAAAAGCTTCAATATTGTTCTCCATCATTATTCCTTTTGAAAAGATTGGTGGCTCCTTTCCTAAAGTGTTCTCAGCCTGAGCCTGGGGAAGAACGGGACAGCCTGGTTTGAGAACATGGCTACAGAACCTGCAGTGGCTCCTCCAAGTCCCTTAGGCTCCTTTTTTCCTATTTGGAAAAACCTCATGCTTTTAAATGATTTTTTGCCATTTCAAAAAATAGTAATAGGTCCAAGTTATCTTAAGAACATCTAAGAGCCTTTGACTAGGAAAGAAGACCACAGGGCATCAGATATGGCTTGCTTCTTAGGATTAATTTATTTGAAGAGAAATTAAGACGCCTTCCTAAACTTTCTCCAGGACCATGTTAACATACAGAGGTGGTATTTATTTTGTTATATAAAGGAGTGATAGGATTGATGTCAAACTGGAACACAGAAAGAGATGACTCATTTTTTCCAAGTTGTTGAATATCTTATCACCTTACTTTGAGCTTTAGAGTGCGAAGCAAGTTAGTTCTAAAGGTAGTAGGCTAAGGCGTTAACCCAAAGATGACAGTACTGACCAGTGCCCTGGGATATCTACGTAAAGAATCGTGGTGCTTATAGCCTGTAATCATCGTCACCACCACCAGCACTTTGCTAATTAATTATTGGAAACAGAATTAGGAACAAGGGACTTAAGTGGGAGAGGCATATTACAGTTAAATAGGATGGTGAGGGTAAGTTTCATTGAGAAGGTTCCATTTGAGAAGAGACTTGAAGAAGGTGGGAGTTAGATGTGTGGCTATCTGGCTGGACAGCATTCTGGGCAGAGAAAACCAACAGTATAAAGGCCGTAGCGTAGGAGCACCCCAATCCAGGGGTCATTTGCTTGGCCTAGAGACTTCCCTCATATCACGTTAATCATATCATAGGAGGAACACCCAGCCATTTGCCACAGATAATTTTGTTTGTTTAAAGATCAGTATAAAATAACTAAAAATAACAACCCCCCCCAAGTCAGTGTGGTTTGATAGTGATCAGGATTATCAGCAGACGGGAGGCCAATTTGATTTACCAAAATTTCAAAAACCTGGCCATGGATCCGCTAATGCAATTACGTTTATTAAAAAAACATATGAGAGGATTTAATGCCATAAAGTTTCTTGCCATCACGGAGCCAGAGGTATTATGTTTGTGGGTCCTTCCCTAAGAGGAACCTACTTAATATTGTAGGCTTTGGAATTACAGTTCAAATCTGTAAGTTCAAGCCTGTCACCTGACTGTGTGACCTTAGGTCACACAATGACATCCTCTCAAGACTTCAGTTTCCTCATCGGTACATTGGAATAAATCACAATGATCTCACAGGATTGCCAGGAGGATTAAACCACATAATTTTTTTTAGTACAGGGATTGCAAACACAAATGCTTAAAAAACAATGGATATTATTGATCACCACTTGTCCCCTTTAGAATGTCACATCTGTTTAAATGGCTTACTCACTTAAAGATTTTAAATATAGCAAAACTGGTAGATTTCAGATCTTCTTAACAAAGGAACTAGACTTATATATGGTATGAAGAAAAAATACTTACAGTAACTGAAGCAGCCTGCTAGTACTTGTACTATTCCTGCTCCCAAGAAGAAATTTTATTTTCTGAGTCTTTTCATTTACTTAGGTGAATCAGCAAAGAAAGAAATGGAGAATCGATTCAAAGTAACTTACAAAACCTTCAAGCTACTAAAGGGTCAACTACAAGAAATGCGAATGAAAATGATATAAAAGACACAAAAATGGTTAAAAGCTATAAATAAAAAAATTAAGTTATGAAATAGTAATAAAATAGCAGCCCAAAGTAAGCTGAAAACAATATACAGCTAAAAATAATTACAGAATTTTTAAAACCATAGGAACTAGCAAAAAAAAAAAAAAATCCTAGAAGGCTTAAAAGATAAAGTAGTAACAAATTCCTCAGATTTAAAAAATTCCTTAGACTACAGGAACAAAGCAAGTTCTCTATATCGGTGGAGTCTAACAGAACTTTCTGAGACAAAAGAAATGTTCTATTGTCTGTTCTATCCAGTACGGTAGCCCTTAGCCACATGTGGTTATTAAGCACTTGAAATGTGGTAGTGACTGAGGAATTAAAATCTTAACTTTACCTACTTGTAATTAATTTAAATGTAAATAGCTACACATGGCTAGTTGTTGGGTACTGTACTGGACAACACATCCGTAGACACGAGTAGCTCCCACAGCCTGTGTTCAGGGCTGAGAGGAGACCCCTTCCTCTACTGCAGCCCTTTATTAACTGTGGCCCCTGCGCCCCTTCACATATCTCTAACTTGCAAGCAAGAAGAAGCTGGATAGCTCCACAAACATGAGGTTGAAATGATTTTCCTTCTTCCAGTCTCCGACTCAGCTAGACGAGGGGTAAGTTTTCTGCGTGTACTCTACACGATACAATGTGGACGCTAACCTTTTAACAGAAGAAAACTATGTAAAAATGACTCAGTCTTATGTCTAGCCCTCCCAGCACTCTCTCTGCCCTTCTACCCCAAGTTCACTGAAAGAGCAGTTCTAACCCCTGAGGGGTCAATGACGCTTCTGTGTGCTTTCACAGTGCCATACAGTGACTATCTTAGCCGTTCATACTTTTAAAACATCTGGTTTATTTGTTGCTTCCCCAACCCACACCGAAAACTGCTTGAGAGCAGATGCTGTCTTATTTATGAGTGGATTCCTAATGTACATTCCAATGCCTCTAAAATAACAATATTTGTTGTATGAATAAACTGAATATACCACGTTTTTTCAAAATCTTTCATTCATCCCTCAACACATTTACAGCCTGGCTTTTGTCCTCACTATTCCACTGAAATTACTTTGACCATTTCCATCAGGCTTCCAATTATGCTAAGCTGGATACTTTTCAAATTCTACTCTTCACTCCAAAGTCAGTTTGTACCAAAATGGAATTCCACATTTCCTCTCAAATTGGTTTCTCCTCCCGTATCCCCTAGTTTAATTAATGGCATTACTTACCACTTATTATCCAAGCTGCCTAAGATAAAAATTTTTTAAAGAGCTGGGAGTCATCCCTGATACTTCTCCTTATGCCACACTCAGCTGATCACCAAGAACTGAAGATTCTATAACCTTCCTTAACATCTTTTTAACCTGCTCTCTCTTCTTAATCTACCCTCCCACTACCTTAGTTTAGCCTTTCATCACTTCTTATCCACATGTTTATATGATGTAAAAAGAAAAATAAATAAATAAATGGAAACCTCAATTAAATAAATAGTTAGGAGACCAGAAGAGGGAGCTCTCATGCCCTGTGAAGATAGCAGAGCCCAAAAGGTAGAAAGACTCCTTTCTTGGCAAGGATTCAGTTGATGAAAAGCCATGCACTCTGTTTACTATAGCCCTCCCAAGCTTCCTTTTCCTCTCTATAAAAGTGTTCTTTTCCCTTTGCCTCATGGGGACTAGCACATAGCTCACCAAAGTTGCAGTCTCCAAATTACAATCCTCTGATCCTGAATAAATCCATCTTTACTAGAGAACTATCTGGCAGTCTATTTGTTTCAGGTCAACAAGGACCTTCTCTTTGCTTCTAATCAAGCTGCCCTATGACCAGTCCTCCAGACAATCATCATATTAACTTCTCTAAAATGCAAAAATGGTCACTTAATTGCCTTGCTGAAAACTCACTAACCCCACACCACTTCCCACCCTTCAACCTTTGGAATTAATCCCAACTCTTTAGCACAATTTATAAACCCTTTTCTAATCTGGCCCTTGCCTACCCCTCACTGCATGGTCCAGTGAAACATGCAGTAAGAATTTCGCATAAAACAGATTAAAGATATTCCGGCCAAAGACTTAGGCTAATTCTCTCTAGAGTACCTGACAGAAATATGCACAAAGGAATTCAAACTAAGCATTATAATACTTTATTCCTTGTATTATTTACCTAGTGTAGCACTCCAATAATTTCAGCTAGACTATGGGGAAAGGCTCTATATTCATAAGTAAGGTCTGCTGGAACAGCCTAGATCTGCACGGTCCAGTATGGTAGCCACTAGCTACAAGTGGCTATTAAGTAGTTGATATGTGGTTAGTTCAAATTGAGATGTGCTCTAAGTATAAGATGAATGCAAGATTTCAAAGACTTAGTTAAAAAGAATAAGTGTAGTTTCTCTCCCAGGATCCAGACTTTTCTGAGGGAAGTAACAGTGAAGGCAGATGGGAGGAGCATTGATCTCCCATTAGAAGCCAGCTCAAACCATGCTCTCTCACACTACTGTGCTAAACAGAACCTCTTCTTTGACTAGGCAAATGTTACTATCTTAAATTATAGCGCCAGCCATCATTTCCTTAGGGAAGCCTTTCCTGAATAACCTCTTCTTTGGGCCCCCATCCCACGTCCTCTCTACCCAACACTGACTGAGTTATATACTCAATGTATGTCCTTAGCATCCTGTAGTTTTCTCTAAGATAGGCTTTAGCATATCTGGTTGAAACTTGTCTGACTCTCCCATTAGACTGAGAGCTCCTTGAGGGTCCTAACTGTGTAGAAAACATCTTTGAGTCCCCAAGAGATAAGCATGACATTGGATTCATGACAAGTCTTCAGTACATGCTTGGACTGCTGAATAAAGAATGACAGGTGAAATGAACAAGGTAACATTTACTCTAAATCTCCCTTTCTGAAACATGTTTCAATATCCACATGATGAAGCTACAGAAACTTGATGTAAGAAAGGTCAGGAAGATCTTCTGAGATAGTTTTTTCCTTATTTTCCCATCATTTTGATTGTCATTCTTTATGAAAGATTTTCATAAGTCATCAACTTTAAGCACTTACTTGCATTTCAGTTCCAAACTCTACATTTAACTTTCAATTCCATTTGTTGCTTTAGGAAATGGGCCTCTACTTAATATCCCTACCTGTAAATAAATTCCAGTGAAAGGGTAACTTATAAAGCAAATAAAGTTGATTTCAAACATTGACTAATTCCTAGCTTTAAAATTGAAGCTAACTATCTGTCTCTAGAGGTGGGTGGAAGCAGTTTAATTGTACTTCTCAACTTTTATACAACATTCATTTAAAAATTCTTTTTAAATGAATATGAATAGTTAAATCTTAGTTCCATTTATACAATGGAATACTACTCAGCCATAAAAAAGAATGAAATAATGCAATTTGCAGCAACATGGATGGACCTAGAGATTTCATACTAAGTAAATCAGACAGAGACAAATATATGATAGCACTTACATGTGGAATCTAAGAAAATGACACAAATGAACTTAACAAAACAGAGACTCATAGACTTGGAAAACAAACTTATGCTTACTTAAGGGGAAGGAGGGGGGATAAATCAGGAGTTTGGGATTAGCAGATACAAACCACTATTTACAGAACAGATAAACAACAAGGTCTTACTGTATAGCATGGGGAACTATACTCAATACTTTGAAATAGCCTATAATGAAAGAGAATATGAAAAAGAATGTATATATAACTGAATCCCTATGCTGCACACCAGATACTAACAACACTGTAGATCAACTATACTTCAATTTAAAAAAAAAAATTCAGGATCCTGAGATTCAAGAGGAGAATCATTCCCAAATGAGCCCCAACTCTTCATTTAAAAGTTCATTCACTTGCAGATTTTATAATAAAATAAAAACTATTCTTCTTATTATAAAAGTAATATAAGCACTTTAAAGAAAATTTATAAAAACATAGGACAATAGAATTTAACATTATCATAATCTTACCACCCAAAGATAGCCACTGTTAACAGTTTATATGTTCAATTAGTACCAAATTTTAAAATCCCTGTGGTGCAACTTTGCATAATGCAATAAGGGGCTCATAAACAACTAAAGCTTAAAAAATACATAGTGGAGTAACTCCTACTATGCTTAATGATGCAAGACTTGGGACCCTGAAAGAGCTTCCAAATTAAGCTCCCATAGATTATGTGCTCCTTTAGGAAAGATACCTTTTTCTTATCATCTTTATTATGACCAAGTTATGGGACCAAGCAATGAGCCCATGTTATACTATACTATAATAAATCGTGTTATTTACTATAGTATAATACTATAATAAATAGTATTATTTACTCCATAAATGTTCATTGAATTAATATCTAGAAAGAAAGGGAATCAGCAAGTTTTTATTGTCAGGACTCTTCCTTCTATGATTACTTACCTGCTCACTCCCCAACTCCTCCCCAATGATCTCATCTGTGTCATTCACAGCCCTGTGCTTTAGCAACAGTAATAATAAAGAACTTGCTAGAGACCAAAAGTGATGCTGTAATGCACCCATAAGTTTAATCATATCATTTCCCATCTTATTCACTTAGCTAAGTTCACTTACTCAATCCTCACAATTCAGCTCAGACGTAATGTTCTTCAGGAAGTCTCCGCTGACCCCATTATCCATCCCCAGACTAAGCTAAGTGCTGTAATTCTGGGCTCCCACAGTACACAGTACAAACATCTCACAATGCATTTGCCACAACACATAGAAATTAACTATTTTTTGTGTCCACTCAAACTATAAGCTCTTTAAGACTTCTATCTTTATATACACAAATACCAGTGCAGATTCAATAAATATTTATTAAATGAATAAAAGAAAGAACAAACTCATCTCATCCCTTTTTCGTCTTAGTTTTTCTCTCTTTACCTCTCTTTGGTCAGCTGATTACCCACAATAATTATCTTAAAAAAAAAAATGAACAAAAACCCCTCTTGGCCATCAAACAGAAATCAAAAAATTAAAAACGGTAAACACTGAGTTCTGCTTATTTATCTAGCCAAAAAGTACTCCTTCCTAATATTTTGATTGATATTCAATAAACATTTAACATCGCCACCACATTCTCCTCATGTCCTCTAAAGCAGAATCACTCTCTCACAACCACACATATTACTTATTTCTTTTCTTCTTTCTCCCTGAGAAGATACAAAGTAGGTTCTGTTGATTTTCTTTACTGATGTCATCACATCTGCTCCTTTCCATTTCTAGAGCCCCTGCCTTTAATCGCTTCCAATTTATTTTGCCCTAGTTGCATCAAAGAAATAATTTAGCATACCCCAAATTAAACTACATATAAGGAATTCTTATTTCCTACTACGCAGAATTCTAATTACACAGAATCCACAATTCTTCAGCCTGCTTTTAAGGCTATGCATCCCACACTCATCTCTGCAGGTATCCTCACTTTATTTCCTCTAAGAAAATATATTTCATTGTGCTTCCAGGTATGCATTTCCCATTGAAGAGAAGCATATATTCTTACTGTACACCACAGTTAATTTGCAAATTTCTTCACTGTTACCTTTGTACATACTAGAGCTTTCCCTCTTCTTTGTGCCTTGATTCATCTTTAAAATCTGTTTACATCTCTCCTCCTCTAACAAAGATTCCTTAATTACTTTCAGGTAATATTAATTGTTCCTTTAATAAATAACCCTTCAACATTTGTATTTTACCTAACCTAACAATGTTTTAGTCCCTATTGGTAAGTTGCTCTGTGAGTGTCTGGAAAGACCTATATGTGTGCGTTTTTCGGTCGTTGAGAACAGGTGTACTGTTCTCCCCTGCAGGGCTTAATCTAGCAACATTCACACAACTTGGCTTCTTAATACATGCTGCTAATTTATTATCCTACTTTTAAAGGAACTCAACAAATGCTGTCTAAATTAAATTGAATTGAATTGGCTGTTCTCCGTCAGACTCTACAAGTGATAGTGAAATAAAAGAGCAAATTTCAATTATTGTTAGGGTTTAAAATCAGTAATACTTCCTATAATCCTATGCAATTTAGAACGTTTGCATGGAGCTTTTGCACATGTATTCAAATGTTACTTCTGCTTTTCAACACCACCCCCCCATCGTACCCCCCGACCCCCACCCCCATCAAACGTCCATGTAAAGAAAACCCAAAGCAAACTGAAAGGCACACTAGAGAACAGCTAAGTCCCACTGCTCACATTTATTTACATATCTGGTATGAAGCTACCATATCAACACTCCTCACCCTGAGAGCTTTATTTATGGCCTCCCTATGTCAAAGGATAATTGATACTTCAGAGAATTTCTGCCACAGAGCTTAATAAATTTACTTACCTATATAGTTTAGCAAGAAGAAGCAATAAAAGAAAATGCCACAGTAAATGTGGGTGCCCATTCTATATTGTCACTAGGCTAAAATTTACTTTTTGGGGAATACTAAATAAGAAATAAATTATGTAAAAAGCTATTTTGAATAAAAATTTGTGTTTATAATATTCACTTTTGCATTTCTTTTAAAGAACAAACTAAAACTATCAAAAACCTGTTATTTAGTTAATGGATGAAACAAACTTGATTAATATTTTAAACAGTAACTTACAGGATCAGCAGGTCCACAGAATTCTCGAAATGTCATTGTAGAATTATTTTGTTGAATCTCCATTGCTACACAAGGGCCAGAATACATTTCTGTCACCATTTCCTATAATATTTAATATAAAATAATATTAACAAATTAGTAGAATTTAATAATCTTTAAGTCCTCCTAATTGCATCAGTATTCCACTAAACTCAAAATGTTAAAGTTATCTTTAACTTTTTCTCCACCCATATGCTTCATGCCAAGCAGTTCCCACATTTTGTCCATTTTTCCTGCAAAAATATATTTCAGATATGTTCCCTTGTCTCCATTCCTACCACTACTACTTTTAATTTAATGCTTTACCACTTGACAATTTCACTATTTAAAATTACGTTCCAGTACATCTTCCTTTCAAAAGGCTCTCTCCCCTTGAACACAGTTCTGTCAAATGAACGTTTCTAAAGGTATAAATTTCAAAGTGTTTCTCCCAAAGAAACTTATAAAAATCATAATGAGTTCCAGCAATGAGGAATAACAGGAACCAGATTTATTCTCTCACATTAAACATCTAGAAACTACAAACGATATATGTGAAACAACAGTTTTCAGACACTGGATGACAGCACAGTACTGTGGTTCCCGAGAGAAGGAAAACAAATGAGATAAGCTGTATACTTGCCCCCATCTTACTGCCTGAAGGCTTCCAGACAGGCAGACAGGTAGAAGGAACACAGAAGGGCCCAACATTCTCAATGAGTAGAAGAGACAAAGCCTGGGGCTTAGGAAGGCCAATGAGGCCAGAATTGTAGGCGAGAAGGAGAGGAGGTCGGAGAGCTATAGGATAGTAAGCTACAGGGATCTGAGAGACATTCACTTGAGTTTTTGACTAAGAGTCTGTGTATGTGTAGAGGATACAACCCAAGACTCAGAAAATAACTACCAGAAAGCAGTAAATAAAACAATTCACAAAGATAGCATAAGGCTAAAAGAGTTTGAGCTTCTATCAGCCAGAGTGGAAAGCTCTCATATAAAGCACAGGGAATCAAGTGGTCCTCAGAAAGGTGCTGCACCATAGAAACTGGCCTAAACTAGCCTTAGATAAGGAACGCTCTGTACTCAGCCTATAAAAGCTTAAAAGTAAGTCTCAGAAGGATCAAATTGATCCTACGTAACTTGGCTAAGTGCCAGAACAAAGTTATCAAAAAGTCTACAAATAACAAATGTTGGTGAGGATATGGAGAAAAGGGAACTCTAGTATACTGTTAGTGAGAATGTAAATTGGTACAGCCACTATGGAAGACAGTATGGAGGTTCCTCAAAAAGCTAAAAATAGAGCTACCATATGATCCAGCAATTCCACTGCTGGGTATATATCTGAAGGAAATGAAAACCAGAATTCAAAAAGATACATGCACCCCCATAGCAGCATTATTTTCAATAGCCAAGATATGGAAGCAATCTAAGTGTCCAACAACAGATGAATGGATAAAGAAGATGTGGTATATACATACAACAGAATACTGCTCAGTCATAATAAAGAATGAAATTCTGCCATTTGCAGCAATGAAGATGGACTTACTTAAAGGGTATTATGCTTAGTGAAATAAGTCAGAAACAGAAAGACAAATACTCTGTTATCACGTATATGTGGAATCTAAAAAATAAAACAAATGTATATAACAAAACAGAAACATACTCAGAACAGACTAGTGGTTACCTGTGGGGAGAAGGGATAGGGGTAGAGACAAGATAGGGGTAGAGGAATAAGAGATGGAAAGTACTACACATAAAATAAATAAGCAACAAGGATATATTGTACAGCACAGGGAAATACAGCCATTATTTTGTAATAATGGCGTGTAATCTACAAAATTATTTAATCACTGTATGGTACACCTGAAACTAATATAATATTGTAAATCAACTATCTCTCAACTTTTTTTAAAAAAGGACTTTTTCAGACAAACAAAATCTGAGGGAATTCACTACCACCAGCCCTGTGCCATAGGAAATGTTGAAGTTCTTCAGACAGAAGAAAAATAATGCCAGACAAAAATACAGATTTACACAAAACAATAATAAACATGTGGGTAAGTATAAAACTATTTCACAGTAACTAAAAAAGAAAAATGTAATTGATTATTTAAAGCAAAAATATTAAAAATGTATGGTAAAGTTTATATATATATATATATATATATATAGTTGTAAAATGTATGATAACAGCACAGAATAAGAGGGGAGAAATGCAAGTATACTGTTTTAAGGTCCTTAACTCTCTATGTGAAGTGGTACAATGAAAAACACAGTCAAAGAAAAGTGCCTTTCACAGTGTCTGAAACATTCGGTGAATGGAACACTTCGGGTAGAAGTGAAAATAAATATAAAGAGCTGGAGGAAGAAGTGCAATTGAGGTGTATGGAGATCAGTATCGGAGTCATGCTATCAGGAGCTGACTGAGACCACAGGAAAGCAGTTAAGAGATGATGTAGGCCCATGTAAACCATTTCAATGACTCTGGAGGGTTTATAACGCACAAGGACAAAGTAAATTAAAATAAAGGTAATTTATTACAGAACAATACTTAAATTCAATTTCTAACTCAGTCATCACACCTACTAGAAATGCCAGAAGTTAAAAAGAGGAGGGAGAGGACTTCATAATTAATATGGTACAGAGAACCCTACTCATTAAAATCCCTAAATGCATGTCCCTGAAGTCACTTCACTATTTCACAAAGGTCTGGTGAAATTGACTTTTATGGATAACTACGCTGAGTCAGATTTTCTGTGTCATGACATTGAAGTATTGCCTACGCATAAATGTCAGGAGCCAAGTTCTCAGTGGGGCAGAAGGTGGCATGAGCATATTATCCAAAAAGAGAAGAGTGAATTTTGATTGCCTTTCTTTCATTTATGTATTTCTCTCTGTGTTAATAACAAATGCCATTCAAATTATAAACAGACGGCTGCACAAAATGCACAAAAAGGGAAGAAAAATGTTGAAAAAAGAATTCCATCAGAGTCATAAAGTGTTCCTTAAAAAATAGACTCAATAGAATTCTCAAGTCACCTAGGTTTTTACTTAAGTAAAATATTGTCAAAACAAAAAGGCACTTGTTTCCTTCCTAAATGGCCCTTTGACTGCTGTCCTTAGGTAGTTGTGATGGCATGCTTGATTTAGTGTCTATCCTCACCAGAACATAAGCTCCATGAGTGCGAGAGTGTGCTTTTTCTGTTCATTTCTGTCTCCCTGGTATCCAAGATGCTGTCTGACCAAGGTAGATACTCAATGTACGTATGGTAAAAAAATTGGATCATGATAATGCTATGTGATAGGAAATTTTTACCTTCTGATGATTGCAAATGGTGAAGCAGCAAATTTAAGTGTAAACGATCAAGATGGAATCTACTATAAACCATCAAGACAAAATCTACTATAAAGAATTATGTTATATATAACAATAAGAAGAAGAACAACAATAGCTATTATGTATTGAGTACTTTCAGTATGTGAGACTGCTTTACATGATTTATTTCATTTAATGACCACAACAATCTCATAAAGCCATAGTATTTTTCCATTTTATATATGGGTAAATGCAGGCTTAAAGAAGGTAAAGAACTTCCACTGTCACACACTGGTGGGTTGGGGATCTGAACCCAGAATCTGACTTCACAAACAAAAAAGGGAAGGAAGTTGTAAGTTGGTTGCAATGCATTTTGGGAGATAGGAAAACTCTACCATTTGAAGCAAGTAACGTGGGCAAACCTGGAACTAGAGTAGAATTGTAATACAGGATCTGGTACAACAGTGTCAGTGAGGCTGCACCATTTCACACTACACATTCTACAGTCACTTCACACCCTGACAGCAAGACACCTTCAAGTCCTGAATAATAAAATGGATGGAACCACTAATATGACCTTATATATATTATCATTTCTTTCATAAATAAGAATCAAAGAGGGTAAAGTGTTGTACTGAGAGCCAGACTAAGCCATTAGATCACCTATTCTTGTCCCTTTAGACCATGTTGCCTCTTGAGATTATTTTCACAGGGCCTACTGTATAGAATTATATAAAGCCCCTCAAATTGAGAGGCATCTAATGGTAGGCAGCATTTAAAAATGTTATCTCCTCCTTGAACATAAAACTTAAGTCTTGAATATTAATTGTCATGAGAAATAAGAGGACCAGCAGCAAATACAACCACAACAGCAAGTGAGACCCAAGATTTGCTATATCTGGTTCTTGCCACCCCAAATTACCCAACGAAAGATATCACATACATACATATTTGCATGAATACAGACCATCAGTCAGAATCATGAGAAGAGAACTTTAAAAGAATCACACATTATATACCATAAGAATATTATTTACTTCAGCAAAATATTACTGGGATAAAAACACTCTTCCTTCTCTTTGGGGAAAATTTCCAAGAAAATTGTCTTTTTGGGGGGCTTAAGTAAAATTTTATGTCATATAAATACAGTATCATCTCATAAAGATACCTGGATGTTGATATATTCTGGTTTATGTATACAGTGCATTCTCCCATTAACAGACAGCTACAAACCAATAATAATTTGAAATATTGTTTTAAGCTGAGTAAGTCACTTGAAGCTGAATAAAAAATCATACGCATTATTAAAAATTACTCATGAGACTAATTACTCTGAAGTAAGATAGTTTTTTTCCCTCCCAGGCTATCTGTTCTTTATCCTGAGTAGGTTCTTTTACTACAATTATAAGATTTAAATAGTAGTTATAGAGAATATCTTACTGAGACGATTAAACAGAAGCAAGAACATCAGTACCAATCATTCTGGGCTGTCCTGACATTAAAGTATGATACTGCTATTGTCATTCAAATTCTCGGTATCTTAGGGGAAATGACACATCTACCCAGTGATATTTTTATCTTTACCTCCAGAATCTCAAGATCAAAAAAATCCTGAGAGACACTAAAAAGTGCATGTATAGTATTTTGAAAGCATACTATAGGAGACATTAAAAGTCAGAAATAGAATATTGTATACGTGAAATTTATGTTATAAACCAATGTTACCTCAATAAAAAATAACTGGAAAAAAAGATGAAGTTTTTTCCTTAAGTTATTTTCCAAAGGGAAATATGGCCCCCTCAGATATGTACATAAAACATTAGTGCGCTCAACTACCATTTCTTACCAAATTCAACACTACCTGACATAGTATGAGAATATAACTGAGGATCAAGGCTACTGTGGGATAGGTCACCATCAGTCTCTTTATCTTACATACAATAAAACTAAGATAATGTGCGTTAACAAAGGTAGTTACTTTCAACCGTAATTTTGTTAAAGTCAACCGAATAAAAGAAGGAAAATGTGCAAAAGAAAAATTTTGGAAATGAAAAATAGTTGTCACTGGATGAATAAATGATGTTAAGATAAGAACACATTTTAAAATTTCTTTCATTTAATAAAAGAAAAGGCAAAAAAATGAAGCCTCTTCTAAAATGAAGAGGCTGATGAGATTAAAGTTCCATAAGCTATAACAAAAACAAAAACACTCCAGTTCCTCTAAACTAGGGCAGAACACTACCAGTATGCTGAATGCAAAATATATTATTTTGTTATCGGTCTTTACTATGTAGGGCTAGATAACACAAAGGCTCAGGCCAGTTCTTGGACCAGCGCATTTTTCCTTGGTTAAAGTAGGCTGAAAGGAAAGGGAATAGAGAAGCGAGGAAAGGGGAATCTATTCTTACTGTCAGGAATAGTGAATTTTATGCAAAAAGAAAAGCCAAAACTCTCTACAAAACAACATGGGTGATGAGACAGGCCACCAGCACAAATGTATCTAATTTGATAAAAGGGGAAAGAAATTAACTTAGATTAAATATCTATTATGTGTTATTTTAAGGGACAATATTTAACTTTTTTGAATATACTCTTGTTTTCAAGAATGCATTTCACTGCCCACCAAACAACTCCCTTTAACTCATTATTTCTTCAGTCTCAGTCACATTTTCAGATGATTCTATCTGCATTTGTATCATTACAGTAGACATTAGGTACAGCTGTGAAGTTATCATGTTAAGAACCATTGCATTTTGGACAGTCTTGTTCCCTAAGAATATTATAATCTTCATAGATAGTATCAAAATGTGTCAATATCTCAGCAAAGTGTTTTTTTGGATTCCTATATATTTTTGTTTCAAAATGAAATAATATATTTCTCAAACTGATCCAGTGGCTCTGAGCGCTAGGATGCCTCAGTTATTGGTATGATCAGCTGGCAATCAGCAGAATCACGACCACTTTAAGAAATATTTTAATGATTATAAATAATGCTGAGATCTACAAGACTGGAGAGACACAAGTCGTTTTCACTACCAGTGCTTTACATTTACTTCAGTACTTACATTATACTCAGGCACTACTCCTTTATAAACTTCATAAAATTCTTCAACATTAACCCGATCCATGTTGAACTATATTAAAAAAACAAAAATAAAAACAAAACATAAGCCAATCAACCAAACAGAAAGGGCCACATTTAGCACGCAACATTTATGATCTCTTAGATATATTTTCTTTACTTTAAAAATGTCAACCTTTAATAAATTAAATACTCTTTGAAGAAAAAGTGTTAAAGGTCAGCTCATCAATAATAAATATCATTTTTAATCAAAAATAAAAACATATAACATTTATTGAGTACTTCATGTATCAAGCATTGTTCCAGGTCCTTTACATGCATCATCTCACTTAATTGTCACAACAACCTTACAACATAAGTTGTGTTAATAACCCCGACTTAGAGATGAGGTGAAGACTCAGAGGGGTTATGTGACCTTCACCGCTTGGCTGAAGCACTCTGATCCCACCAATCATGCTCTTAACCACTATACTCTACGTCGCTGAATAAAGCCTCGTTTTTCATACAAAAAGACTTATATGCAATGTAATGATGTTTATTGATAGATTAGTGGCACAAGAAAGAAATATTACTAAAGAAAAGTACTTCAGATTCTGTAGAGGGAGCTGGAAATACTACCTTTTCCCTCTCAAGCCTTCAGAAAAATCCCTAGTTAGTCTGGTTCGTAATAAACACTTCTATCCGGAAATCCTACTACTTTCCAAAAGGAATCATCAGAGTACGCTTATAAGATTAACCTACAAAGACTCATTCTTCTCCAGGCTAGATTCAAACTTAGTTAGAAATAAAATTTCATTAAGTTTGAGAGTCTCAAGAACCAAAACCTTGCATTTAAAAAAAATAGCCTCACTTTCCAATTTTGGTTTTCTCCCTACTTTGCTTCTTTGCCTGTTGCCAGGATTGAAGATCACTGAGAAGTTTCTGCCTACCCAGACAGTAGTTCAGACCAGGAGGACTTGTCTTCATAGGCAACATACCTATTATAGAGAGGGAAGTTTGTTTGATTTCAGTATCTTGTTCGATACTCATACAACTTGTTGTATTATTAATACAACAAAATAATAATGGAAGATAGAATTTATTAAGTGCTTAGTAACTTGCACTGGAAATTCTACAAGGTATTGTATAGGGTTATCTCATTTAATCCACAAAATAATCCACTGAGGCAAATAATAATATTCTCATTGCCTAACTGGGAAAACTGAAGATAAGGATGCTTAAAATCTGGCTAAATTCACATACCCAGAAAGCAGAAGACCCAAGATTCAGAAATAGCTTTCTGACTCCAAAAATCACAATGACTGACTGCCACTAAATTACCATGCCTCCCTCATAGGGTCAATTAATCCTTTTAAAAATTATTCTTGTTTTAAATGAGCACCTACTATGGGCAATCACTATGCTAGGTTGTAGATTTGGAGTTTGAGCAATGTTTACATCTAAAATTTCCTCAATGATTACTACTGAAGGAGTCTTACAACCTATAACCCTGTGAATACATCACCAAGCTAATACTCTGAGAACCTTTTGGCTAACAATTTCTTTATAGTCCCAGGGGGGAGTCTTCAACTATCAACTTCTGCATCAGCCTCTAAGTTGTGCCTGATGACTCTGCAAACTAGCTGATTATTTCTGACCTTTTTTCAGCTTACTGGCATTCCCACCAATCAGGGACACAAAATAGGCAGAACCCAAATTAGTGCCCTGACCTCTGATTTGGGGTGATCCTAAGACTTCATAGAAATCAAAAGCAGTTCCTTTCTCAGAAAAAGAGCAAATAAACTATATTGGTAAGAAAACTGGCATTTCACTATAACACTGGCATAAACTTGCTGGCTTCAAACATTGTAAAACCCAAATTATTTACCTGATTCCTATAATAATTTGTATCCAATTTCTTGTCAAATGTACTGGTAAAACAGCACAAAGATATGAGCTCTATAGAAGTTAATGTTTCTTCAGTGAAAAATTTCCTAGAAATGTACCAGCAGGGCAATTCAGAATGGTTATGGGCTCTGGAGGACCACTGGTGAGACTGCCAGCAGAGGAGCTGGAATGTGCTAACTCCAAGACGGCCTGAGGGGAAGTCCAGAAACCAGCAAAAGGCCCAAGTCAGGGGAAAACACTGAACTGATTCTCTTCCTTCATTCCTTCTTAGTCACAAATCCAGACAAAAGAAAACTCATTGTAACTATTTAGCTTAATTCTTTTTTTTTTTTTCGCACTTGGAACAACTAAAGCCACTGTATCTTGAAACTAAAGTTCCAGGAATTATATAAACCCACTTCATTTATTTTTTAACAGAGGTACTGGGGATTGAACCCAGGACCTCGTGCATGCTAAGCACACACTCTACCACTGAGGTATTTCCCTCTGTATCTAAACCTATCTTATATACTTAAATTAGATGCACCATTGGCATATCAGTTCTGTTAGTGAAAGATTACATGGGTAAAATCATTTCAAAGCCATTCTGACTTTGAGGTTATCAAGCTCAGTAAACCTATCCTTTTATGTTAATGCATTGAGTTCACAAGTATACAGAGAAAATTCAGTGTAAAACATTTTAAAGTGTATTTCAAAAAAAATCCTCAATAAATTATGACTCATTGCAAATTACCTACCATCTGCATAGCAGAGATTTCAAAACCCGCATCTCGGATGGCCATCACGATCTTTCCCAGCAGTCCTTTTGAAAAACAGAATAAATGAATACAAAAAATACAGAACGTCCAAGGTATTTTAGTTCTAGAGAAATGCAAATTTGCCACATCAAAGTACTTTGATTACACTCTATATGAAGAAATTCCAAGTTTCTGCAAGGGAAACCAAATCCTTAACACTGAGCATTTCAAGTGATCACGTGGTTCACTTATTAAGTGCTTCAGGAATATCAACGATTCTCAAGATTATGCAAAAAACTTATAAGATACTGTTTTGCTTTTAAGGCCCCTGAAGTCTAGTGATGTAAAGAACATGAAAATCAAACAATTAAAATTTGATATTACAAAAAAATGAAATGCCACAGTACCAGATACAGGAGGAGTTCAAAGTAGGCGTTCAAAGGAAGAGAAATATCAAATTATCACTGAAGAGGCAGACAAATGCTTCAAGGGGAAATGAGAGCATGAACTGGCTCTTAAAGGCTACTGATAGATGGGATTACATAGAGACAGAGGTATAAGAGGCAAGAGAGAAGGCACAAACCTGGGAAAATGTGAGTATGCACACACAACAGTAAGAAATTAAAAAAAAAAATAGCAAAAAAGGAAAGACATTTAATCCAAATTGATGAAGGCCAGACATGAGGAATTTGTTTTTTATCCTACGGATAAGCAATTTTTACAGCGAGGTTTGTAGACTCTGAAGATCTAGAACTGATTTTGTTATTCCATTAGTTTTCTATACAAGTCTTCTAAGTTTCTTTTTTTCAAGTCAGCTAAAATTCCCTCTCTCCCTCCCTCCCTCTCTCTCTCTCTCACACACACACACACACACAAACACACACACATACACTCCATATTCTGAATCATCTTAATGCTTACCGAATAACTCAAAATCAACCAAGTAGTTATCAGTGCTTGAATGTGCATTTTTATTTACTATCTTACTGCAGTCAAATAGGCTATTTTAATTATAGCAGGCTAAGGGATGAAAAAAAAGATAATAGATCTACTTTTCAAAAGATACATTTGTATCAAGTGAAGGCCAAATGCTATCATAACATGCTGTAGAAACAAAGATTTCTCAGAAGTCAAGAGTAGAAGAGACCCATGCAAAACTCACAGCACTCAGTACCATGTTCATAAAGAACTTGCTGATTCAGTTTTGGCAAACATCCTTTGTCACATGAAGATTAACTTAAATTTCATCCATTTTATAGTTTTGTTTGCAATGGATTTGTAACCTGTTTTAGTTAATACAGTTGTAGGTGCAAAAGTTTATATTTAGTTTTATATTTGGACATATTTAAGTTACATTATAATTAAAATAACTTACGTCAACACTGGGAAGCCATTAGCAAATTTTTCCTTCAAAATATACACTGCCAAAAGAAATGAATCACTGAAAATCTTGAACAGGAGAATATAGGATAAATGTAGTATTTTAGGAAAATTACTAATGTAATAGTGATGGGCAAGCTGGTCTGAAGAAAGGAACAAGGGATAGAAAGAATATCAAAGGCTGTTGAAATCATCTAGCATGCTCTCTGGACTTGGAGGCTAGTAGTAGAGAAAGAATGAATGAATGAATATAAGATATTTCCAAACAAGAAATAACAGGATTAAACTGGACATAGAGTATGAAGATGAAGGAATAAAGGTTTTGAGTCTAACTGACTAGAAAGATGATAGCACTTTTAAAAGAAAATAAGCTATGAAACCAAATTAAGAAAAAAGACACTGAATTATCTTGGATATAGAATTTTACAGCAGAACATTGACCAGCATTTGAGAAGACAGTACATCCAAAGATTAAAAAAAAAAAAAAATCAAGGAATAGATAAATAAACTCCCTGTATGAAACTGGTGATGTGGAGTTGTACTCCAACAGATAGATTTAATGAGGGGTACAGACAGGTTAGAGCTGAAGTGATGAGAGCGTATGACTACCTGTTTCACAAAAAGAAGGGCAAAAGCAAAGAGTGCTGGGAGAAGTGAGTTGAGAAACTGTCTAGAGTTTGGGGACTGAAGAATGAAAGTGAATAAGGATATGTAAAAGGAGATTTGCAAGAGAATGGAAGAAAACTTTTACAGTAGTATCACAATATCAAATTGAGAGGGAAATTCTTGGAATACAGTGGTAGTAGAGAATTAAAGGAGATTAACACTCTGGAAACTAAGATAAAGCCTGTGGCTTAAGCAAGATGGTATGTTGATAATAAAGTTGTATCAACAGAGTGTTAGGAAAGAGAAGTTAGCTAACCTATTACTAATATGTACCAAACACTCAGATGGCACTGGACATAACCAAAATTTCAGGTATTTTATCAATAGAAAAAATATAACCAAAAATTAGGAAAGAAGAAAGAAAATTAATAATTATTAGGGGCTGAGCTCTTTCATATGAGTTATTCGATTTAATCCTTAAAGCAATACACTACAACAGGGGCTACTATCCCACTATAAAATGAGAATACATTAAGATTTGGAGAAGACAATTTACTTAACGTCACAAAATCAGTGGGTCTCCAAATCTCACTGTGTTTCTGCAAGTTTTAGTTTAAAAAAATCAATACAGATATGGAAGTCTGATACATAAAACTCACTAGACAATGTAACTCCTTGAGGTAAGGACCATGTTCATCTTAGTATTCATTGCATCTCCAGTAACACTAGCATAGTTTGTCCAGCATGTAGTAGATGTTTAACAATTATTGTTCACTGAAGTACAAAGTCAATAAAAGAAATACCCAAAGAAACATACAATCATAACTCTCTGCTTGATGCAAGTCTGAGGGACTCTAAGGCTCTTCAGAGCACAATTTGAAAACAATAGCAAATTGGGAAGGAGTAATTAACATTAGAAAGGGAAAAAGTATTTAAAAATTGTTGGTTTAATGATCTGAGAAGAAAAGTTCATATTAACATCATGCCATATACAAATATTATTCCAAAATGATTCAACATAAATGTAAAAAAACAGTAATAAAGGCAATTGATTAGAAAAAGTTATAGGTGATTATTCTCCTCTCATGATAGAGGTAGCAATTTTAAACACAAAAAAAGTAGAGAAGGAGACGAAAAGGGGAGTTCTGCTTCTACTTTGACTGGGTAGCTCCTATTGAAATAACCTTCCCACAGATAATAACTAAAGACTCTGGGGAAAATAAAAAAAACACAAAAATACAGCTACCAGGAGGCTGAGTGGATTCTGTATTTTTTTCAGTGTTTAGCCTGAGGGAAAGCCACAGTCTGCACTAAAAATTTGATTGAAAACCTACAAAATAGCAAGCCTAAAAACAGGAAGACAGAGTTTGGGCAACCATAGCCACTGGCAAATGAGTAGATACATTATCTCAGAATAAAAGAAAAGCCATGGAAGGAAGCCTGAGTTCTGTGTACACATGTCACTCAAATCCCAGACAAACTGAAGCATTTATGTGTGGAGTGATTCCAAACAAGCTCAGCTACCATTAAAAGAACTGAACTGAAAATTTTGAGTTGTCACTCACCAAAAAGGAGATGGAGACCGCCTGATAAATTCAACAAGTTGACCGCTTGCATTTAAAACGTCAATATACCTTTGAGGAACATGACAATTTCCAGAGTTTCTACAATATACCATTCACAATGATCAAGACACTATCCAAAACAATGTGACATAAGAGGAAACAGGAAAGCATGATCTATTTCCATGACAAAAGAGAAACAATGGAGACCAAATGGGGATGACCCAGATGTCAGAATTCAGAAACAAAGATTTTAAGTTCCTACTATCACTATGATTAATGAATAAAAGAAAAACATGTTCAAAATAAATGGAAAGATAGGAAACTTCAATAGAAGATAAAAACTATTTTAAAAAATCAAATAATAAAAATAAAAAATACAATATCTGAACTACAAAATTCACAATAGAGACTTAGCAGAATAGACAGAATTAGAAAGAATGAGTGCATCATTAAAAAGTCCACAAATGATAAACGTTGATATAAATGCTGAAGAGGGTGTGGAGAAATGGTAACCCTCCTACACTGCTGGTGGGAATGTAGTTTGGTGCAGTCATTATGGAAAACGATATGGAGATTCCTCAAAAGACTAAAAATAGACTTACCATATGATCCAGCAATCCCATTCCTGGGCATGTGTCTGGAGGGAACTTTAATTTGAAAAGATATATGCACCCCAACCTTCATAGCAGCACTATTTACAATAACCAAGACATAGAAACAACTTAAACGTCCATCAACAGATGACTGGATAAAGAAGTTGTGGTATATTTATACAATGGACTACTACTCAGCCATAAAAAATAGTAAAAATGCCATTTACAGCAACATGGATGGACCTGGAGATTGTCATTCCAAGCGAAGTAAGCCAGAAAGAGAAAGAAAAATATCATATAATATCACTTATATGTGGAATCTAAAAAAAAGACACAAATGTATTTACAAAACAGAAACAGATTCACAAGAAAACAAACTTATGGTTATCAGGGTGGGAAGCAGGTGGGAAGGGATAAATTGGGAGTTTAATATTTGCAGATACTAACTACTATATATAAAATAAACAGCAAGTTTATACTGTATAGCACAGGGAACTATATTAAATATCTGGTAGTAACCTATAATGAAAAAGAATATGAAAATGAATATATGTGTGTATATGTATGACTGAACTATTATGCTGTGCACCAGAAACTGACACAACATTGTGAACTGACTATACTTCAACAAAAAAAGAGAAGAAAAAGAATCAGTGAATCTGAAGAGAGATCAACAGAAATTATGCGACTTTAAGAGAAAAAACTTGAAAAATAATGAACAGAGTTGTAGAGTAAAAAGATCCCAAAACATCTAACATATAAATGGAATCAAAAATAAGATGAAAAATATCTAGAGATATAATGGCTGAAGTTTTTTCAAGTTTTGTTAAAGGCACAAATTTAAATTCAACAGGTCAACAAATCTTAAGCAGGATTTTGTATTTTAAAGAAAGTATGCAGCTAGTAACAACAGTTCCCCAAGTTCCTAATTCTAATTTGTATTTGTAATTTTATCTTCTTTTGGATTTTTATCTTTGGCAACAACTACTGTCAGTTGTCATTTCTTTTAAACATACACCTATTTTAAAGAAAATGCCAAATACTCGTATCTGAATGACCACAGTTTGTCAGTCATACTTCTTTCATTCTTTCAAGTAGAACGACTATATATGTGCTTTTCCTAAAGACAGTATTTTATTTCAGTATGGATCAAAAGTGCTTTATGTATATTTTCCATTTTTTCACACAGAACACTAAACATTTTGACTTTAGGGTCAAAAATCAATAGAATTAATAATTTTCATCATTTAATCAAGGACACTCAAGTGAAAGTGGCTTTTTTTATTTTTCTGCAAGTGCAAGGTGGTTAAAAATACATGAACTACTAGTACAATCTGCTGCTACTATCCTGATTTGTGCTAAGGCATCAGCAGTTTTATCAACCATTGCTTCTGCATGATCAGTCCAAATGTTGACACATTTTACAAGGCAAATAAATTCAGTATTACTATGTGATTTGATCTCAAGGATACCTAAAAAGTCTTTACAATAAAAGATAATGTTTTACATGATTACATAAGAATCCTGATCTAAATATGAAAGTAGTATTAAGCCTATGCATTAACAAATCTGCAAGGAGAAATCTACAATCTATATCCATTATAAATCTATAATCACATTAAACTATGTCCTGTGGAATGTACCACTTGAACAGAGTAATTCTATTCACAGATTCAAACAATAAAAGTTATAGTCCAAGTAACACTGGCATTGTGCCAAGAACAGTGAGCCATGAGTCAAGGATACTGCTTTTTATTATTATTATTATTATTTTTTATTCAGTTGGTTATGCGTAGAGGCAGGAAAGAGGCATTTAAGAAACGTGTTCTGTGTTTAACAGTTTGAAACAACAAACTGTCAATGACCGTACGTCCTTTACTTTGTTCTAGAAAGAAAATGTTTAGGTGACTGAACAACGGACAATAACTATGTAAATGAAGTAACAAGATAAATAAATAAAAAGTAAAATTGCATGCCCCATAGCAAACCTGTTCAAAGGGGTCAGACGAAGCAGATGGCTTACTTTATTTGGCTGGTGTTTGCATAGCTAATTTGTTTTTTTTAATAGTTTGTTTATAACTCATGAATGCTACCTCTTAAAATGTTTTGAATGTCAAATCACCTCTCCATCTCCACTCCTGGTGCCTCAGTTCATACCCTGGTACCTTCCACTTGGATTGCTTTAAAGCCTTTTTAATAAGTGGACCTCCTGTATCTAATCATGAACATCAGACTTTGTCTTTCTAAAAACTCCTGCTGCGCCTGGGAATAGGAGCTCCCAATCCTCTTGTAGGAAAAGTAAACCATTTGACTGGAAAGGGAGTTGCCACCTTCCAATGTGACCCTATAATCATGGGCCTCTGTCAGGAGTCAAAAGGTGGGCACCAGACCTAAATGAGGTCAATCAAAGCACTATGCTCCCTAGACCAGACCAACTCACCCAGAAATGGGCCTACAATTGGCATAAACCAATCAGAGTCCTTCCCTGGAATTTTTTGTAGCTAGAACCAGGGAAAAGCACTCTTTCCACTGTGTTATACGTTACAGTAACCTGTACACTTGAAAGCAAGCTTGCAGTCAAAGAACCCACTCTTATACTATGGAAAAATTTGAAAAAAAAAAAAAAAAAAAAAAAAACCAAAAAAACCCACTTTTACTATGAATGTTAAACTTACTCCTTGCAATAATAACATATAAACAGATGAAAACAAAATCTTATTCACAGAAATGAGACCCCATGAAAAGGACACTTTGGTGAATGAAACAACATACAAAACTCAACTTTAAAGAAGCAGCCAGGCAGTTGTACAAGACAATGTACTACACACTATACTCCACAACACTGATATTAAGTAGGGGTGGTGAGAAATATGGAGGGTGGAAAAATGTCAAAAAAGAAATCTTGCATTTGGGTAAGAAACTGTGAAAGAAAACTTTTAATCTTGATATAGCCAAGAATACATGAACTAATAAAATTAATACAAAAACAGATATGTTTAATATTAATAACCAATTTAAATCAAATTGGAGAAACTTGAGTTATACTAAAATTAAATCTAACGAAATAAAAGTAAAGGATATTTTAGCTAAAAAATGGGGCTAGTGTGTCCTTAAAATGTGATTAGTGTAAAAGCCCAGTCAAAGCTAGAGATTATTAGAGTTCAAATTAATTTTCAATGCTAAAATAACAAAAGAAATCACAAGCATTACTGAATTCACTAGAAGGAATTTAATACTAATCCTAGCAATATGCATAACAAATAAACTTGGGCATAAAAACCAGGTGGAAAAGCTTTCTGTTTCCTAGATGGAAGTATGTTACTAGTCAATACCACTTCACTGGGAATCTTACAGTAATTTTCAGCCAGATAAAAAGATCAACTCACAGATCAGTTTGGCTTCAAACGTCTGTTTATGACTTTTTGCCAGCTAGTAAGCAAAAATATTGTAGAATCACATTAAATCAATTGCAGATGAGAGTTTGGATTCAGCAAAATTGTTAAGCTGAGAACTAGTAAGGCACTTAAGTCTTAAAGGATCTCAAATTAATCCATTAGCTGACCATAAAATTTATTCTAGTAGCAAGTAGGCTTATAAAAATATAGACCTAATTCATCTAACAGCTTTTCTGATTCTCACACTGCACACCCAGATCTAAAAATATACGTATTTTCCTTACCAATGTCTAATAACTATAATCTGTAATTCCTTACAAGGCAATTAAAAGAGTAACCAGTATCGCTCTATAGATGTACCCACAATATTGTAACTCAGTATATTAAAATTCACCAAATGTAACTGAGTAGAAAACAGTAAAGGCAGGCTCCCCACCAATGCAGGAACAACAAAGAAGACACACAGGACCTAAAATCTCCAGGAAGAGGCAGTCAAGAGCCCCTCACTGGGAAGACAAGGATGGGCTCAGCATAGCAAAGGAAGCCAAGAGCAGCTAGCATAGTTGAAAGATCTCAATTCTAAAACAAGGGTCATCCAAGTAAAACAAAGTAGGATACCAGGTTGACAGGGCAGAAACTGAAAGTTCTGTACTCTTAAGCAAATAGGTCTTCAGAAGTCCAAAGTCAATGCCAGGTTACTACAGAAAACAAGTCAGTCATACAATCACAAATCAATGCTAAGTTTTACATCACAGGACACTGCCAGCTTCTAGGTAGGGGGAGATCCTTCCTAATACTAAAAGAGGCCAATCCCTCTTGTGAAGTAGACTTCATGTTTCTCGGAGATTTTCATGAATATAATTAAACAAATGCTATACATGTTATAACTCATCAACGGAAATTTGTTTGCTTTATAGGCAAGCACAATGAAAAAGACTGGAAAGGTAATTCAAAACCATTAACTCTAACATGAACAAAACAAAGTAAATAAATCTTTTCCCTTTCTTAAAATGAGTCTGTTGTTTGTATTCTTTAAAAAAAAAAAAAGAAGACATATGAAGAAAAGGATTCTCAAACCTAGTCTTTTGACAATTTCTAAAAATAGGAACATTTATTTTCTTTATTCCAGCTATCTAAAATCACAGTTAAGGAGATCACAAATTTAGGCATCTTATTAGAAGAACACTGTTTCTTCTGTTGATGGCTCTCTGATTTCCCCAGCTGGCAAGACCTCCATTGCCATTATAGACAGGCTTAAAAATAGACGTAATGCTGCAACACGGCCACAAATTATATAACTCATGCTTCTTGTCTGTTGGAAGCACATTCTGTATGCACTGGGTATGGGCCTCCATTTCTGTTCTATTTTCCAGCATAGTCCTTATGTAGGGGGCAGCTTTGCTGTGTAGCGGTTCTCAAAATGTGGTCCCTGCGTAAATAGCATTAGCGTGACCTGGGAACTTATCAGGAATACAGATGTACTCAGTCAGGGACTCTGAAGGTACAGACCAGGAGTCTATATTTTAAAATCCGAATGTGGTAATCCAGATGCACACTAAAGATTGAACACCATGACTGGGAGCAAGACCTCTGCGGACAACAGAACATCACAATAACCACTCTCCTGGCCATGAAAAAGGGTAATGTGCTCTGAAAAGTCTATGCTTTTAATTTTCAGTCCAATTCTTCCTTAATCTCACTACTCCAAACCTACATCATCTTAAAAAGGAAGTCATAAAGGTGTTACATTCTTAAGTTTTGAATTTTTGGTCTTAACTTCCCTACCTGCTATCATTTAATTTTTAAGAGCATCCCTCATTGGGAAACACACAAAATGGAAATAAAAGGGTATATGGTGAAAGTAAATCTCCCTCCCGTCCCAGAATCTCAGTCTTTCTTCTTAGAGGCAATCGCTGCTACTAATTTCTTATATATTCTTCTAGAAATATTCAACTTACTTACAAATATACAGATGGGGCCTTTTTGTTTTTAATGAAGTAAAAACATACTGTAACATCTATCCTATGTCTTGCCCAATTTCTATATATTTACTGTAAAATATAAAAAGTACATGTTTTATGGTAAAATATGTAACAGATATGCTCAGTTTAATAAATAATTTTAAAGTCAACATCTGTGGTAACCACCACTCAGGTCAAAAAATAAAAAAAAATCAGAACATTGCCAGGACCCCAGAAGCCCTCTGTATGTGCCTCTCCAATCATCACCCTCTCTCTTCTCAGGAACTACCTGACTTTGGAATAACCTTTTCCATGCACTTCTTTTTTCTTTACTACTTACGTATGCAATTCTCGAAAAACATAGTTGATCTTTGACTATATTTGAATTTCATAAGAATAGAATCGTATGGCTTATAGCCTAACTAGCCTTTATGTCTCATATGAATAGAACTTCAAATGAACAGAATCATATAACTCATAGTCTTACATAGCCTTTATGTCCTATTTTGTTCAACTTCATGATTGCAAAATTCATCCATGTTGTTGTGCTTGGCTGTCTGACAGAGAAAGAAGAACGTGCCACATTGTAAACAGAATCTCTGAAGGGCAGTAGTAAGCGATTTTTAAAACAAACATTTTTTCTGTACTCCTATATTTTCTATAATGTGTATTACTTCTGTTAATAGAAGAGGAATTCCAATAAGAGCTACCAAGACAAATTCCTGGCTAAAACTCAGCATTACCCACATCTGTACCTTTCTGGTGTCTATTCCTTAAAAGGAGCATTCTAGTAATTTCAATGCCTAAAGAACACAGTTACTAAAGAAAACATTCAACTTTATTTAATTATGTATCAATGTAAGATCTTTTTCTTAGAGTGATGACTTTTTCTAAAGATCTCAGATTGGTTTTATATATATCACCCAACTGTTACACTATACTTCTTAAGAATCTGCGTCATGTATGTTGAAACACATTAACTAAAAGCAATCTGATTAAATGAAAGCATTATCATACAAAGCCAAACATCATAAAGCTCATATTGAAAATTTCATCTTCTGACTCAGCCGACCGCTTAAGCAAGATTTGGCTTAAAGTTTGCCTGCCCTCAAATCCAGGATACTCTAAAGAACAAAAATAAAGAGTAGAGAATTGGGACATAAATCTATATGAAAACTTTCAAGATTCATTTCAAGCACACCAGAGACATCTGAGCTCTCTCCGATTTGCTTAAATTAAAACCCTTAAGATTGTCCTAAGGAGACACTGCAAACCATCCCTTTGATAACTAAGCTATTCTGTAACAACCTCCATGAAAACTGGTGTGGAGAAATAACTGGAATGCGTGACTCACCCCCTACTTGGCACACACACAAGCCACCGTAAGACAAAACAAAGATTTAGTTGATGTAAGCTGGTGATAGGTTCCAAGCTCTTGCTTGGAACCACAGGCTTTCCAGAGTAGGAAAGGTGTGAATATGCAGAATAGCAGGGTACCGTTTACTAAACCGCTCGGAAAGCAATTACAGCGATCATGTCCCTTCAGCATCTTTCGTAAGTATCAACTCCTCCCATTTTTTAACATGTCATTTGGAAACCCAAGCTTTCCAGAGACCCTTATAAGGTATTATCTTTTCTTTAGATGTGTGCACCCTTTTCTTCTTCATAAGAATCAACTGTAATTATATTGTCAGAATTTCAGCATTTATAATCTGTCATGTAATGTGAATCATCTTTTAAAGTCTTCAACATGAGATTATGCTACTTCGGCTTTTCATTTTTAAAACATTCCTTGATAAAGTAGCATGACGTGGCCTGAATCCCTGGCCTCCAGCTCCACAGGGATCGGTCCAGCTCCTGGGTTGGAGGAAAGAAGCAGCCCAAAGAGCAGGACCATGGCTGAGGTGGAAGAAACTCCTGCCTTCCTCCTATCACTGTGCAATTACACAGGCACTTCTGCAGAGGAGGGGCTGGAAGGAAAAACCAGTATCAGAGGTTCCTGCAAGGCAAGGAATCGGAACAAACCACCTTTAGAAACTTTGAGATAATATTTTCAAGTCTAGATCGTTTCTAGCTATGCTCAGCATTAGTTATCATGAGATCTAAAATTACATGATCCTTTAACATATACGTGCATGAAGAAAGGCAAAGCAAGTGGTATTTTGTCATCAAAGTTCTGCAAAAAAATCTTGCTCCTGCTCCTCCTTGAAGTCTCTGTGCCTGTCTAGAATCTAACAGGTCAACAGATCAATATCTCAAAGGCATATGTGTCAACGTACTTCAATAATATTTTTCCCTGAATAGTAACTGCAGAATCAGTATATTAAAAAGTGAAAAAAAGGAATGGGAAGATGAAGTTTCCAACTTATTTTCAAATGAAATAATCCTCCTGCCAGTAAATATCATCCCCTAAATAATATACATACAGGATATCCCACAGGCCTTAATATAGGTTTTAGTAACCTAGAAGTATAAATGCTACAAAGGTATAATAAAATAAAATTTGAATTTCAATTAAATACTCATTTTTAAAATATTTACCAAAACATAAGCTTAAATATTCAAAATATAAAACATGGACTAAATACAAAAGAAATCTAATTTTATAAATGATATTAAGTTTCTAGCATTTATACTTCTAAAGTTATGAAAGCCTAAAACTACACTAAGAATTTTGAAAGACCCATCTTAGAAGTCACTTTCCTTAATGTTACACTTCTAGTGCTCTTCCAATGAACCTGGGTTTCACTCCAATCGCACTAGAGAGAAATGTCAATCTAAGGACCACCTTGCCCCAGATCTAACTTTTCTCTTATTTTTATTAAACAATTGCTGTAAAGAAGTAAACAGGTATTAGGCAACTTTGGTACAGCAGAGTGCCCTGGATACCCAAATTTTCCATCACTCTGACAAATTCTCACCAATCTAAAATCTAATCTGTAGAGCTATATGAACAACTGAAACCTGAAAAGTGACTCTTCCCTAGTCTTCCCCCTGGTTGCTATTAACCTGCCACACAGAACAAGCTAGGAATCTTCCACTTGGTATAAAATTTCTTAAGGCTAGCCTCCGACAAAGGTAGATCACCAGAGGAAATGCAGGGTGCTCCCTGCCCTCAGAATTCCTGATGAATGTTTCTCAAAATGGACAGCAGGTGTTCATCAGGACAACGTGGGGAGGTTTAAATGCTTATTTCCGGGCTCTAGTCCAGACTTAACTGAGAAAAGTTCTGAAGTTAGGGCCCTGAAATAAGCATTTTAAAAATCTCCCCAGTGGTCCTGATGCATGCGAAAGTTTGAGAAGCACTGTCTAGCCTACCAATGGCACAACAACACTGGTTCAGGATTGAGTACCTCATTCCAACCATGTTAAGGTCTTAAGACGCTTTATATCACTTGAGGGAGACTGCCACATTGGCGGCCCCCAGTCAACCAAAATTCCTGCTAATTGTGCCTTTGTGTAATTCCTTCTCATATCGACTCTCATACTGACTTGGCCATGTGACCTGCGTTAGCCACTGGGACATTAAGATACATTGGGGATTCTCTTGGAATGCTCTCTTGGAAGCCTACAACCATGCCATAAAGAAGCTTAGGACAGACTACTGAATGATGAGAACTCGTATGGGAAGGGTCTGAAGGATGAGAAGCAATCTTGTACATCCAGCTCCAGCACAGCTCCCAGCTGAATTAAGCCACCCACGTGACCTCAGGCGTACCACAGAAGAATCACCAACTGAGCCCAGGTAACCCACAGAATTGTGAGAAATAAACCATTTTTAAGAAACTAAGTTTGGGGAAGCCATAGGTAACTACAACACTACTGGTTCAGGTTTGTTTTTTTTTTAAATTATCATGTGATATAATCTCTAAAACTGCTAGCATTAATAGCTAACATTTTACACTTACTATGCAAACTGTTCTAAGTACATCACTTGTATTAACTTTTTTATGAAGTAGGCTCTGTCATCTCCATTTTGCAGAGGAAAAAAAACGAAGCTTTGGAGAGGTCAAGAAATGTCTCCAAGCTCATATAATTAGTGTCAATCCATAGAATTTTCACAATCATTCCAAACATTTATATACTATAATCACCGTTGTCAGGTACAGCAGTATTTTCCCTGAGCTATTTGCCATTCTTTTATCTATATTCTTCTTTCTTCTTTTATCTATATTCTTGTTTCTTCTAATTCAGACAGATGGGTATAGACAGATCTTCTGCCTGTACTACATATCACCAGGCTCTGAAGAGAGCCGAGGGTTCCTGATGCACACATCACAGTTGCTAGGTGCTGGTGCTTTGGCTGCCTAGCAACAGATGTTTCTTTATTCCAGCCAGGTGTGAAGAGCAGGTCATGACTTCCAAAGACAAAAGCCACAGTGATTTTTCAGTGCTTTGTCATTGATAGAGAACCTATAATTATAAAGGCACACAAGCCTGGAATAAATGTATTCAATCCTCCTGCTTTCACACAGTGATAGATTCAGTCTAAACCATCTACTTATTCTCTAAATGTCTTCAAGAAGGAGACATCAGACAAGACCAGATTTATCTGTTAAGAAGGACACCTTGACTCAGAGTTTGAGATGCTATAGTGCCAGGATGGTTCGTTTAGAATGTGTGCGTTTTACATTATGTAAAGTATGCAACAATAAAGTTGATTGAAAAAATAAAAATTAAAAAAATTAACACTTCCCACACCAATAACTTGCAAGACAGAAGAAAAAGATTTCAGTGGCTGCTTAAAGCATTCTTAAGTCTTTGGAAAAATCTGGAGAGAGTGAACAAGATTAAATTCTAGTAATAAAACTAAGAGTTAAGAACACATGCTAAAATTTAGGCAGGACCAATTAAAATGTATACTCTTATAGCAGAGGTCTATAAACTTTTTCTGTAAAGAGTCAGATAGTATTTTAGGCTTTGCAGGTTTTACTGCAATCTGTCACGACTGCTCAACCCTGCTTTGTAGCATGAAAGCAGCCATAGGCAATACCTAAATAAATGGGCATGACTGTGTTCCAATAAAACTTGCTTATAAAACCAGGCAGCCGGCCCAGTTTAGCTCAATGCCTATAGTTTGTTGATCCCCTCATCTAGGGCTTTCAAACCAGCAGATAAACAAAGGGAAAGAGGGCAATGAAGAAAACTATCCAACAGAAGGTGGCAGGGTGGGGAAAGGGAGAAATGGGAAAAATGAAAAAACCTTAAGTAAAGGTAAAGAAAGGAACCTAAATCAGTTATCACAATAAATGGCAATGGGTTAAATTCAACTATTTTAAGATGAATAGATTAGATTGAAAAACTTAAAATTAAAAAAAATAGAAATGAAATAAATTTTAGTCATAGTGATTATAAGATACATACTAAAAGCAAAAGGCTAAAAAAATGGCAGAAAGCTATTTAAGGTAAACAATAAACAATAAAAATGATTACTGGGAATGAAGACACTACATAATAAGCAAAAAGATAAAATAATCACACATAACAAAGCCTCAGGATATACAGAGCAGACACAGTCCAAACCAAAAGCAGAAATGACAAATTCATAATAATAGATCATTTTAACAAGGAAGAATTTAACAAGGTTTTTTCCAGAAGCTGATAATCCAACCAGACCAAAAAAAGTATACTTTTGAATAGAGGTTTGAATCAATAGCTATTTATATGTAATGAGGACAATGCAAGAAATACCTTTCTTTTCAAGCACACACTGCAGGTTTTTGGTTTTGTTTTTTTTTTTTTTTAATTAACCATGTGCTTAGTAACAAAGGACATCAACAAATTTCAAATAACCGATCATCATTGAGAACACATTCTCTGACAATGTTCAGACACTAAAAAAGACTCAAAGAACACATGGGCTAAAAGAAAAATTACAATGAGTACAAAGTGTAAAGGAGTGTAAGTGTAACAATGAAACAAATAGTGTCCCTGTTACCAGTTGGTAAGCTGGTGAAGGAGACAGAACATGACCATTAGGTAAAAATTAATATATAATGTACATTATATATTGTAGCTGTGTATGTTAGTTATATAATATATAACATTAAACTGTGCAAAGTGCTATAAAGGAAAAGCTAAGAATGACAAGAGAACATGTCACTTGGGGTTTCCCTGAGAAAAATGACATTTGGGGGAGTGGAGAGAGGAGAAGGGGATGCATATCCCAGGCAAAGGGAAGAGCATGAGAAAAGGCCCTGAGGAGAGTGGGAACAAAGGGTATTTAGGGAACTGAAAAGCAGGCAGTGGTGCTAGAGTGCAGGAGCAAGGGACAGAACACCCGGAACCAAGTGTACATAAATTACACCTAGGAAAAGGAGATTCCTGAAATATCGCAGGATAAAACAAACAAATTAAACATCTTTAGAAATATCAAAAGCATTATTCCCATGTAACTGGAAAAGCGTTAAGGAGTCTTCTAAATTTATAATTCTCAAGAGCTTGTTTGTTATTCGTCTCTTAACTGCCATTATCTCGGCCAGAACAGCAGTCATTTCTGTAAGTCCCACCTTAAACTAAGCATTGTTCACCCAGTTAAGATGCTAGGTATTAAAATCGCCCTTTACAGTGGGGAGGGTGTAGCTCAGTGGTAGAGCACATGCTTAACATGCACAAGGTCCTGGGTTCAATCCCTGGTACTTCCATTAAATAATAAATTAAAATAGATAAATAAACCTAATTATCTCCCCCCAATAAATAAATAAATAAATAGTACCTCAAAAAATGGTTAAAAAATACTTTTTAAAATAAAATAAAATCGCCCTTCATACCAATTATTATATAACCTGCTATCAGGAATGGCTTTCCACAAGGAATCAACTGACCTCAGTATTCATGGAATAACATAAATAATTCCAGCTGTGGACTCAAATAGCTCTGGATTTCGGGATGTTACCTATGTCTTCCAATTCTTAGATTCCACACCTATAAAGTAAATAATAAACTTGAAGATGGGGATTTATAGGGTCTAAGTGATAATCTAGACAAAGAATGGTATAATGGGATCAAATGAAGACAAACTTCCTACAAATCCCAACTCGCCACCTAAGAGCTGTGTGACCGGGCGAGTTACCTAACATATCACTGCCTAGGTTTCCTCCTCTGTGACACGGACTTCAAATTATACCTAGCCTCGCAGTTTCAGGAATTAAATAATTCATGTAAAGTACTTATCACACCATACATATAAATTGCAGTTTAAAAAACTGTTTTTGTTTTTCTGTACTCAAGAAAATTCTTTACTGACAGTCGTATTAACAAGATTTGAGGAGACCTTCTCCTCTGCCCTCAGTCAAGTCTTTACAACTACAATCCTATGAACTCTCATTTTCCCCTAAATGTTATTACATGTTGGAACATATTAGCAGACAAAATTTTCATTATTTCTAAATGAAATTTTTTAATAGCCTAATATGCAACTGCTTCGTTAGGACCATTCAATGTAATCCTTCCTGAAGACTGGGATTCTTTTGCAGGGACTAACAGAACTCTTGAGATTCCTTTGAAGTCAATAAATTACTAATTTCACTTAAAGTTCCCAGAACTTGTAAGTTTATAAGACATTTCCACTACCTATAATTTTGTGTTTCAAAACTGTGCACTAAGCTCCATGCAAAGTCAGGGTCTTACATGTATTTTAATATACTTGCTGCATCTGTTATAAATTCCCTTTAACTGTTTACCTTTTCAGATAGAATATAAAATAGTCACAAAACTTCAAAACTGTGACATTCTAAGCATAACTGGGCCCATTTCAAGAATTACTGAAACTGAGTTAGATTTACAATATTAAATCCAATCTCTTTATAATTAACATTGAATATTATATTAGTTTCAGGTGTACAACATAGTGATTTGACATTATGAAATGACCACAATAAGACCAGTTACCACCTGTCACCAGACAAGTTGCTCCAGCATTACTATGTTCCCTGTGTGATCATCTCCCTGACTTATTTCATAGCTATAAGTCTGTACCTCTTAATCCCTTCACCTATTTTGTCCATCCATCCCACACCCCTCCCCTCTGGCAACTACCAGTTTGATCTCTGAATCTATGAGTCTGTTTCCGTTTTGTTTGTTCATGTTTTGCTTTTTTAGATTCCACATATAAGTGAAATCATATGTAAATCTAATCTCTCTACACCAAAAATTTTCATGCCTCTTCCACAGTATCCCAGAAGCTGAATTGCTTGAAGGAAATCTAATACAAAAAAGCTTGGAACATAACCAATTCCATCAGCCCAAATTCAGGGGGGTTCCATAGCATGGAATGTGTCTTCTAGGGCTCTTGGCCCGTACGTAGCACCAAAATTACCATTCAGGGCAGAAATTAAAACTCTGAAAGAAGCTCTGAGTAAGAATAGCTCAATTTTTAAAAGTGAGGAACTTGACAAATGTGATCTTGCTGAAGATCTGGTCCTGTTTCAATTAGCATATCAAAGACCATTCTAGCATTAAATTTACTATCTGGTCAATATTCTAATAATTTGCTCCCTAATTAGTTAAAAGCAAACAGACAACCCCAAAATTGTCTATATATCCTTCTAAAAATAGAATCTAAAATTGCTTTGTAATAGCCTCCATTAAGATAGAATTAATTTTTACAGCCAAATCACAACATTGAGATATAGGACACAACTTTCTTTTATCAGAAGTTTTGATAGTTTCACAGAAAAATAGAATATCAGAGTTTAAAGGCTGAGAGGAAACTTTTTAAAACATCCTGACTCACTTTATTGAGGAAGAAACTAAAATCAGAAAAGACAATGTTATGAACAATGCAGTAAAATCATTTAATGCATAAATCTGTTATGAGAAAGGAAAATTTCCCACAAAACTTTAGGGTCCTAATACTTGAAAAGGTTAATTATGGGGCCATTACAAGTGCAAAAGCAGGTTTTCCAGATTTGGCTACCACTTCCCACCCAGTGCCAACTGTAATGGGCAATCAGAACAGGTAATGGCTGATAGGTGCTAAATCAACTCAATGTAAGTAATAACTTCATGGGCTTAAACAGACCCAGAATTTAACTAAGAAAAATAATTAAAGTACTTTGTTCCTTAAATAATGACAGGGATTTTCTTTCTTTCTCTGGATTATGGATGTTGCATTGTTAGTATTTTAAACTATTGCTTTGTTTCTAAGGAGTCATTCAACTTTATTTAAAGATTAAAAGATAATGATATTAGCAGTAGTGGTAGTACTATTAAAGCAGTAATCATAATAGTAATAATGTCTAACACTTACATAGTAAGTAACTAAGTGCTGGGCACTGTGCTTAGGACATTAATCCTTACATTTAATCATTAAAAAAATCACATCGTCACCTAACCATTAAGTGCATTTAAACCTTAGATTCCCTTGTGAAGAAGGTACATCATTCTCATTTTATAGATGAGGAAACAAGATACAAAGAGGTTAAGTAATTTATCTAACATCCCATGGCCAGTAAGTAACGGAGCCAGAATTCAAACCTACACAGCCTGATTTCAGAGTAAAAATAATCCATTTTAATCGATGGAATTAGACTAACTACATATAAACAATACTAAGGACAGCAAAACAAAACACATTGCATAATTTCAAAATTAAAAAAGAAAAATGAAAATTCACTTTGTTTTTCTTCCCTTTTAAAAACCTGAGTCCCCAAATGACAAAACATATTTCAATCTACATATGTAAAAAAGACTGCAAATATCCCAAGTATATGCTACTATTTCTCCCCGTCATATATTCCACAAACTAAGTTCCTTTCCTAGCTCTCTCAGAAGTGAGAGGTGAACTACAGCATCCATATAGATTAAGTACAGGACTAAGAATGAAGGCCGCCTACATCCACGAGATTCTATCATTTGTGCCAAGAAATTATTGCCCACAAAGATAAAGCTGTAAATCAGTAAATGACTTCGCTGTCTACTTCAGGAACCTCCCAAAAGTCCATTTGTCCCAACAATAGACTATTCAAACAGTTCCCTTTTCATAATATTCCCTCAACTGGGCAAATAGCTCACTTATCAAACAGTTGCTTATTTATAAGACTTGCTTAAAATCCTTGCCTCACTGTTCCTACTAATCCTAAACCATAATATCATAAACTTTGCCAGTTTCAATCATATCACTGCATTGATAGACCCACATTAACTCTCTCAAGGTCATACCTGAAACTATGCAATATCCGCCCAGACCCTCTCCATTGTGAAGTCTATTAAGACTCCATCAAGGTGTGAGGTCCCTACAGTAGTAAGCAATAAACTCAGTTTTGCTTGATCAACAAGCCATTCCAGCCTTCTTTGGGGGAGTCGGCAGCCAACAGAAGAGAACCTATTCTATTTCAACGGCTCTGTTAACAACTCTTTTTTTTTTTAAATCCCTTCTTCTCTCACGCCTATACTAGACCACAGGTGAAATTAAATATGCCAGGAAATGGGATCATTATGGAAAAAGATAAACATAAACCAGCAATTGAAAGGGGACCAAGTGAATCTAATAATAAATTCAACAGACTTCAAACTATATTTCATTGTAGCCACAATTTAACTCTAAGCTAAGCTGGGTTAATTACACATTTCAGAACAGTCTTAAAGTATCCCTAAAATCGAGATTTAAAAAGCAAATAAAAGGGAAAAAAGCCTTGAAATGTCAAAGTTTGTGTTCTGTCATCTGATTGGATGTTACAAAAAGTTCTTTAATTAGTTCATATGCCTCTAATGTTACGTATCAAATATAAGTAGATGAAATACGTTTTAATCTTAAAGAACAGCTGACTAAAAATGATTTAAACCATGTAAACATTAGTTGTTTTGACATCACCTTTCACTCAGATAATCATTTTATTAGATTTCAGTAATATTTATCTATGCAATTATCAAAGTATATAACCAGTATTTTAACTCATTTTATTTGTCTCTTTCTATGCATCATTTTTCCTTAGAAAAAAATTAAATCAGATAAAAATAAAATTGAATGTATTTAGATGCCAAAATGAATTTTTTTTTTTAAGTTGAAGCCTTTAAAAAAGAAGAACTTGTCTCATCACATTAAAATGTGTGTGGGTATATTATGTATGTGTGTGTAGGGTCCACCTCAAGGTAAGAAGAATGAGTGCAACATAAAATCTCAATTTTTTTTTCATAGATTGTCAACACCAGCAGCCATCTCAGATATGACTAGTATTACTTGCTATGTAAGTGTTACTAACCATGTGACGTTTTTGTTGCTACTGCTGTAGAGTCACATATGCAGGAGAAAGAACACAGGGAGAGCTCAGGGTTTACATCCTGGATTCCCTCCTCTAAACTGAGGGAAATGACATTTTCATATAGCCTCAGCTTGCTTATCTACAAAAGAATGATATACCCACCTACTTGCCATAATTGCTGTGATGATTAAAGAAAATAATGGATATGGTACTCAGTCTAATACCGGGCACACGGTGATTAAGTTCTTAATAAATGTTTGTTACCTATTATGTATGTTAGTTCCCTATAATTATGGTCCTAAGGATCAATAAGATATTAAAGTCCTACCTAAATAATTAAAAGAAGTATTAATTATGCAACAAGATCTTTAAGGTTCATATCCTTTTCAACAAATAGGTCTACTTCTAGGAAACTAGCCAGAGGAAATAATTAGTGATATTGTCAGATACTTACATACAAAGATATTCTTCAAAGCTTTATTTTTAACATCAAAAAAAATGGAAACAACGTAAATCTTCAATTATATTGCATCTATCATCCAAAATGCTCCCCCAAATTTAATTAAAACAGCCTATAGACCTACATCTCAACCATGTTAATAATTACATTCATGTCAGTTATACACATACATATACACATATACAAGAGAAAAGGATTTAGAGAAAGTATCAAAATATTAACAATGATTATCTCAGGATGATAGGAAAACAGGTAACTTTTACTGTTTCATGTTTTTTTTTAATTTTCCAAATTTTCTAGTATATACCAGAATTACTTCAATATTTAGAAAAAATGAAATTTTAAAAAATCCATTCAACTAGGAGGTTTATAGTGTCTTGTCTTATGTTTAATTCTTTAAGACATTTTGAATTTATTTTTGTGCATGGTATGAGGGAGTGTTCTAACTTCATTGATTTACATGCTGCTGTCCAGTTTTCCCAACACTTTTCTGACATAAATTTTAGCAATGTTCTCCTAGGACAATCTACCCAGACAATAGAAATAAAAGCAAAAATAAACAAATGGGATCTAATTAAACTTTTAGCTTTTGCACAGCAAAGGAAACCATAAGCAAAACAAAATAACCACCTACAGAATGGGAGAAAATATTTGCAAATGACGCTACTGACAAGGGCTTAATTTCCAGAATATATAAAAAGCTCATACAGCTTAATAACAACAACAACCAACCTAATCCAAAAATAGGCAGAAGACCTAAACAAGCAATTCTCCAGTGAACACATAAAAATGGCCAACAAGCACATGAGAAAACACTCAATATCGCTAATTATCAGAGAAATGCAAATCAAAACTACAATGAGGTATTACCTCACACCAATTAGAATGGCCATCATTCAAAAGTCGACAAATGATAAAAATGCTGGAGAGGATGTGGAGAAAAGGAAACCCTTCTACACTGTTGGTGGGAATTTAGTTTGGTGCAACCACTATGGAAAACTGTATGGAGATCCCTCAAAAGACTAAACAGAGTTACCATATGATCCAGCAATCCTACTCCTGGGCATATATCCAGAAGGAACTCTAATTCAAAAAGACACATGCACCCCAATGTTCATAGCAGCATTATTTACAATAGCCAGGACATAGAAACAATCTAAATGTCCAAAAACAGATGACTGGATAAAGCAGTTGTGGTATATTTATACAATGGAATACTACTCAGCCATAAAAAAGAATGAAATAATGCCATTTGCAGCACCATGGATGGACCTGGAGATCATCATTCTAAGTGAAGTAAGCCAGTAAGAGAAAGAAAAATACCATATGATACCACTCATATGTGGAATCGGGAAAGAAAGAAAGGAAAAAAAAAGACAAATGAACTTATCTACAAAACAGAAACAGACTCACAAAGACAGAAAACAAACTTATGGTTACCGGGGGGAAAGAGGGTAGGAAGGGATAAATTGGTAGCTCAAGATTTACAGATACTAACTACTATATATAAAATAGATGAACAAAAAGTTTCTTCTGTACAGCACAAAGAATTATATTCGTATCTTGTAGAAACTTATAATGAAAAAGAATATAAACCAAAAAACAATCCATTCAATTATGTTCATTAGTTAGTATATTCTAGTTTTTTAAGGATGATCTTTTAAATTATACCTCATCTCATTTCCAAAAGGGTTTGAAATGACTGACAAAATACTTGGAGCAGACTAAACCAAACAGGTGAAGAAAAATAAAGTTAAGAAAGAACTTACAAACTCTCACTGTATGTATACGCACATATACACATATGTATTAGTCAAAGAACTTTGTTTCAGATACTGAGAACAAAAAGAAGTTTCTTTAATTTCTCAGGAAGGGCATATTGCTGATATGGTAGACACTGTTTTAAATTGTACATTAGGAGTTCCTTTTAAGTGAATTAAGTGCATCACAGTTATGTGGCTGGGAGAAAAGAAGGCAGATTAAAAGTCAAGGAACCAAGACCTGTAACAGGATTATCATGACCATGATCAGTAACACAGGGAACGCCTTTTTAAAATGCACAAATACAAAGACAGAGAAAAATAAATGTAGATTTAGACAGATTTTGCCCTCATGTTATATTACCTTTATTCAGGTGCCTTCAAAAAAAAAGTGAAAATATTAAAATTACACTTTTTAATTTCTACATATAAAACCTATCAAGAAAACAAACATTAACAAAATAAGCTCCTATTAGCAAAATGTATTGGCTATATTGTATTCAACACAGCACTTACCTTCACTGACAGCATGGGGCTTCACAATGCAACAAGTACAGTTAGTAAATTTAGCAGTGTTTGCTGGCCCACAAACTCCACTTGAAGGAAAAAATAACTCCATTTCCTAAAGACAGAGAGAAATGACTTCAGCACATGTAATCTCTTCTCTTGAGCTCCTAGGATATCTATGTAAGAGAAGAAGAACTAGGCAATTATTTTTTAAAGTTTCATAACATAAATCTTTCAAGCCTTCTAAAAATGACTTTTTTACAAAGACTAACTGATTAATTGAACCTTATTTTAAGTCTTAAGATCAAAAGAACATATAGAGTAGTATTAAAACAATACAATAAAATGCATCATTCTGTCCCAAGATTAAAACTGAGAAACACTGTAAATCAACTACACTTCAATAAATGTTTTAAAAAAAACTGAGAATGTCTTAATATATTTGAATATCAGAAGTAATCAATATAAAGTTCTCATTTTCCCCAAAGCATTTATTTATGAGACACAAGTCCAATTTTAAACTTGTCAATTAAAATTCAATTAAAAACTAGGGAATCTTTACAAAGCAGTTTAGCAGTCAAGAATCAGAGCTTCAGTTAGATAAAACTAACTAACTTACTACATATAGTTCTAGTATAAAGTCAAATCCCATGAACTTGTTTTATAACCAGATTCAGGTTGTGCTGCTATTTGCTTTGCACATCGTTCGTTAAAATGACAACCCAGCACCATGAACTCGCAACAAAGATGGCCACACTAATCAGTTAATTATTTAGACAGATGCTTTTCTGCCTGTAAACTTTTATTACATTATTTCTAGTAATCTCTGTAAATCCCTCTGTCTCAAAGAACCCCACCAGTGTGTCAAGGGTCACTTCATGTACCACCTCCTCTATGAGAACTTTTCTGATGCCCTTATAATCAGTACCCTGTACTCCCTCCAAAGTTGTGGTTATTTTGGCAATTGCCCTCCATGAATTATAAATTTGAAGAACTAACTTGCATAGCCTTATAGGTCCTTTAGCATCTAGAACAAATAACTCAAATATTCATTTTCCATTGAATTTAAAAGTTGAAAGATTGCAAGATGTGTTAATGCACCATACTGCTGTGCATTTTAAAAAACCTATTGGCTGAGTAATATCTCATTGTAATATGTACACCGCATCTTCTTTATCCAGTCATCTGTATTTAAGGCAAAGCATATAAAGATTTTTACTTAAATGTAACTTCTTAGTGAAAGTAATTCTTTGCTACACCTTTGCTTTCTCTTTCTCCCTGTGCAGGTTGTCATCTCTGTCCCACTTATTAATCCAAGCTCGTATTTGCAAGAGCACTGTTACTAGGTCATTGTCATATGGCAATTAACAGAGACTTCAAACGAATATAAAGTCACACCAAAAAAAGTCATATTCCTTTATTCCTTTGTGATTTGAGCTGCTTTAAACATTTTGTATAAAGCTTTTCTCCTTCCAAGGTTCCCTGCTATTGCTCTCAGCCTTTTATATGTCCCTAAATGACCTAGCAAGGAAGGATAAAGACATAACTTTCCCAAGAATTCAGACTCAATTTCATAAACTTTTAAATATATAGTTTTTTATACTGTATTTTTATCTAAAATTGTTGTGTATATAGTTGCCGTTTCTTAAGTTTCACCCTGATGAGACCCCATGCCCTATGATGATCTCACTAAAATATTTGACTAATTTACATTCATATCTTTAATTATCAAAATAAAGGTATAACCAATGGTTGCCAGTTAAAAGTTCCTTTAATACTTTTACGAAGTAATTTTAAATAACCACCACTCTTATAAATGCCCCAGATTAAAACACTTAAAGTACTGAACTCTCTCTGCATACTTTTAATATCAAATATGAAATCTGTTCTCAGAAAATAATCCAAAACATTAATGAAATATGAAGTCACATGATCAATGCACCCTTATTTACAAAAGTGAAAAAAATTAGAACCTAACAAAATATCCCAAGGTAAGGAAATAATAAAACATGATTTAGTTCAGTCATGCAAGAGAACATTCTACGGCCATTAAAATTTACTCTTATGACAATGATGTGGCAACATATAAAATGTTACGATATAATATTAAGAAAAGAATAATCAAGTTAAATTAAAACCATATAAAATGATGTTTACTATGTGAATTATATAACTGATCGAAAGAGAATCACTCAGAAGGAATATGCCACATGTAGGTAAACTATAAACATCGTTGGCAGGATTACTGATGACAAATTTTCTCTAGTTTCCAAATTATCTGAAAAGTGTCTCCATTACTTTCCTATCCTAAAAGACTGTAACATTTAGAACAAGGTAGGCCACTACTTTCAGCATATGCAGTGGAGAGTAGTGGAGTTAGAATTTCCTGGGCTTGTGTCCTTGTGCAGCCAAACTACTTAAATTCTCTGAGCCTCTACTTCTGCAACAGCAAACTGGGATGATATAAGCCAATGCACAGCATATTGTGAGAATTAAATGAGACACTAGCATGCTTGGAACTATGCCTGGCACACAGTGAGCAGTCAATAAACACTAGGTTTGTTGTCATTTTCAACTCTGAAACTTTTTCAACACCTGTGATCTAGATCCTCAAGGTATAAAGATAAATTACACATCCTCAGAGAATTTAGCCTACTAGTTAGATAAATATAAAAAAAAATACTTTTAAAACCTGGTAAGTAATAGAAGTATGAGGTAGGCATTAAGTAAGCATCTACCTCACATAGAATCAAGAAATTGGTAATAGTTGAGCAGAATTGTTATTTTTTTCCTAAGTTTTGTTAAGGCATAATTAACATACATTAAACTACACATATATAAAGGATGAAATTTAGTAAGTTTTGATGTAAGTTTACCCCTGTGAAAACATTGCCAAAAATCAAGATATAAATACGTCCGTCAGCCCTCCTTTCTTTTGGCAATCCCTTTCTTCCGTCTCTCCCTGCCTCCCTTACCATCAACCATTACTGTTACTTCCCTTAGCATTAATAAGTTGCTCCTGTAGCCATTAATCTGCTTTCCATTATTATATATTAGTTCAGTTTTCAACAATTTATATAAATAGAATCATATAGTATGTGCTGTTTCATCTAACTTTCCACTCAGCAAAATTATTTTGAGATTCATCTACTGTCCTATATATCAATACTTCATTCCTTTTTTATTGCCAAATAGTATTCCATGTGTTGACATCATTGTTTGTTTAACCAGTCACCTGTTGGACACTTAGGAGTGAAACAGCTGGTTCAGAGTAGGTATATGTTTAAAATTTTAAGAAACTGCCAAACTTTTCTCCAAAGTGTGTGTACCCTTTTAAGTTCTCACAACAGAATATGACAGTTCTAGCTCCACTTCACCCTTGCCCCTTGGTATCATCAGTCTTTAAAATTTTAGCCATTCTAAAAGGTGTGTAGTGATATCTCATTGTGGTTTTAATTAGCAGTTCCCTAATGTCTAATGATGCTGTGTATTTTAAATGCTTATTTACCATTCATGTATCTTCCTTTGGTAAGTGCTTATTCTATTCTTTTGCCCACTTTTTAACTGGATGTTTATTTTCATAATAAGAGTAAGATAAGCATAAAGAAAGAAAAATACACCAATAGAACATAAGGAAGAATTCAGAAATATACATATACAGTCAGTAAACTTTTGACAAAGGTGCAGAAGCAATTAAGTGGAGAAAGCATAGTGTTTAACAAAAGGTGTGGAACAACCAGATACTTAATTTTGATCATACTTCACCCCATACATAAAAACTCACAATGGATCATAGAGCTAAATATAAAATCTAAAATTATAAAATTTCTAAGAAAACAAAGAGGAAGTCTTTGTGACCTTGGGCGAGGTAACAGCATCTTAGATACAACACCAAAAGTACAATACATGAAAGAACTGATAAACTGAACTTCGAAATTTAAAACTTCTGCTCATCCAAAGACACTGTTAAAGAAACTGAAAATGCAAACCACACACTAATATTTGCAAATCATATATCTGGATAAAGAACATGTACCAGGAATATGTAAAGAACATTGAGCAGAGTTTTAAAGGACAAATACAAATTACCAGAGCAAAGAGAGAGATGGTATATTCCAAGGCAGATGGGCAGGGCTGGCAAAAGCAACAGAGCAACACCACCACAGTATAGAGGGAGAAACAGGATGTAAGACGGGAGAAGAGGCTAAGGTACGCATCATTTTTGTAAAACATGTTAAGGAGCTTGAACATTATTCTGGGGTAATGGAGTACTGTGGAATATTTTTAGTAGAGCCAGGACATGGACCAATTAGAGGTTTTTAGATAGCTCACTCTGAAGCCTATGTGGAAGAGACATACTGAGAGAGAGAAGTATGGGGCTGAGCTGTTGCCGCAGCCCAGGTCAGAACCAGAACAGCAGTGGTAGGAATTAACAGGAAGGGGAGAACTCAAGGAAATGCTTAGAAGAGAAAAGATCTACAAAACTTTTTATTACTTGGATGTGGGGGATAAAGAAGGCAGAAGAATGAATACTAGTTGTCAAATTCTTTGCAAGTGATATACAGAGTACAAAAGGAGCAGTCTGATGAGTTACAATCAGTTCAGCCCGGGACATACTGTTTGAGTAGGAGTCTGAAATGCCAAGAAGAGTCCTAGATATAGAATTAAGAAGTTAATTGGTTTTTTCATATAAAATTTTCCAGCACAATTTATTGACTAATCAATATAATCACTGATATAATAACACCAAGTTCTCATTATATGTACGTCATTTCTCAAGCATTCTGGGCTGTTACACTGCCATACTTGTCTACTCCCATGCCGATGTTACACTGCTTTTCTACTAAAGTTTTATTTTAAAAGCCTTGCTATTGCATAAATAAGTCCCCATTTTATCACTACATCCTCTTCCTCTTCAAAATTGCCTTGGCCATTTTGGCTCTTTCCACACAAGAATTTTGCTAAATTTCATGAAAAACTTGGCTAGGATTTTGACTAGAATTGCACTGAACTTATAAATTAATTTGGAAAAAACTGATATCTTTATGACATAGTCTTCCCATCTGTGAGCATGGCATATATGTTCATTTATTTCTTATCACCTACAATAAAATTTATAGTTTTCCTCATAAATATTTCCCACATCTTTTATTAGCTTTATCCTAGATGTCTTTTCCATTGAATGGAAATCTCTTCTAAAAGTTTTCTAATTGGTTATTTCAAGAATACTATTTTTTTTAATATATTGACATTATATACAGTGCAACATATAGATTTTGGAGGCACCATGAAAACGGAAGATTAATAGATAACATCTATTAAGTACCACGTTCTAGGGACTATGCTAAGCCCCTAAGTGAAGTACCTATGATGTTAGGTGCAACTATTACCTCATTTTACAGGCCAGGAGCCTGAGAAACAGAGCAATAAAAGTAGTAGACCAGGGAATAAAGCCTGAACACCACCAATACTACCACAGGGAAAAAAGCTAGTTAATAAGACACAGCTCATGATCTACTAGATATAAAGAGAAAAGGACAGTGAGATAGCACAGATTTAAATAGTGTGGAGTATTTCAGAAATGACAAAGTGTTCAAACTTATTAAATGTTGCAGTAAAATACAGTAGACACAGTAAAATAAGAAATGAAAAATGCCCCTTGGATTTTGCTCTTAAGAGCACATTGGTTATCTCAGCCAATGTGATTTCAGTGGAATGAAAAGACGAAACCAAACTGTAGTGGCTAATCTCAATGAGCAGTCAAAGGCAACTGAAGAAGAGAAAACAATGAGTATGTCTAGGCTTTGGAGAATCTGGGCAAGAAGGAAAAAAGATAGTAACTAATAGGAATTCAAAGCCAAAGAGAGGTTATTTTTGGCTGCTTGTATACTGTTTTTCGTGGGGTTTTTTTTGTCAATACCTATGGCCCTTGCTTCTTCATGCATGTTGTACGTTCCACAGTATTTCTCCTTGGTAGCCAGTCAGCTAACAGGATGTCCACATTACTCATTCTTCCCAAGAAGCGTTTCAAGAATATGCATATTCTAAAGGGTTTATACAAGTAATGGGGTATTTCAGGGACAAATATCAGAAAGAGCTACAAATTTTAAGTTTGCAAAATGGAAACAAATATGTTTAAAGATACTTCTCTGAAGGAAGGACTATGCTAGCTAAAGTTGCAAAAGGTTCTCCGCTACAAAAAAAGTTGCAGGGGAAACATTCCATATTACTAGCAGCTAGGAATTTTTCTACCAAGCTTAGCACGTGCATTATGTATATGCATGCATAGAAACACACAAGTATATATACTTAAGGCAAGTCAAGTCTAGTTTTATCATGTTAACATACAAAAAACTTCCCCTGCATTTCTGAATCCACTTATTTTCAGCATCAATAGTACTATTGAAATAAATATACGACCTACATTATTATCCAATAAAGATATGGTATAGAGGGTCAAGATTCATGGTATTTCAACAAAGGCAAAGAATATTTGAAAGGTAAAGCATCTTGAGAAAAAACACCAAAATATGCTGACATTTTCCCATTTTATTTATATTATATCAAAGTTTAAAAAAAAAAAACTTTGAAAAAAATATTGGTTACGAATGGGAAGGAGACAGGGAATTTAATGACCGGTATCAGGAAAATCCATTCATCCAAGTATTTACTGAGCATTTATCATGTAGTAGGCAGGTTCTAATAATCAAAACAAAACAAATAAAAATACCTGCCTTCATGAACTCACTGGTGGAATCATCTAATGTATAAACATGGACAGAGCCTAAGTTATCTAAATTCTGAACAGTACACTTACGCTCAAATTCATTAAACAAACTGGTGGAAAAAAAGAACAGAGAAACGGATGGGGTGACACGGTGATGGGGAAAATAGGAGGAACATATCAGTGAACATGGTCAGTGACCTTCAATTCAGCCCCCAGTTATTTCCTTAATTATTTATGCCTTCATTTTTATATCTTAAAATACCTGATTGGTAGCATAAGAATTGAAAATACTACTACATTTATAGTAAATGTCTACTAGTAAGATCAAAGGTCAAAGACTATAATCACTCTTACAAGCACCTTTGACTCCCATAACCCTCCTAGCATACTTGCTTCACAAAACCACAGCTATGGCTAAAGCAACCCTTCACCTACTCTGCACCTACACCCATGCAGCTGAACATGGCAGGAGAACATTCACACTCATAATTCATGACCATGAATTTCAGGTGGGCCGTTCATTCAGCACAGCAATCATACCATATTTCCTAATCTCTTCCTTGTCCTAGTCTTTCAGATGCCTATTTCACACCTCTCTTTTTTAACCTTCCAATATCTTCTCCCCCATCCTCACTTGTAGCAGTTTTCGACCTTGCTTCCTATTGAGAAAACTGAGGCCATAAGAATCCTCATCTGCACCCTCAAACTCAGCCTTCCCATTTGTTGCTATAGACAACTAGCCCTGCACCACTGCACAGCCAGTCCAGGCTCTAATTTCCATTCCTTGTCACCTAATCAATGACATTGTTCCAGTAAGTTTACTTTTCTCTCATCAATTTTTCACACCTATAATTCTTCTCAGCTTAAAAAAATTTGACCCTGCTTATCCTCACAGCTACCATTTCCTTGCTCACCTTTGCAGCAAAAACTCCCTGAAAAGAATTGTCTGTATTCACTGTCTCCAATTCTTGTCCTCCAATTTTCTTTTAAATCCACTCCAAGCAGGGCTTTGCCTCCAACTCTCCATCAACATTCATCTTATCAAGTTCACCAATGATCTCCGCATTGCAAAATCTAATGTTCAGTTCCCAATACCCTTCTTACTTGATACACCCACCTCACTTGACACGACTGATCATTCTCTCCCCTTAGAATATTTCCTTCACTTGGCTGCAGGACACCATTGGCTCTGAATGTTTTCCTTCTCCATCACTCGACACTCCTTTACCTCCTTTACTGCTTTATCCTCTGTAACCCTTTACCAGGGCACAAAAGTTCCGTCTTTATTCTTTTCCCTTCTCTAGCTACACTCTCTCTCCTTGGTACTCTCACCCAGCCTCACAGCTTGAAATACTGTCTGTATGCTGATGCCCCCAACATTTAAGCCTTTAGTCCAGACCTTCCCCTGAACTCCAAACTCACATACTCAATTTTTTTCTCAATATATCTTCTTGGATAAACAAGCATACATCTTAAGTTTCCACGTCCAAAGTGTAATCTCTTATTTTCCATCCATACTGACTCCAGCCATAGCCTTCCTCATTTCAATTTATGTAAATTCTATCCTTCGAGTTGGTCAGGCCAGGAACTTTGGGGTAATCCTTGACATCTCTTTCTCATACTCTTATATTCAATCTGGAAGGAAATCTTGATCATTTGGCCCTCAATCATTAAAATATGTTTTTTAGACCAGTGATTTTTTTATTTATTTATGAATAGGAAATAATTTACATGGTTAAGAAATTTTAAAGGTAGACAATATGTAGTGAAAATCTTCCTCTGCACCCTTATTCTCTTGCCACTAGGACACCTCCAGCCTGCCCTGAGTAGAAACTAGTACACATGAGAACCTTGTAACACATTTCAACATCTTACTTTAATAAAAATATACATTCTTTACTTCTTTTTATACAATAGTAGCATAGCATACACACTATTTTGTACCTTGCTCATTTTACTTAACTACATGGATTTAAGATTTTATATCAGTATTGCCTCATAAAATCTATTTTAAACTACATCTATACACTCGACTCACTGCTACCACCCTGGTCCAAGCCATCGTTTCTCTGAATTATTGCAACATTCTCTCAACTGGGCTCCTTGTTGCTACACTTGCCCTGTACAGTCTATTCTCAATGCAGCAGCCAGAGCGATCTTTTTAGATGTCAAGTCAAGCATGTCATCCTCTGTTCAAATCCCTGCAATGGCTCTCCACTTTCCTCAGAGACAAAGACAGAAATCTTATACTACCATGGTCTTCAAACCATATGATATCTCCCTGATTACTTCTGTGACCTCATCAGCCCCTCCTCTGCTGTTAATTGAACAAGCCAGGCAGCAATATGCTATTCTAAAAATAGCAAGATGGCCAGTACACCTGAGAAACAGCGAGTAAGGGAGAGATTGGTTACAGAAAAAGATGTAGAAATTGATTGGAACTGGATCAGGTCAATTTTGGAGGCTACAATAAATATTAAGATTCTATTCTATAAGAGACAAAAATTCACTAAAGAGTTTGACAGCTGAATTGTCAATCTGATTTGTTTTAAAAAGATCACTTGGACATGGTTAATTTTACTTGGAAAAGGTAAAATGTTCATAAATTGGAAGAGAAGAAGAGAGGAAAGAATAATTTAGGAGGGTTTTACAATAGTCCAGACAAAATGTAACAGTGATTTAGATCATAATGATCAGACTCAAAGTCTAGCTTGAAAGGAGAATGGAAAGGATTTATTGATAAGAGTTGTAAGAAAAAAAAAAAAATCTGAGCCCTGAACAACAAGGTTTGAACTGCTCACTGATCCACTTACATGCAGATTTTTTTCAATAGTAAATACTCCGATATTGCATAACCTGCGGTTGGTTGAATACATGGATGCCAAGGAATCTTGGATGTGGAGGAAATGTGGCCATGGAGGGCCCACTATAAGTCACAGGCAGACTTCTGACTGCACAGTGGTTTAGAATCCCTAACACTCACGTTGTTCAAAGGTCAACTGTATCATAAAACTTTCTAGTATTATTCCACTGCAAACATAACCAGAATAAAAACCATCTTAAATTAGCTGAGAAACTTTTCACAATGCTAAGAATTAACTTGCACTTTGTTAATTCCACACCAGTATAAACCCAGTTGTAATACCTTATTTATACGGATTTCAAATAAGGAGTAATTGTAGAAAGGTTTTCATAAACACTAGCTATATATAGGAAGAGAAAAGGATGTTAAGCTTGAAAACAGAGCATCAAGTCTGAGTCAAAGAAAGAATATATCAAATGATGCCTTCTTTTTGAATATTCACTTTCCATAAACTGGTATTCTTACATGAATTTAATAATTCAAACTCTGATGGGCCTCAGTAATTTAAGTCTTTGGAACAAAATAGGACAAGCATTTTAATTGGAGAAAAGTTATTCTGACCGACCATGGCCAGGTTGCCAGTTCACAAAGGAGACATCATTGAAACACTGTTTAATCTTAGGCAAAAGGTCATAGGTTTTCTCTTCTACTAGGTCAGCTGTATAAATCGACCCTAGTCAGCAGTTACAAAAGGCTTTACTTTAACATTAAACATGTAACAAAACCAAAACAGAATTAAAATATTTTTAAAATACCTTACCCTGGCAGCACAAGCGAAAGAATCAGGGCCATGAGCTGCATTTTTTATGCCATCCGTTCCAAAGAGGGCTCTAATGCTTCCAGGAGCATCTGTACGTGCCAGTCCAGAGTTCGCAGGTCCAAGAAGTCTCTTCCACTCACATATAGCATCATCTCTTAAAATCTCCATGGCAATTACAGGGCCACTCGTAATAAACTGGATCAGCTCACTATGAAACAGGTAAAAGACTGATTTGCTACATTTTTCTATCAACTGAGATCTCTCTCTTAATAAGGATATACTACTAATTTAAGTATTTCAACATATACATGAATATTATGATCTCAGAACCATTGGCCATAGTGAGTTTTACATGGGCAAGGTAAAATTTTCATAAAATGAGTGTCTTGCATGACCTAAGTCACTACAAATCACTAACGTTGTAAAATCAATTACTGTTAGCAGAAAAATCAGTTTCATTGAATAAAGACTATTTCGTTCATTTAAAATGCATAATGATCTGTGCTTTTTGCATTGCTCTGAAAGGTACAGAAGGATCTTTTTATTTTCATGTGGTTAAAATTTCATAATAAAGTGATGAGAGCCATGTCTTATATTTGTAATAAGAGTTTTTGTGTGTAGATCTATTGGAATTCACAAAATGACAATGAGTTTTCAATCAGTAAGCACTGAGTTGGTCCAGTGACATACAAAACATTCAGCAAGGAGCTGTAGTAATATCAACATACACAAAGACCCTCACAAAGAAGAATTTCCAAGAGAATTATATATGCCTATTCTAACAAGGTTTCAGAATCTTTTATAATGCTTAGTTTAAAATAATCTTATAACAATGATTTTCTTATATAAAACTTTTCTTCAGTAAAACACTACTCTGTGCAGAACACCAAATGACATGTCTATTGGAGCAGTTTGGCTGACGTTCCTCTGTTTTAGAAATGTAAGCACTCTCCTTTGTCTCTCAATAGTAATATGAGGTGCACAATATTCACTAACTTTAAATAGAACCCAAATATTCAGAACATAGATACAGTTTCTAACATATTTGTTGCTGAATTTCAAGGAACAAAATGTATATGAAACTAGTCAACATAGAACAGTTTTATGAATAATGTTTTATATACATGAGAATGCCAAAATAAGTTTAAACCACAAAACATATTCAACATAAAATGAAATCATCACTCTATTTTCAATCTACTGAAATCTAAAAAGAAAGCTATGCTCCTTATAATTTAAGAAAATCATTATATTAGCTTCTGATTAAAGTTTAATATATTTAATGATAAGAGAATTCTTATCTAATAAAAGGACAGAAAAAACAATTCCTAGAAAAAAGCTCTCTGCAGTTACAAGATGCTGCTAAGGACTTTTCGACAAATTATTCTTATGGAACAAATTTTTGAATCATAAAATTATAACTCCTTAGTTTTCCAGGATATCCTCCAAGACACAACATGAGCCCCAAGGTTAGTACCTACTTTAAAAAGGGCCTGGACTGATGGTCTATATGAAAGTCTGTTGCTTCTTTCCTATAAAATAAAGTGACAATAGTTAAGAATTATGTAAGGAAATTATTTTAGCTAACATTAATAAAGATGAAATTCTCTGACCAATATGTGAATTGATTAATGATTTTTCAAATATTCTGCTCAAATCCCCTCTCTTTTCAAATTTTTTGCTAGCATGGATTTCTATGTTAAGATGTAAAATTAAAATGAATATAAGAAGCCATATTTACTCTATTACTCATGTTCTTATCTTCCTTTTCACTGGCATCTTCAACATTCTAAAAACACATCTGACCAATAAGAAATATTTGTTTTTTAAATTTCAAATAAGTTACATCAAAAAATGCAAAGCCATCTTCAATTCAAAATTTGTCACTTCCTTCTACAGGCTTTAAACTTGAGAGGTTAGCCTAGACTTCTAATTTAATAGTTATAATTTTCTGTCTTAGCTGGATTGCTCCAAAAAGACTATATACTTGTGTATTTAAAAAGTGCTTGACAAATCATGCATACCACTGTATTCTTACTAGTTATTAATGTATTTAAAAAATGAACGGTTGAACTAACACCCTCAAAAAAGAAGTAATATGGAGATATTCAGAAATCTCAATTAAGGACAAGAGGGATTTATTTTTTAAATTTATATTCCCACAGCTATAGAGACAATGAAAGGATAATGGGCTTTTAAAATGATTAGCTGAAAAGTCTAAATCTCTAATCAAGTACCTCTCTTAAACTTGTACAGCTTTCTCAAAGGTTTTAAGCTGAGTTCACAGAATGTGACAAATTATGTCAACATCAACTACTTTTTAAAGTAGCAAATTAAAGTATCCTCCAACAACTTTCAGGCTTGATAATTTACCACACAATGCTTTAAGATCTCAAAGATCTCTATTACAAAATGAAATCACGTAATAAGCTGTATCAGGCTATTCTTTTATTCAAACCAAGTGTAATAAAATATTCTCTTTGGCTAGGAAGAGATTATGAAAGTAAACTATGTAAATAAAGAAAATAAAATTCATCCCAAGAAATGGAAGGGGGAGAAAATCCATCTTTTTAGAGCCTATTATATGCCAACATTAAATTATTTTATTAGCCTATTATATGCCAACATCAAATTATTTTATTAGCCCTCCCAATACATAGAAATAGGTATGATCACCTTCATGTTACATATGAAAATAATGAAGTTCAGCATGATTACCTAACTCATCCAGGTGAAAGTGCTAGTAAGGGAAGAGGGACAGGGAGATTTGAACCCAGATGTCTGATTGCAAACCTCTGACTGCTTATGCCCTTTCTATTACCAACTTCAGGAAACAAAAATTCTGGACGGTAAGGAGAAGAATTCACAAAAAAGATATGGATATACTATTCTGCAGCCTAAAATGAGGTAACACCAAATGTCTGAAAAACTCATGTGGGGAGGATTTTAGAAGTTAGCGATGAGACTATTAATACAGCCAATTCTAAAATTTAACTACTAAAAAAAGGAAAATCAAAATCTTTAATATAAAGGAAAAGAAAAATCTTAATTACTAAAAGTATTTCATTGTTTTTTTCTAATGTCACTGACCCCACAGTATTTCCATTCAAAATCTATTATTGAAATCAAGAGAGAGTTTATGAGTTTTTTTCTCATTGTTATTTAATTGCTCCCTTTAAAAGTTCAGATGGAGAGAAATATTAACAAGTGCATCACCACCCAGAAAAGTTTTGTTTTGTTGTGTTTGTATAAAGAAACTCACCATTCTCTCACAAAGAGCTATTAATTCTTTTACGAAATATTTATTTAATGTCTACTCTGAATCAGGCACTGATTCAAGAACTAGAAGTACAAAGTCAGATGGAACTCAGCTGCTGCCTTTCAGATACTATCATGACGCAGGAACTGAAATTTGAGTAAACAAATTTAGAAAGGGTTTAAGCATTGGGAGATACTCCTCCATGGGTCTCTGGCACTCCTGACACGTCCTATAGGGTAGGCCCAGAATGCAAGGCCCCAGCCACTCTTTATCCTAGCCATGTCCTGGAGTTATGTTTCCTGTGGGCAACTTTGAGGGATGAGGTCATGTCTCTTCGGTACAAAGAGCAGGCTTGTTTACTGCTTATTAATGAAACAGTGGGTAACTGCAGTTCAGCGCTCCTCAGCTGTGATGCAGTCAGCTGTGTCTACAGCATCCACCCAGGGCCCACATATTATTCCCATGGGACATGAAGGCAAGGGGAACCAAGAGAAACACGAAGTTCATGCGGCTTGCTGAACCATAATTAAGTCCTTTGTCTCTGACTCAGAAGTCTTGCGTCTTCTGCTGGCATCCCTGAGAGTAAGAGACTAACTTATTAGCTTTCAAATTGGGTAAAATCCAAGCCTAGACAGTAATATTAGTACAGATGTATGAGGTGCTATAAACAATGTAAAAAGCAGTGAGTTTTCTTGGGCATCTTTACTGTGGGAAGTTTGGTGCCAAATTATCAAGCACTGGAAGTGCAGAGACATAAAAAATTATTTTAATCTCACTAAAACTATTCAAAGTCCTCTCCAGAGATCAGTCCCATTGCCTGCTATAAGGGCAAGCATTCTCAATTGAGACAGAAATAGAACAAAGTTAACTGTACTTATAAAGGATCATGACCTTGGTTTCTACTAAATAATGATACCCCTAGTACTATACTATTACTACTACTAGCTAACATCTGTATACACTTACTATGTGCCATGGCTTTTCAAAGGACTTGACCTATATTAAACTCATATAACCCTCAAAACAACTTTATGATACAGGTGTTAGTATAACCTCCGTTCTGCAGATGAAGAAACTGAAGCACAGAGATAAGCTGTTCAGAATCACACCCCTCGTAAGCGGTGCAGTTAGAAGCAATCTCGCTCTGGAGTCTGTGCTCTGAAATAGAAGCCTCCTGCCTTCCTAGAAAGTAAGCCAACTGGGAGATCTTACATAGGGGAAAAATTCAAGGTAAGATGTGTCATTGTTGGGGTAAACTGAAGATGTTTTCTTAAAGTTTCTAGAGATCAGACTTATCAAAGCTGCGTTGAGCATCTACTGCTATTCCTTGTCCCAGTTCTCACAGACAAAAAAGCAACTGTCCCATGGAAAAGATATCCAGGAACAGCAGCGATAAGACATCTAACTAAAAACAAACACGAATCAGTGGAATAACATAAGAATAACGTAAGAATCAGGGGAATAACATTAGTTGGGTCCAGCTCTGCCTAAAAGCTGCATTAATGCCCCTACCTAAAGAATGGTAAGTCTTATTTTCACTAAGTAACATTGAAAGTATCTGTTCAGATAGAACAGCTTGCTTTTCAGAGCAGTAAAACATGTATATCAACCAATTATACATACTGGGAGGAACTAAATATACATATTTCCAAATGCATCACTTTGGACAATCTCAACAGTAACAATCCCTTGTCAAATAGAATAGAATATTTTTATCATTTTTGTACTAACATTTCTTCTGTCGTTTTTGTACAATGTGTTATACTTGTATATTAAGAGATTATAATTATCAAACATGGGTGTTACAAAAGCAGATGGGGTTAATATCTAATGAATAGTTAATAGTATAACCTGACAACTCCTACTTGCTTTGAGTTCAGTCATTATTTATGCATCTGATTCCCCGCTGTCTTATACTTTCTCATTCTAATAAGATTACTATTCTATTCTTTGTCACTCTGTGGAAGTTTAATTTTAAGCAATGACATGACATATAGATGATTTTTTTTTAAAAAAAGAACTAGACGTTACATAACTGAAAATGATCAAAAAATTTACCTTGAAAGTGTCATCATTTTGAGTTTGGTTAGAGTAAATCCAGCTTTGTTTATTATTTCAATTATTTCTCCAGCTTTTGGCACTGCATCTGGTTTAATCAGGGCTAATGTTCTGTAAAGAAGAATAAGTTTAAAAATAAAAATGGTTCAGCAGTTTTTACTTATAACTCCCAAGCAGTGGTAGTTTCCTTAACAAATCATCCTAGATCATCACACATCAAAGTTAATTATAAAGAAAAGTGTATGAATGGTCTCAAAAACTTATACAAAGGAAGTTTACTATTTTTTCCCCAAGAAAATCAAAATTAGGTACCCAATCTATAAAAATAATAAAAGCCTAGAGGAAAGAAAGTTAAATTGTTATTTTAAATATGCCCACATTAGAAAACACAAGTGTTTAAAATTTCTACTTCTTAGAATATGTTTTATAAAAGAAGCCAATTCTCTAAAAAGTTGCATTAAATATTACGAGCTTGAGTTTTGGTCTCTTAAATTTTAACATGTGTATGCTATGCAGTCAGTTCAGCACCGATGCGGAAATAATTATCAATTCTTCTCTATTAACACTTTATTCATAGCATGAATGATGTACAAAGTACCAAATGTCTGCTTACCCGACAAAGTGTATGGCTAGTGAACATGATGCTAACTTTTAAAATTATACTTTTCTCTAAAAGGATACATCAGAGCTATGCACTCTCCCCTCTGAAGCCACAGAAGAAATAGTTTTTGGAGATGGAGATCACCTGAGTGTCCTCATTTTACTAACAAGGAAATGAGGCTCAGAGAGGTAACTCTGCAAAGGTCACACGGCTGGTCTGTGTCACCTTGAGGACAGAACACCCAGCTCATAAGACTCTGGGTCTGTGCTTCTTCCACACCACAAGTGTCACTGTTAACATTAGTAACAGGGAGCATCATCACAAATCCTCAAAACTAATGCTTGCAAATGCAAGATAAAATCAGACTAGTTGCAGTAATTGAGTTTATATGGCACACAAAATGAAAAAATTCCTGCCACTTTCCATCATTTTCAATAGCTCTGACACACTGACATTAATTCAAAGAACCCATAAAAGGAGAATGGTTGGCCTTTTCATAATGGATTTTTTCACCAATGAGACAAAACTTAGCTAAATATATAATGATATAAATATCCTCAGTTAAATACATAATGATATAAGTATCCTTATTTACAGTTGGTTGTAACTTACGGCTGGCTTTTAAAACTTTAAAATAACAGGCTGTTCATCTTGGTCTGTTTATTCAAGCCCTATCAGACTTTTTTCTTTATTTTGAAGCAAGTGAGTCACTTATAGCATTTTATATGGCTTCACTGAAGATACAATTAAAACCTGTCACTTTTTAAGCTCACGTTGTTTAAAATTATAAAGCCAAATCATGACTGTTTATTCTAAACTCTGGAAAAATTTTCATGAGCCATAGCGCTTAAGAAAATATAAAACAGCAGCGAACAAGATGCGATGTGAAAAATAGAAAACTGACAGAACTTAGTTTAAAACACAGCGTCATTTTCTCCTTAAATGCCTACAGGAGATAAAGCATTGATAACTAATTACTCTGTGTTCCTCTGTCATGTCTTCACTGCTTACTTGTTCAGTAGATAACAGTTGAAATGTATTTGAGGGAAAATTAGACAGGAATCAGGAATCAAATGTGTTATTTAAAAGCAAACACAGCACACGAAGAAAGTAAAGGACAACAAAAATATCTTAATAGGACTGCTGTTATCTATCGCTGCATTTAACAAACCACCCCAAAACGTAGTGACTTAAAACCCCAAGCAGTTTCTCAAGAGTCTGTAGGTTGGCTGGGTGGTGGTTCCACCTGGGATCGATCACACAGCTGCACTTGCTGGTGGGTCAGTCAAAACAGCCAGGCTTCTCTTTTGTTGAGGCCTCAAGAAACCAAACTGGCAAGGAAATGGATTCTCCCCTAAAACCTCCACAAAGTGCAGCCTTTGCAACACCTTAATCTCAGCCTGCGAGGACTGTGTTGGGCTTCTGATCTGTAAGACTGTAAGATAGTAAATTTGTATTGTCTAAGGAACTGAGTTTGTGGTAATTAGTGATGACTTCAACAGAAAACTACAGAAAGAAAACTAAAGAGATGACAAACACCTGAACTAACAAAAAAAAAAGCAAGAAAAATAGAAAAGCAGGAAAGCAGTAAAATAGTAGAAATATACACAATGGTAATAATACAACATATAAATGTACATGTACTAATCTTACCAATGAAAATCTGGAGGTTTTCCAATCTGGAGGTTACCAATGAAAATCTGGAGGTGATCCAGAATAATTTCCCCATCTCAAGGGCTGTAATCTTAATCAAATCTGTAAATTCTCTTTACCATGCAAGGTAACTATTGGGCTGCACCCCGCAGGGCCTGCAAGCCTTGTTGTTGCCCAGCCTCCAGACAGAAGAAAGAGCCCGGAGACGAATACATAAGCGGTTTATTGGACAGAAGAATCTCACACAAACTGTCCTGGAGCGATACCGCGAGCACCGCCGCACGCAGCACCGTGCACGGCAGACCATGGGTAGGACGCCGCAATCCTTGCAGTTCACGGGAGAAGGAGGCTCCCATTTACACGGGAATTGATGTCAGCTGGGCCCATCGGTTAACCAGGGACTAATTAAGCCTTAATTAAGAGAATTGGATAATCATGTGAATGAAGCAGGGCCTGGTCAAGCAGAGGATGCAGAGAGAGAGCAGCTTTCTTCAATGGCCTGACCACACCGTAACATATTCCTAGGTTCCAGAGATTAGGACGTGGACGTCGTTGGGCAGCTGTGATTCTCCCTACTGCACTCCCTATTGGTTTCGAGTTCATATGCTATTTGTCTAGTGGTTTGCTGTGAAACTTTCACACTTATTTAACTTAAAATTTTTTAAGTTGTATGGTATCTTAAACCCTTTACAAAGAGTTCAGAACACTTTAGCTCCAATATTCTCTTCCAACTTACATAGCTTCACTGTTGCTTTGGAAATTCAGTTTTTTGCCTGATATTAGACATCTTTTTTTTTTTTTTGGTACAAGTGATATTTGCTTGGATTTACCTACAGATTTCTTGATAGTAAACAGAGGAAGGAATCTTAATTTTTCCCTGGGAGCTTAATAATGAGAAGGCATTTTTCACGGCATTATTTGAAATGCAGTTATGCTGTCGTTGGAAGTATGTCATCAATAGTAAGCCATCTCGGACAATGAGACCATAAGTAAGTAAAGATGAGAAGATTAGGGGGATGAAATCTTAGCAAGGCCTTGGGAATTGAACTAAGGTCTTACTTAAATGCATTTCAGTGCCTTCTAACTGCCAAAACTCAATGCTGGCCACTGCTCACCCCCACCTCGGAGGGCATGTAAAGTAACAGTAATTGGTATTGAGGGAGTAGTTTCCCAAAGGCAAGAGCAGAATTGAACTAACACCCGTATTCGTCTGGTCTTCTCCCCTGAGAAGTAGCCTTGGTCTACTCAAAACTGTTAAGACAATTGGCTTAAAGAAATAAAACTCCAAAAGCAATGGAAACGTGTACCCTTGCTCCTCTTGAGTAAACGTGCTTCTACTCCATTCCCAGGAGAGGGCGCCCTCTCTCCACCCCCTTCATCTGCTCTTCAGGCCGCAGTTAAGGGTGTCTGGTTGCATGTGGTCCTGCGTCTTCTCTCTCAGAACTGCAGGCCCTCCAGCAGGGCATAGTCTGTAGTTCTTCCCCTGCTTCCACAGCTTACCTGTTTCCTTGGGTCCTTCATGCCTGACGGGGCCTCAGTGAAGTTGGAGGAAAAGAGAAAGGGCAGATACCTTTGGGGAAATTGCTGGTAAACACCACAGTCCCTTACTCTTCTTTTTGATTCCTCCCGCCTCCGGGCGTTTCTTTTCCCTCCCCTCTCCCCACTTCTCTCCCATCCACTGTTCTCCTGTTTGGTATCTTAAGGCCTGTTTCTCAAACTTTTCCCCCAAGGCACCCTTAAGAACTGAGTGGACACCAAGTCATCACTGCTGACTTCCATTTATCTTTTTTTAAAAAAGAGTGTGAGTTTTTAATTCTACTCCACATTATTTTAATATTTTAAAAAATGCTTCAAACCATTTACCTGAATCTAAATGTAAACCTAGATTACGTTAAGTTGATGCTTACGGAAGGTGGACCACAGTTGCCTGGGTGGTCTGAGAGCATAGTCTGAAGCCCCCAAAAGCCTCCCTGCACCCCAATCCTGCCAAAAAGGCAGAGGCCAGCACCTGTAGGGAAGCCAACCTCTCTCTGGCGCTCTGTCTCCTATGATCAATGGGCAAGTGTGCTGTCAAGGTTTGATCTGCAGATCTCTCTCTCCCTCAGGCGGGCCGCAAAATACAGATTGGGAAGGAGTGAGGGCAGGGAGTGGGGTGGAGAAGTAGGAATAGGAACAAAACTTCAACCATTCTCAAAGTTGGCTTATACCAGGCAGCCTAAATAAAACCAGTTTGCTTCTGGTACCTGTCAGTGTTTCACTGGTTAATAATTTGGAGAGGAGAATGGAGACTAACTGAACTCAAGAGATAAGAAGCTTGAATGATGTCTTTACATCTGAACAATAGAACCATGAAGCATCAATTCATTACTGTCTAAAATTAAAATCAAATACTCTAATTGACAACTAATAACATTATCCATTTGATTTGAGGAGCTTTATAAAGAGAATATAAAAATTAATTGAGAGTTGATCTTTTGTTAAGTTCTCTTACCACAAAAGAAAAATCAATATAAAAAATAAGGGGGCAGGAGGAAACTTTTGGAGGTGATAGACAAGTTTATATCCTTGACTGTGGTTATGGTTTCACAGGTATATACTTATCTCCAAACTCACTGAGCTGTATGCATTAAATGTCTACAGCTTTTTGTATGCTAATTATACCTCAATACAGTGATTTTTAAAAAGAGAGAGAACAAATGTGCATCAAATGTCAGATTTCTACAGTTAACGGGAATTAGAAAGCTGAGTCTAGTTTGTGAGCTTAATTGAATCACACAGAATTATCTCAATAAGTGCCTCAAAATTAGCAGATGAGCACCATGAGGATCAACTTTACTCCTCCCTCTGACTACAGACTTTACTCCAGAAAGCAAGTAGCTGAGTATGATAAATATAACAGGGAGGTAATTAGCTCATAAATTTTCCTTGACAATATGCAAAACTGAGAACTAGGCTAAGTTATAATCATTACATAGAAGCTGCTTCTACAAGACTATGGTAGAACTGCATGTATTTCTTGATACGCCTACTTTTTTGGTCACTTAAATAAGACAGTATATTCTAAAACTCTTGAATTCTGAAGTTTATTTAAATCACCCAAATGGTTGCTGGATTTATCCCACTTGCAGTTAGGAAAAGGATCAGAAGAGAAAAATGGTGAAACAATTTAAGTCAGTAAAGATATAATGCTGCACATCTTTTAATTAATTATATTTATAAAGCCCACATATTTAAAATCTGTCTTCACATTCTCTGTTCCTCTTGTTTTTAAATCAGTCCATTCAATACTACCTACCAACATATTAATTAGAGGTTTAGAAAGAGAATGAGTTTTAGAGTCAAACACAAGATTTACTGGCTTCCCTTCACTTTGTAGCTGTTTGACTATGGCCAAGTTACTGAACTGTTCTGTAAAATGGACTCAACAACATTCACTGTAGACAAATCAGAGTTAATATATATGTTATAATTGTTATAGCTATTATTATTTTATTCAGATTGGGTCATACGAGTAACCCTGTCTCCCTAATTCATTTATTTTTGCTAATGTAAATGAAAACTGGAAGTAGTCCTGAACTAAGAGGCATATGCAAAGTGCCTACCACAGTGATTGGCATATAGCATGTGCTCAAAAAAATTAAAGCTATAAGTACTCATCACTTATAAATAAAGTGTAGTTGGTGTTTCCTTAACCCATAGGCTTTTACCAGATCTTTTAACAATGAGATTCCTACTTATCTAACATTCTATTTTTTTTTCCTATTTCAAAATTATCCTGGGAACCTTTGGTTTTCCTTTTTTATGAGTCATTCACTACCCCGCTGATCCATCACCACCTGTGTACCAATACCCACACTGAGCATCAAACCACCTCGAGAATTATAAAGAGCTTGTAAAGTAGTCACTACAGGGAGGAGACTTAGATGTTAGTAATCATCTGGTTATTTGGGTGGCAAACCTCAAAAAATAGTTTGATAGATTTTTTTTTCCTAAAGAATTACATAGTTTTTGGAGCTTTTTTAATATATAGCCTTACCTTCCACCAGTGATCCCTATTTTTCATTACTGTAACACTCACTCCACAAATGCAAAGCATCCCCCAAGTCAGCACATACAATATAATATAAGCCACAGAAACCAGAGCCAAGAAAGATGACCAAGCAATTAAAATTGCATTTCAAATATAGTTCATGTTAGACTCAGAAAGCTGCACCCTCATAAATGTAGAGATTGAAAACGAAAATTTCATTTTAATAATAATGAAAATTGACATTCAGAAGAAAAAAATTATTACAAGTCTTTTTTATTCTGGATAGCCTGATTTTCAGCTACATCTCTAACTTGTTTTGTCCCTCTTCTAAATCAAAACCAAGGAAAAGTCAGAGTGACAAGTGTAGCTTTGACAAACAATGAAGAGAGGAGGCCAGAGAGACACACAAAGGAACCAGGCTACAGTTTCTCCGCTTCCCAGGAAGAACCACATGCAATGAGAGGGAGGGAAGGAGGCAGGGAGGCAGCGGGCCAAAAGCGCCTCCTCTAGACACAACAACTGTTTTCAAGGATGTAAGCTCATTCATTCAACAAATTTTTGTAGGGCATTCCCTCTGAATAATTCACTGTTTGAGGTATCACTACCATGGTCTTTAAGGATGTAGTTTTGATTCCAAAACAGATTTCAGTTTCTCTGTATCACAATTTTTTAATATATTTTTTCTTTTTGCAACACTCATATATTCTGTCTTCAATTGATCAGTCACTATTTACCAGACATATATTATGTCTGTGAATAAAACTAAAAAATAGACAATATATATTACAAACAACCTAGACAAAAATATCTTCGTAAACTAGCTCAAAGGCCATCATTTAAAAACAGGGAGGAAATGAAAAAAGGGAAGTGTAGATATTAAATTTTAAATTGTTATTCATTGGTTCATTCAGCTCACACAGATAAGGTGCTTGCAATGTGTGAGAAGAAGTGCTAGACGCCACAGGAGACGTAAAAATGAACTGAGACGGAAAGAGGGCAACTATTTTGCAGGTCCTATCCATTCTCCTGTGGTTAAATCCTCCCATTCTTGATGCAAACGCTGGGCTTTAATCTTGCCTCTCCTCTGTGATCTTTAGCAAGTTACCTAACATCTCCAAGCTTCAACTTCTCCATCTGCAAAGTGGAGCTAATAATAATATTATTAGCTTCTGTATTAGGTTGTTGTGGGGCTTAAATAAATGGTGTGGACAAATCATTTTAACACAAGGCCTGATATAAAAATAGCTAACAGTTATTAAGGCTTATCGTTACTACTCTTGCTCTACTTATGTTAATCTTACTCTTCCTTCCTTTTCACACCTATTGTCACCATCCTAAATCAGGCTATTTTGCTACTTAAATTAAAAAAAAAATTTTAAGCACCATGCAGAACAATGGGCTCTTCCCAGTACCTAACCTTCACCTGTTCCTTTGTCTGTACTCATTCCTCTGACCAGCATTTCTCTGACTTGAGCCAACTAGGTAAAAACTCAATCTATCTTTCATGAGTCTGTCAGACACCTTCACAAAGCCTTCCCTACTCTTCTACAAGAAGTAGCTTTATTTTATTCCGAGTTTCCATTGACTTATGGCACTCACTACTTTCCCCCCCATAAGCCACGTGTATCCTACACAACAAGAGTTACTTGTATTTTCAGTTCCCAATCAGAAGAACGATGAGGGTGTCTAAAACGTTTGTATTTTTCCCTCCCGAAAACAATCGCTGCCTAGGACTATGGGCATCACTTTCTTACCTGAGTGAAGAGCAAATCACAGTCTGCTCCACAAAATTCTAAATAGTCATAATACTGAATTGTATCACTGAAAAATATCTACACTGTAAAAACACAAGGTAGCAACAAGAAATCAGACTTTGGTACCAAGACAAAATATTTTAAGAATGAAAAAACAAGGATTGTATAGTTGTTTTCTTACTTTTCTTTCCTACTGCCCAACTGGCGAGCTGTATACTGATCCCCATAGTCAATTAGCACCAGTTGACGAGAAAAGACATTCACTTTGTTGCCTATAAATAAATCTTCCAAGTGAAGGTCTTCATATTTGGTTCGCTTTAAAAAGGTGCGATGATTCTTTACATCATGCTGGAACCAAAAACAACAATAAAACAAATCATTATCAATAGGGAGGGTTAATTTATTATAAACTAGAAATAGTTCTTAATTCTGCTTTATTAAACATACGTTACATTCTGTTTTATTTTTGCTACAAATACAAATCATAATTTCTTTTATAATTTCAGTCTTTCCTAGTCTAATCCAGTAATAACATAAAATTTACAAATTTAATACTTTTAAAAACCCTGAATAGAAGCCTCTGTTTATTGCCAAATCATTTCAGCAAATTAGTGCCTATGAAATCCCAGAGAAATTCCAAATTTCTGCTTCCTTGCCTACACAAAATCCCAACACCAAATAGATCCACCTGCAAAAGGGGTTGCCAATGAAGGGACACAAAGAAATAAGTGGAACTCTTTTAACTCAATCTTCCCCAATTTGACTTTTTGTAGAGATTAACAGTATTCAACAGTGGTGACATATTTAGGGACATGATAATCTTTGCTATAACCACTTACTGACTGTTGCTTAATCCAAAACATAAATAATCCCCCTTCAGTCTTCTAACAACAACAAAAAAACTCTGCTAGAAATAAAGGCACAAAGTTATCACCTTGTATCAGAATTATAATACTCAAATAAAAAGAATCCCCAAGATAAAAAGAATGCATTTTTAAAAGCAACTATTAAAAAAGGCAATCCTATTCCTCTCCCTATCCTACCTTCACTCCATTTGCCAACCTTGAAGAAAAGAAAGGTTCACTTACCATTTCAACAGATCCATCCTCTGGGTAAAATAAAAGCTCATAACGTCGAAATAGTGAAGCATTTGGATCATACCACTCTGCAATGAAAACGAATCTTTCACTATGAGTCTGCAAAGAAAGAAAGAAGTATTTTAAACTAACATGTAAAATATAATCATTCCTGTAGAAATCATACAAATTGAAATAATTACCAAAAATTTGCAACAAACAGATCTATTACTTATTATACTGAAGAATTCTGCAACAATAAATCAATTATCAATATACCCTCAGAAATATTTCCTAATTTCTTATTAAATATCCTTAGATATCTCAAAGATGATTTATGGATTGCTTAATACTTCACAGCCATCCACTCATCCTGAGTAAATTGATAATTTTTAGAATATGAGCTCCTGATCTGAAGAATTCAGTCCTTCTGAAGGTAAGTTTACATAAAGGTAAAAAGACAATTGATAAACTAATATGAGAAAAAATTTCTGAGGCTAGCTCTCAGTTAACTGAGAAGTTTTAACTGTTCTAAATTTAAGAAACAACAGTATTAAAAAAGTGTTGTCATTCATATTATAGTAAGCACCTTCTCTCTGCTTAGTAATTTCACGATAGTTCTCTTTTTGTAGAAATAGTAGGAAAATGTGTTAGTCTAGGTCCTCCGAGAAGCAGACAAGATGCTAAGGCAAGATTAAACATGCAAGAATTTTATTCTTGTAAGAGAAATTCTGTACAGGAAATTCCTACAAGAGGAAGTTGGGAGGAAGGGATCCAGGGAAGGCTGACAGACTACAATACAAATCTGACCCTGAGAGAAGGCAGGCTGGGGGGAATCCTCCTGGATTGCGGTACAGTCTAAGGAAGGTTCAGCAAGACCACTGGGGAGTGCTCGAGCCAGCTGGCCCCCAGAGAGTTTCTTGCCTTCCAGGGATGGTCCTGCTTTAGTGTCCCTGCTTCTCTCAGTCACCGGCTGTGACCAGCCCTAGGGAAGCCTGTCCTACATACAAAAGAGGCAGATTTCAGAGCACAGGAACTGAGGCCCTCTGGTCATCTAACATCTCTTTAATTGAAGATCTGTGAGGTGTGAATGAAAATGTGAGTCAAAGACTGGCCCTCTTTCCTTGACTATTAAGCAGTATTTCCCATCATATATGTTTTTAAAAATATCTTAGTCCCAAAGGCCTATCATTACAATAAGCCAATGAGGATGTAAGGAAGAAAGGAATCTAATGGTTTTGCTGCTAATTCTGGATTTAGCATCTGATTCTCTGGTTAGGGTAAAGGGATGGGTTCCTTTTATGTTAATAACTCACTTATAAATTCTAATAGTAGCATGTCTAGCTATACTTATGATTATAGTCATAAACTATAATGTAGATAAGTTTTTAAGACACTACTTTATTCTTCCTAAAATCATCCAAAAAGACACACTTAAACAATGCTTATTAGTTAAGAGGAAATAAAGGTAAAATAAGAGACTCACTGAATACAGACATGTGGTTGCCAGGGGGGTGGAGGGTGGGAAGGGATAGAATAGGATTTTAAAATTGTAGAATAGATAAACAAGATTATACTGTATAGCACAGGGAAATATACACAAAATGTTATGATAACTCACAGAGAAAAAAATGTGACAATGAGTGTGTATATGTCCATGAATGACTGAAAAATTGTGCTGAACACTGGAATTTGACACAACATTGTAAAATGATTATAAATCAATAAAAAATGTTAAAAAAAAAAGAGACTCACTATGACAAGCCTTTCTTCACTCATTACTTTTCATATTGATTCTTATAAATACAGTTTTTTTTAATTTAGGTTTCACTGTGCATTGTAGTACTGTACTCTCCTTTTAATACAAAAGTATTAGTAATTAATTAAAATTTTTACTATCTATATTAAAATATTCATTCACTAAAAAAATCATTGAAATATTGTCTTCACTAAAATAAATAAAATTATGGAAGGGAAGAAATGATGAGACATCTAACTGAAGGCAAAAGGGCAAAGATAAGGAGGCAAATGAAAAACCACTGAAATTTAACACTGATTTATCCAGGCAGCCTAACCACAAAACCTGCTAATCATGCTCTTTAATTCTGAAGCAGGTAGTAGAATTTTTCATGATTCATCATCCAGAAAACAGCTTTAATACAAAGAAAACAAAGTGAGTAATTACTGTTTCTGGATGCCAGAGCAGCTTAGAGCAATCAATGCTACTTTCCAAGAACAACTAGAAAACTAGGATATTTAAAATATATATATACATATGTTTGATGACCTGGGAGAGCATCTAAGGCAGCCAGCTTTGATGATCCAGGATTCAGAAATATAGAAAGCTTACTGAAGTGAGCACAGCGTTCTTCATGCTGCTTGTACCTGAGGACATGTGCTGAGACTTAGATCAAGCTGGACAAGAGACTGAGAAGCCCGCAGAGGAAGGCTGTCAAGAAGCAGAGAAGCCAGCAGAGCTTTTGATGATGTCACAGGGGTAAGTAGACAAAAACTGGAATCTGGGCCCACCAAAGCAGCCAAGATCTGAGGGGCAAAGATCCCGGAGGAAAGGAAACCATAGAGAAGTGAGCTCAAATCTGTTTGTTCAACGGAGCTTTCAACAGCCTCAAAATTCTGGGGAGAGAAAAATGAGAGTTCAAACCCACCAAACAGGAGATCCCTGGTAAACAGACAGCCTTTCTGACTCTTGGAGCATTACATTCTAAAAGCCTGGGTAAATGAAAAGTAAACTGATGGTTACAAAGTTTGAGACAAGTTTTGTGTTCACTCAATGTTTAGTCCTTCACCGTACTGACATGGATTTCCCCCATTTTAGCTCTGCGCCTCCAGAAACGTAAATACAGCTTTCACACACAATGTCAAGCTTTCAGAGATAAACTACCAGACAGACCAAAAAAGACAACCAGGAGAAAAAACAGAAAATAGAAAGAAATCCATGAATAGCCTAGTTATTATCTAAAAAAGGCTTCAAAATGACAATGATAGGTATAAATATATATATGTCAAGATTAATAATTTCACCAGGAAGCCAGAATCTATTTTTTTAAGTCAAGCAGAAATTCAAGAATGAAAAGTAAATACCAACATAGCAACCTATAACTAGCAAAATTACCCTTCAAAAGTGAAGGTGAAATAAAGACATTTTTCAGACAAGCAAAAAACAGAAAAGTTATTGCCAGTGTACCTTCACTGAAAGAAACTCTGAAGGGAATTCTAAAGGAAAAAGGAAAATTATACCAGATGATTCAAGGAATAGAAGGACTGAAAAATAACAGAAATGTAAATATGTGGGTAAATCTAAATAAATAATGAATATACAAAATAGTAATAATGTCTTGTGGGATATTAAATAAGTAGAGTTTGAGTGCATGTCAATAAGAATATAAAGGATGTGAGGGGAAGACAATGTTCTTCAAACTATGCGAAGCCAAGAAAGTATCCCCTAATCAGTTGCTCAACCTGCTCTCAAATTCCAATTAACATCAGTGAAGAGAATCTCTCGTAAATTAATAGACAAACAAATTGGAGATGTTCTGTCCAATTTTTCACCGGCTGTTCTGTTAGAATGACTTTTCTTCATCTCCTACTGCTCAGCCAACTGGGAAACAATTCTCAAAATGTTTAGTAAATCAGTGCCATTCAAACTTTATGAAATGAATGATAATCATTAATCATGGCAATAACAACAATGCTGCTTTTTAGAGAACCTACTAAGTAGCAGTTTCTTTACATACATGATCCCATTTGAGTCTCACAACAGACAATGCAGGTTGACAGAAACAGGGATACTATTTCATGGAAAAGGTCAGTAAAGCTCTGAAAGTTTGAACACTGGTCCAAGATTACACAGCAAAGAAATGAGTAAGTCAGAACTCAAACTTTGGTCCTTCAGACTTTGCGTACGTCACGTTTTATCCCATTAAACAGCACTGCCTATATAAAATGATGCAAAAATCAGTGTTTAAAAGAAGTGTTCAGTCAGTGGGTCTAAACTAATGATGACCTGAGTTATTTAGCTACATTTCTATGTAAAGTTAAATAATTCTAGACAGGGTCAAGTTTTGTAAACTTTAACGATCATGTAGGAAAAAGGAAACGGATTATTTATTACAAGATGGGATGGGGAAATCATGTCATTCTCTGTGACATTAAACACATTTAACAAAATATGTCTCTTCAATTAGATCCCAATTCCAGAATCTTAATAAATCAAGAGTCAGTGAGATGTGTCCTTCTAAAAATACCATCAGTTTAAGATAACAGAAATTTTTATAAATTTAAGAAATTATACAAACTATATATATTATATTGCCCATAAGTTGCTGCTTTGAAACCATTTTCACTGTGAGCATCAGATCTAATATAGTCATGATCTCTAAGAAAAATACAATAAAAACAATTACTTTTTTTTATCATAAAAGAAAAAAAAGTAAATAGATACCAGAGGTCACACTTTTCTGGGGAAGGAATAGAATTGTGTTAATTTTTAAAATTCCATCAGAAACCAAACAACATAATCAGATGCTGAAGGAACAGTTTGCAACTACAAATTAGTTCAATAAATCTGATAAGTAACCATCATACAGGAAAAGAGACAATAACCTACGTCCTCAAGATTTTTTAAATGCCCAAGCTCTTGAGTCTGACCTCTTAAGAGTTTTGATATAGTTTCACAATAGTACCTAGATACAAAGAAAAAATATTTCATAGTCTCTCAAAAAATTAGCTCATTCCTTCATCTGTAACTGTGCTTTACCTTAACGAGATTGTTTTAAAAAGTACATAAGAATGTCTTCTACAAACGAAGAAACAAAGTCTCAAGAAAGCACTGTTTCCTCTATGAAAAAAGGTTTACTATGCCAAGTAAAAATTGTATTCCAACTTGATTTAACCTAACTTTCCGGCTTACCTTTCTTTGTAGTAGAAGCTTGGGTTATTTGCTATTGTCAAAAGGTGTCTGGAGATATACCAGTGGTACACCTGGACCTGGCAGAGAACACGATATATCTGAATGTCCCACTCAGGCTGGCCTTTTAACTAGCTGCCTGACTACACACACGCACACACACCTAGAAAGTCACCTTTGAAATTTTAAGAATTTTACTCTTCAGCTAAGTTGAGCCACATCTAGCAAAGAACTCAATTCCTCTTTCTTTCATGTTTTAAATGATGACCAAGCTGAGTATCATTTTGTGCGAACACTTCATTTCATGGGTAATGAAACTGAGGCCAAGCAAATATAAACGACTCACATAGAGTCACAGAGCTCTTTAATGACTGAGTTAAAACTGGAAACTCCACTTGCTGTGACTCAGCTCCTTCCATAATACTGGGCTTCTGGGGCCAATTTGAGAGGGAGAAACTAACACCTTAGGTGCACATAGGGGACACCTCCAGTTTTCTGCCACAGATCTTGTGATGAGAAAGTCACTGCCTGGATGATCACTGGGACAATAAAGATTCCTGTTCCTGTCAGAAAACCACTATGCAGAACATTTAAAGATCACACTGTAGCAAAAAGAGACTTTTCTTAAAGAGGCCGAATCATTTTTTCTTCTAAACATTTCAAATACAACTTACATATAATAAAATAATGGCTCCTCCATGTTCCAGCACATTTTGTTCCAATTTTGTGAATAATCACTAAGGTGCCGTCTAACTTTTTTAATGTTAGAAGCAGATACCCGCAAGATGAGGTTCAGAACACACTGCCCCCAAAAGATGACACCTTGGCGTACTGAATATTTTAAGCTGAAGGAGTTTGAGAAAACAACAGAAGCAGTAGGGTCACTTCAACCTTCCCCCAACACTTCTTCCCTGAAACAGGTCACAAAACCCTCATGTGAGAGGAGCCCTCCTAATACTCAGAAGAAGCACCCTCAGCCCTGAAAACAAAGGAACACCGAGCGAAATCCCAACAAACAGGCCTTGCTGAGCTGCCCGAGTTTCCCACGCTTCCTTCATACTCTTCACCTATCCTATTCCTCGGTGACTGGCCGGTCGTTATCAAACCTGGCATAACACACTCAGGTCTGTTTCCTTGGGTCCTCATTTCCCTATGAAGACTCCCACATCACGTAAAGCTTATGGTAAATAAAAGTGTGTGATTTTCTCCTGTTAATCTGTCTTGGTCGGTTTAAATTTCAGAGCCAGCCAGGGGCCCTCAGGGGGTCAAGGAAAACTTTCTCCTCCCTTATACACACTGTAATCAAAAAGCTAAGAAGAGAGCCAACTAAAGGGAAGAGGGGCTTTCCTGAGGGGCAGTTGGGTGGGGGGAGGTAGAAGCATAGAGGTTAAGCAGCAAAAAGCACAGTGGTTCTGCAAGATGGTAAAGAGTAAGAAACAACGTGCCAATGATTATGCAAATGAGGAAGCTGTGATCAAAGTGGTTCTGTTCCTGTTGCTAAAGATCACCACCGAGCAACCTAAGCACTGACTGTCACTGCCAAGGAACTTGAGGGATCATGGCCCAAATCTTTAATATCCAATTTAAAATCCTGGTACAGGCAGGGAATAGTGTTCTGGAAGGACACTCAAGAACATGGTAAAAGTAGCTGCCACTGGGGAGCGCCTGCTGTGTGAGGGGGTAGGGGGATTAAAGAGGGTACGTTTCAATTTACACCTTTCTGTCCTGTTTGGCCCTAACTGCTTCATGTTTGTATTGCTTTTTTTTTTTTTAACTGAAGTATAGTCAGTTTACAATGTCGTGTCAATTTCTGATGTACAGCATAATGTTTCATACATATACACACATGTATCTGTTTTTATATTCTTTTTCATTATGGGTTACTACAAGTTATTGACTATAGCTCCTTGTGCTATACAGTATAAACTGGTTCTTTATCTACTTTATATATTATAGTATCTGCAGATTTTCAAGAGGGGTTAAATAGTTTTCTAATTTATAGTTTTCTTTATCGTTTAACCTTAAATTACATTGAAAAATTGAAGCCAGATTTTTTTCTCTTTAATTAGGTAAGGACTAATTAAATATCCAACAAAGATATTACTTGTCAGTAGACCCTTTCTTGCATTATATATCATCTAGAACCTTTGGCATCCTCTTCTATTAACCATACTATAAAATCAGAATATTAAGGTAAAAAAAAAAAAAAAAAAACAAAGAATACAACATGAATGTTAAGTAAATATACCAAGATGTAAACAGTTAAATTTGGGTGGTGGCATTCTGCAATTTCTTTTCACCATTATATTGTATTGTGTTCTCCAAATTTACTATTTCTTTGTAAAAATCATAAAAGGACTCTTTAAAAATCAGTCTAAATAATAACATATCAGATATATGATACAAAAAGAATGGGAAAATTAACACTAAAAGTTTAAGATTATAAAATGTTACCTTTGTTTTATAATATTTTACTGGAGACTAAACAATAGACACAGTGATTTTTATTTTTATATGAAACTTCCCCTTCCCCTTCCCTTATAAAACAGATGGTCAGATAGATTGGGGTGGGTGAAGGGATGCTTTGAAGCAAAATGCATTCTTAAGTAGCAGTGGAATGCAGAGAAAGTTACAAGAGCACAAATCCCCAACACAAAAGCAGAGAGGAGAATATCCTTTTGTTTTATGCAAAAAGAGGTAAATCCACTAAGAACAAATCTAAAACTAAGTTTCAGAACTCAGAAAAAGGAAAACCATTCAGAATTTTAAAAGAAAAGTCTGTTAGTTTTACACAGGCCTCTTAATATAAAGCACAGTTGTATACGGAAGTTTCTATATATTTATGTTAAAATTTGGGTTTGATGTAAACATTAGCCAAAATAAAAACAGGTGATGTGTCTGGTGCATGGTCCTGGAGTTAAACAATCTGCAACTAACTAGCTCCTAACTTCTACATACTCAGTCTCCTCATTTAGAGAATGAGAAAAATCATACCTATTACAAACTGTTACAGAAATTAAATGTGAGCACATTTGTAAATGGGTCTGATAGACAGTATAGAAATTCAAAAGGTCTCCTGTTAGAACCAAAAGGCATCAGCCAATGTTCAACAGTAATCAAAACAGTGAATTTTTAACACTGTCAATAAATCAGCCTGATTAAAGATGAGAAGCAAATCAAAGATCAGAAGTTCAGAGTGAAATGATCACTCTTTAATCTCAGGGCATTGCAAACATCTCTAGTTCTTACGTGAATTAAAATTAGAGCTTAGATTTTCTGAGAAATTGTCACAGGGTTCTGCAGATGAGCATTTAGGGCTGCATGATAGTGTTCAATCTCATGTCTGCAGTTTCAACTGTGGATTTCAGAATTCTTTAAATTAATAAAACCCTTACAACTGTCAAAGTGACTTGTTTCAACCTATCTATATCTTTATACACAAACTTACCATTTTTCAGTATAGGACTCACTACTTACATGCCAAAAAGAATAAGGCCATCAGACCTTTATACATAATCGGATTTCCATCCATTAACTCATTTATTCAACAGATTGAGCACGTACCATGTTCAGGGTACCATGCTAGGTACTTGGATACATCAAGACATAACAATGGTGATTAGAAACAAATATCGTCCTTGCCTTCATAAACCTTATAATCTTGCAGGGAGAAGAGCCAATTAAACAATCACACAAATACTTTTTTTGACCAAAAAATAAAAAGCAACTATTGTATTGTGTTACTCCTATGTCTTTCTAAGAACTTAGAACTCCTGCCTCTGAATTCGCTGTTCTAATACAATCACAACTGACCACAGTTAAGTAGGTCATTTAATTTTTCCCTCATGTTACTCAAAACCCATTTCACACTGTTTATATAACTATCAGAATGTTCTGTAAAGCACTTTACAAGTTTTATTTTTAATTTCCCTCTGACGGTATGCACTTTTAAATGTTGAAAAACCTCAGATTGTTTTTCCAAACTTACTTTGTAACACCTTCTAAAAAAGGAAAATGTCATTTTAAAATGTAGCAAATGAAAATCACTGTCTCTTCAAATGACACTCTAGGATGAGTCAGCTCCCAGTGCAGTCATTTTTTTTTTAAACAGTAGGATTATACCATCCCAATTATAGAGGTTATTTTCTTCCATTCATTTTGAAAACAATTTTCCTTATTTCAATTTCTTTTTTAAAAAAAAATAATAGGTGACAACCAATAGAAATAATGTTCTTTCATTTCACAAAAGGTAAAATTTTAAAACCATATATACATTGATTATAAATATGACAATGACTAAACCTGCAGATAATGCTGGAAGAATTGACGGGATTAATACAGATGAGTTAGCCACATCCTGGCCCTTGTTATGACCTGAAGGTGTTCCACCACCAAATTCAGTGACTCAAGCATTCTCTTCACTGCCCATATCCTCTGTCCTTACAGTTAGTTTGTTCAATTCCTCCCTCTTTTACACCATCAGGCTTCCCAGTGTGACGGTCCTTTCACACATTCCCCACCTACCAGGCTCTCTTACCTTCACTTCCTTCCTTGTGCCATCTCAGATTTCTTTATTTGTCATTTCAGTCACACTCTTGACAATTCTTCCCATTGCACCATTTTGCCAAAAACCAACCCTAGATGAAGTTAACCACTGTGCTTTCTCTGTGCTTACAGTGGAGTTTGTAGTTTTACATTTTACATTTCGGTCTGTGATCTATTTCAAGTTAACTTTTGTAAAGAGTATAAATTCTGTGTCTAGTCATTCATTTAAGTTTTACTTATATACAGAGAGAAAAAGAGAAAGCGAGACTCCCCAAAAATTAGTCTTAATCAATGGTAATATAAACACTTTTTAACGTGTAACAAACGTATATATTATTGAGTAGAATATAAAATTCATGTTAACTTGTAAGATTAAAATAGGTGATTTTATGGAAATTTCAACCAATGCTGGAATTCCAGGTGAAGTGATACTTAACGGGTAACCAAGCTTTTGGAGAATCAAATCACACCATACCTCTCTCAGTGAGTCTTAAAGGAAGGCCCAGCCCAACACGGATCATGTGAAACTAATCATCTTTCCCATACATATGTGATTTTTAAAAATCTCTTAATTCAAGAGTAAGTTTATTAAGTTTGTGCCACCAAATATAACTGTACCTTTGCCTCGTACACTTCAATATTACTGGTCAGAAAAAGCCATTCCAGAAATATTGATATTTGCAGCAACACGTATGGACCTAGACTATCATACTAAATGAAGTAAGTCAGATAAAGACAAATATTATATGATATCACTTATATGTGGAATCTAAAAAATAATACTAACGAATCTGTTTACAAAAGAGAAAAATAGCCTCACAAAGAAAGAAAACAAACTTCTGGTTACCAAAGGGGAAAGGTGGGGTGGGTGGGGAGAGATAAATTAAGATTATTAGATTAATAAATACACACCACTATATTAAAAAATAGGTAAGCAACAAGGATTTACTGTATAACACGGGATATTCAATATCTTATAATAACCTATAATGGAAAATAATCTGAGGAAAATAATATATATATATATATATAAAACTAAATCACTTGGCTGTACACCTGAAACCAACACAATATTATAAATTAACTATACTTCAGTAAAAAAGAAAAAAAGAACAAGAGCCATTCCAACCTTGTAATGGTCTATAATGAAAAAGAATATAAAAAGGAAAAAAATATATGTGTATAAATGAATCACTACACTGTACACCAGAAAGTAACACAACATTGTAAACCAACTATACCTCAATTAAAAAAAAAACAAATAAATTCACAGGTAAAAGTTAAAAAAAAAAAAAGAAAGAGCCATTCCATTTCTGATGACACTGTAACAATCAAATACCGATCGGACCTGGCACCACCAGTACTGCTGAGCGCAATGCGCGTACCAGACTGAGTTTGCTCCTGCTGCTACTACTGTGGCCATCATTTGTTGGTCACCTACAGCAAGTGACATGGCCCTGAACCGTGTTGCCTGAACAGGAAATTCAAGAAACTCTAAAGGATTTTCCTTTGAGGTCAAGTGGGGAAAACTTCAGAATAGCCAAGAACATGGACTCTAGAGTCATAAAAACTTGGGCTCTGTGACCATGGACAAAATACTTAACCTCTCTGAGTCTCAGTTTCCCCACGTGTAAAAGGAGAATACTAATAGTACTTTCCTCCTAGGGCAGCTGTGGGGATTAAATGACTTGGTGTATATAAAGCACTGAGGATTTCTGTCGTCCAAGTCTTACAGCAGGGATGCTGGCTTGCAGGGCCACCTGGGACTTTACAGATGCACTGCACACACTCATCTCCCTCACTGGCCTTTGTCCGATATACACAAAGAGCCACTTTTGATTAGTGATGCTGTAGCGTGTTCTGCTGCAGATCCCAGTAAATAGTTTTCCAAAGGTCTTTAAAGAAAAAAATCTTTTGAAGGAAAAAAGAATGAGTGATGAAAAGAAAAATACAATTGTGACTGAAATTATATTTATTATGAAAAAACAGCTACTGAACATATATAGTTATTTCTGCAATAAGTAACTTTTCATAAAGGACATTTAGTAAATCAGAGTCAGAGTAGAAATTCTTGCCTTTTAAGGAGCTCAGACAATATTATGGGTCTGTTAATAGAAAACTGAGTAAAAATTTTCTTTTTAAATTTTATGACATCTTCTGTTACACATTAATCATCAGTTTTATAATTCAAACTTCTCAAAGGAAAGGCACCATTGAAAAAAATCATAGATTAATCAACATGAAATTGCTGCTGCAGATTATAGATGTAAATACTTAAACCATGTGTCTTGGCTTGGCATGGAAACACAATGATGTTATGGAAAATAGTAACATTCTTTAGCTAATATAATATTTAAAGTCATATTGGACATTATACTTATTAGGAACCTATATGTTCAAAAGAGCAGGTATCAGATTTGACTGTTTAACTACTCTAAGATGCAAAATTAATTATGTGGGATAGTTTCCAGGACCAAGAAGAAATCTGAGGAGCCATGCAAATGTTTATGAAATAAAAGTAAAATCTGAAGAATTGCCTCCATTCCACAAAGCACAGCAGAAATGTCCTGTACCTTATTTAAAAGAGAGAAATATGTACTGATGAGAAAGCATGTCAGTCTAAGGCTTCTCTGGTATCTAAAATAAAGCACGGAAAATTTTTCAAATAAATTATCGAAATCTATATTTAATGGCTCAACAGTGAAGTAAAATATCTACTTAAGGCATCCTTTCAAGTCATTTTTCATTCTGGATAGTGATAAGCCTGGGGAAAATCAGGAAAAATTGAAAATCATACTTATTATCTAATCCCACATCAATTATAAATTCAAAGAAACAAAATGAAATATTAACATGGATGAAAAAGTACTCCCCCCTAGTATATAAGCACTTGGGGTGAAGATTGTGTTCATGGGTGTATGTGCATTTGTGTACATGTTAAGTGAAGATGAGTATTTCGGAATAATACATGATAGCAGTATGAAATTATCTTTATTGCTTTTTACAAATAAATTACTAGGTTTCCAATGAGGAGTTTTGATTATAAATTGCTCCAATGTAACAGAGCCCCTTAACAAGTCCTTTACTCTTTTCAGGGACCTTGTATTCCGGTAAGACCTCAGGAGAGTATAGGAACGATAAGGTATTAACCCAGCACATACTGACACAAATGTCAGTACCTTTAAAGACTGAATACTTAAACTGCTTAGAAAGAAAGAAGAAAAGGAAGGCAGGCAGGCAGTGCCATTAATGTTTTGGCTTTTTTTTTTAGGGTACCAACCATCATTACCTTGCATAAGTCAGTGGGATCCACTATTTACATTTGATTGCTTGAACTTATGACTCTTTTCGTGTTCTCTAAACTGCTACTATTTTGATTAACCTTTACAAATCTTATTTATCTCCCACAACTGTTAGAACCAAATGTTAAATCAAGCACATAGAAAAGGAAAGGGAAATAAACTAACAGTATGTCAGGCATAGGTAATACTCTATCTAGGTTAATTCTCCCCACAATTTGTCAGAGAAGTAGTCCCCTAATTTTCACCCACAAAATAGAGGTTCACAGAGGTTACAGTTAATTGTCCCGAGATTACACGGATCTAACTGCTAGTCAGGGCGAGTGCTAAAATTCAAAGGTTTTCTGTCAAAAATCAAAGCACCAAGGCTCATTTCTAGATACCTAGAGCACTGAATCAGGAAAAATATCAAAATCAAGAGTTTCAGATCAGCCAAAAGAGCAGCAGCGATGGGAGACAGAAATGTAGCTACAAGGTACACCTGAGCACAAAAGCAGACAGCAATAATAAACCTAAGGGGCTCACTAACAATGAAAACTCAGTTTGGCCTCAATCCAAGACAGAACAGGAACAATTCCAGAATTACAGAAGGACTTTGACGAGGCTACTGAGGCCCTTATTTATATGCTTCTAGCCGTTGCATTTAAGATGTGTTGTAAGAGATCAAAGAAGAGGAGTTACTCAAAGTCAATACAAAACTCCTAGGGAATGAAAACCAGTTCACGGAAGAGAAAGGCAACAGTAACATAATGTGGTGGCGTCGATTCAGACACACAGCAGATGTCTGTCTGGAAATTATTTCACTGCCATTATTTTGAAGGGTATTTTTGCTAGCTATAAAATTCTACGTTATAGAACTAACAGTTATTTAGGAATGCATCTTGAACAATACTTTGGATTCCTCTGCCCCAAAATAGTAACTGAGAAGACTATCTCAAGTAACTTCAGTTATTCAAAGAAACGCATCTTTTAAAACTTAATAACGTTATACACAAATCATCTATTGTATGTCTGAAATTATAACGTACATTTAGTTTCTGAAATTGTGAAATATGACATTTTTAAATGGCTGCAGTTTGCATATTTTACAATTACAAAACTAAAAAGGGCCATTGTTAAGAGATAAATACTGAGAGTCATCAAGGTGCAAAATAGTATATTGGACATAGAGGATAGGAATGGAAAATGTTTACAAAGTTGAATGAGTAAGACAGCTGAAGGAGCTTAGAATCTAAATGATAGAAGACTCAATTATTAAAGTTTTTTATTTAATCACAGAAAGTATATGTAACTTAGAAACAGTTACTTATTATCATATATTTCCCATATGTTTAAAAATCCATTACAGTGGTGGCTTTCAAAATTTATTACTCACAGTAATAAATTCACATCATGACCTAATATACACAGACATGTAAATTTGTTGCTAACAAATTTCATACAGCAATGTTTATCCTTACTTTGTTCTGTGTACTAAGATTTTTTTTTTCCAGTCTTTTTTTTGACACACTGATGGAGATCCACTAAACTGACTTTACGACCTACTAGTAAGGCCGAAAACCTTTGAAAAATACTGTATTACCATCTAACCCTCCCTCTATATCCTTCACTCTCAGGCCCACCACCATCAAACAGAAAAAAAAAAAAAAATTCTTCCCTACTAGAACCAAGCAACATATTAGTCACTAAAATTAATTTGCTGAGTTGAAAACAGACTACAAAAGAAAAACAATTGTATATTCAAAGAAATGGAAGAAATCATTTCTGAAGGATATTTTAATTCACATTGGCTACTGACCCATCCTTACATAGAAAGAGCAGTAGCTCAAAAGCGACAGGAAATTGCAACTCTAATTCAACAAGGTTGTAAGGAAACAGCCTGTGGTGCTGTTGGGTCAGAATTAGGTGGCACACAGAGTCACACTGCTTAAAATTCTCACAGAAAGATGAAGCCAAAAAGAAGCAGTGCTTTTGAAATCAGTTATCTAAAACAGAGTCCAGTGAAAGAGCCAATACAGCACTTCACTGCGATTAAGCAACTCTATTCTAGACAGCAAGGACAACCACCTCTACAGAACTAGTTTAACAGCTAAACACCAAGTTTCAAGAGTATATTATTTAAATATTTATTTGTACATATTAATTTGAACCTATGAGATCATAACTCAATGCCACTTAAGAAGTTTTATCTCTTCCATCAAGCAATGAAGTACTTGGCCAATTAAAAAAAAAATCAAATTTGCTGCAAGCTTTGTTAGCATATTTCTCATTACATTTTCCCACTTGGCCAAGAATTGAGAACAAACTTTTGCAGCTTCCCTCATTTCCTATGGCATCTCACAATTCAGCCATCTTCTATAAATCAATATAAGTTTAACAAAATATTCTCATTACTATTTTAAAAAATACTTTAGTTGACTGTAAGGAACTAGGACATTTTGGCTGAAGTTTTAAAATACTGGTTCTCCCATGACTAGACAGCAATAAACAATCTCTGTTGCACTTTGGTTTATTACTTGCTACAAGGAAATGTCTACGATCTAAGCCATGTAAAGCTGTTCACACATTTCATCTTACTCTAGTCCTTCTATCTTCATCCTCCTTTCCACTCTTCCAAATTTCAAAGTATTTAATTTTGACACAAACTAAACTGTCTTTAATTAAATCTTCTGCTTATTGAGTGAAAGCTATAAATAAAAGAGAAGAAAATCTGTCTCACACAGATTTGCCAAAATAAAAGCCAACCCACACAGCAAAATGGTAGGCCTTCTAACTAGCTATGCTTCCTACCACTAAACTACAGAGTTGTAATTTCCTCTTCCTTTTTTTTTTTAATGGAGGTACTGGGGATTGAACCCAGGACCTCGTGCATGCTAAGCATGTGCTCTACTACTGAGCTAAACCCACCGCCTTCTCTTCCTTTTAAGGCATCTAACGACCATCTGTGCAAGGATGGGTCAATAGCCAAGCACAAACTGATATCTGAGGGGGAAAAAAAATCAGGGAACTAGCTCTTATCCATCATCATATCCTAGGAAGAACTGGCTAGCTCTTTCTGGATGATGAGTAAAGATAAGTGCTGGTAGATTCTAAAACGATAGTAAGTAAATAATTGGCCTAATTAGATTCTCCAGAGCCAAACCAAAAAAAGGATTACACTTGAGTTCTGAATGCTGCTGAAATCAACCCTTAAACTGATCCAGATCTGGATCAATGACATGTACCATGTATCTTCTTACTTATGTTACTTCTCCTAAACTTTTGAACATCTCAGTTCCCTCAAAATCTTCACATTATCTTCTTGTCAAGACACAACTCAAATTTCACGTACTTGATAAAAAGCCACATGAGCCACCCAGATGAAAGACATTTTCAATATTCTGAAATTCCCTTGCATTTTATCCAAGTCTTCGGCAGCATATTTATAGTTGTTTATACACACAGCCTATCCTTCTACTATAATGTAAGTTCCTGAAGATAAAATGAGGGTATCATTCGTCTTTGTATCCCCCAAAGTGCATATATCCCAGTGCCTCCTATGAGTTGACATTTAGTCAACAGCTAGTCAATAGTTCAATCTTAGGCTGACATAAAAACCAGTCCCTACTGAAAATTGTTTACACAACACTTAGCACAACATATTTGAAGAGGTTTTTTACAGGCCTAGCTTACCTATTGTTGTAAGATTACTAAAAACATTCATTGTTTATATATTTCTGTATCTTACTACTTTTTATTTCTACTTCTTATATAAAATTTACGTTGCATATCTACTAATTCAGCCATTACTCATTGCTTGTCACTAACATATTTACAAGTTTTTTCAGTGTACATCAGCCAAGTCATATATATTTTTTGCATTCAAACAAGCATGAGTTTAATTAATCAATGTACAAATAAAACAGTACTTTCAAGCCCACCCCTTTTGATGGCCACTGAGGTATTCACACTCATCCTCTACAAACACCTGTGATGGGGGAGGAGAAGGCACTATACCTGACTCTTCTTGTCTGATGATCACTAAAAGTTCAACATCAGATTTTCTATTTGTAATAATATAACAAGAAGCCTATAAAATATGCTGACAGTGTAAGTTCCTTTCACATGAGATGATCTTCAGCAGGCTCTGTACAGCCTGAATTACTGGGGATAGAATAAGCACCCTTCAAGACTTGGCCCTAGGTCCTGGGAGGGAGAAAAGGGCATATCCAGAGGTCAAAATAACAACCCTGAACCTCAGGTGCTTTACAATCATCAGCCTAAACTGACAAATAAAAACCAGTACTCATGAAACAACAGCATCAATACGATATAAAAATAATTCAGAGATAGGTCGATACACAAAACTGCTCATCTGAAGAAGAGCAGTCTATATTATATGATCATCATGACAAAAGCCACAAGAGTGCAGAGCTGGGAATAAGCATGTGTGTTATGGGAAACCTGGGAGGACAGAACTTACATGAGGACGTGGAAAGTTTGATAAGTGATATGTTTAAATTTTAAAAACAAAATGAAAATAGTGAATCATGGAGCTAGTGAACAATCTGAGTAGAGAAATATGATCATGAGATTAATATTTAAATAATATTCATCTTTATAGGGACATGGGTTCTTGATGGCGGGCCTTACTGCCAGTATATAAAGTGTCGCAAAAGTAAGTGCTCTTTCTGACTTTACTTCACTTAGAATGACGATCTCCAGCTCCAACCACGTTGCTGCAAATGGCATTATTTTATTCTTTTTTATCACCGAGTAGTTTTCCATTGTATAAATATACCACAACTTCTTTATTTAGTCATATGTCAATGGATATTCAGGTTACTTCCATGCCTTGGCTATTGTATATAGTGCTACTATGAACATTGGGGTGCACGTATCTTTTCAAATTGCAAACATTAACCACTATATATAAAAATAGATTAAAAAACAAATTTCTTCTGTATAGCACAGGGAATTATATTCAATATCTTGTAATAACTTCTAATGAAAAAATATGAAAACAAATAAATATATATCTATATGCATGACTGGGACATTAAGTTGTATACCAGAAATTGACACGTTGTAACTGACTATACTTCAATTTTTAAAAAAAAAAGTAGATGCTCAATAAATGTTTTCCAATATAATGGTTGGATATATATATGGATGAATGAGAACATAGGGATTCAAAATCAGAGAGACTAGTTAGAAAACCAATCAGATGTCTTAATTCAGGCCTAAAACAGGTAACAATAAGACAAAGAGGAAATGATGGACACAAGGGACATTTTTAAGTAAGTAGTTATACATCAGTGACAGAAAGGGAAGAGATATGGGAATAAGAAATAGAAATAAATCAAAAATTTTTCAAAGTTTCAAGCCAAAGTGAATGTGAGAAGGGAAAAATGATAAGATTACATTTAAGCCAATTGATTTTGAAGTTAAGGCAGAACTTATTATTATCATAGAAATCACTGGAGCTACGAGACTAGAATTTGAGCAAGAGAACAAAACTGACGATTTAAGAAACCAAAAAAAAATGTATTAGAACAGATAAAAGTTAGCAATTTCATGAAAAATTCCTAAAGGAAAAATATCTTCCAAAATATCATCATCTTGGCAACAACATAACTCTAATTTATTATCAGTATTATTATAGCAGTTAACATTTACTGAACCCTTATTATGTACCATGCACCGTTAGTTATTTATAAGTATCACTGTACTTAATCCTTACACAACCCTAGAGGTTGTTATGATTGTACCCATCGTCCAGAATAGGAAACTGGGGCACAGGGTGGTTAAGTAACCCCATTTACTAAGTGCCAGAACCAGGACTTAAATCCAAATCTGACAAAAAAAAAAAAAAAAAGAAAAAAACACCTTTTCCATACCAAGAGTGTCTAAGTTTCTATACCAAATATTCTCTAAGATCCTACTGGGGGATGAGAAAAAAAATCAACATTTCTATTTTTTTATCTTAACCTATTAAAGTCCCTATGATTGTGTACTATTTACAATGTATGTATGAATACAGTACTGTATAAATCAGAACTAAGCACTCATTTATGAGGGACGGAGGGAGGGAGAGATATTCCATTTTTTTTCTAGTAGGAATGTGAGATCAAAACAGTTTAGAGATTGAGTTATATATCCTCTTTCCTGTCTACCTTTACTTCCTACAAAAGTCCAACGTCAACAGTTTGATCTTTTTTCTTTCCAGACCAACCCTAGCCAACTGATATTTCTGTATACTTAGAATCTGATTTTCAATGAATTTCAGAGATCAAAGGAACATTAATAATAAGGAAACAAAAGTTCAAATAAATTAAGTGACTTGGCAAGAGTTCTGTGACTGGTTAAAGTAGCAGAGCTTAACAAAGACCCTTGTTTCTTGACAGATAGCTTGATATTCCCACAGTAGAACATTATAACCAAATTCTGAGCTTCTGGAGGATAGAAACTACATCATTTATTTCTTTTGAATCTCCAGAGTGATTTTCCTGGTTCTGGGACACTTATAAAAAAAAAAGTCAAAAATATACTACCAAAATAAAGCTCAAAAGGAGTAAATAAACGTGTTCAGCACAAGATCTTGATAAAATGGCAAAATCCACTCTTCAAGATTCAAAAAAAAACAAAAAAACAAAAAAAACCCAACTCTCATTAGTCTGTATGTCTGCTTATTTCCATTTCAGAAGAATTCTTAGAGAAGACATCTTTTCTTACTTTTCCAAATAAGTATGGCTTCCCTGACTAGCACCTTAAAAATATATATGCTTGACAAAGGATTAACTAACTCCAGGACAAAAGTTAGTCATCAGGGACCACTTGTCAACAATTACCTGAACCACAATACTTGAAAAGTGAAATGGATCTGAACCAAAAAAGAAATACTGGCTCTAATTATAATGGCAAGAGAATATTAAAGCAATTACACACTATTCACCTAACATACGGTTAGAAAATTGACTCTATTACTGAGCCAGAAATCATCAGGTAACACAGAAAATGACAATATAAAAGGTCTCTGTAATTTTTTTAATACAAATAAGTATTACTAAGGCTACAAGTATAGCAGGCCTAATCTTGTTGTGCCTTTATCCCACAGCCACTGTGGCACTGGGTCTGGATGTAGATATGTTGGCCATTTTCCACTGGTCCTTCCAGAACTTCACTGGCTCTTTTTTTTTTTCACTTTACAATTCTTTAACCTGCTCAGATTTTGGCCAGCCAACCAGCATAAATTTCATCAAAGGACTCCCTCGTCAAAGTCAAAGGACTTTCACATGGGTTCCGCCAGTGGAAAGCAGCGGCTAAAGATCAAAGGAAGTGAAGTCACGATATTTATTCTCCCAACTTCCTCCCTGCCAGATTGCACTGGTCAGTTGTTGCCCTCTACCAAAGGCCATAGCTCCTCTCAGGCCATCCTCCCCTTACAGCTGCTCTCTGGTAGCTCTCTCCCCTTGCCTGGGGACAGGCCTACAGGTAGTATTGGCTTCTTGCTATTGCTAGCCCATCCCCTCACACTGAACCATCCCTTGTTAGTTTCTTAACTCCGCCCACACCTCTGTAATTAGTCTCTTTAGTAAACTTTCCAATTATCCCAACTGAGTAGACTATTATCTCTGTCATGCTAGAACCCAGAATGCTAGTTTAGAATAGAGGTACCTCCTGCTTCATATTGCCAGTTCCAGATCATTTTCACTGTAGGGGGCGGAGGGTGGCGGGGAACCTTCAGTTACTTGCGCTTTTGTTGTCATATTCAAGAAGGCTTCGCCTAACTCGAGGTCACGTACATTTATTCATGTATTTTCTTCTAAGAGCTTTATGGTTTTAGCTCTTACATTTAGGTCTATAACCCATTTTGAGTTACTTTTCATTTTATGGTCTAAATTTATCTTTTTTGTACATGGATATTCAATTGTCCCAGCACCATTTGTTGAAAAGGTTACTCTTTGCTGAATGGCATTGGCATTTTTGTTGAAAAACAACTTACCATCAAAGGTTTATTTCTGGACTCTCAATCCTGTTCCACTGACCTCAATGTCTAGTCCTACATCACTATTACACTGTCTTGATTACTCTGTTTATTGTAAGGCTTGAAACCAGAAGTGTAAGTCCTCCAGTTTGGTCTTTTTATTTCAAAATTAGGTTGGCTATTTGGTCTTTCATATTTCCATATTAATTTTAGAATCAGCTTATCAATTTCCACAAAAATGTCTGCTGGAATTTTGAGAGGGATTGCACTGAATCTATTTGCCAATTTCTAGAGAATTTCCCTATAAACTGTTTCTTCCAATCCATGAACATCTTATGTCTCCATTTATTTAGATCTTACAATTTTACCCAGCAACGTTTGGTAGTTTTTCCGTGTACATCTCACACTTCTGCTAAAAAATATTCCTAAGTATTTAATCTTTTCATGCTACTGTGAATGGAATTGATTTAATTTCCTTTTCAGATTGTTCAGTGTAGTTGAGAGAAATACAATTGATTTTTGTATATTGATCTTATATTCTGCAACCTTACTGAACATATAAGTTATAAAAGTTTTTTGGTTCAGGGGGTGGTGGGTAGATTCCTTAAGATTTTCTACACATAGAGCAATATTGTCTGTGAATAAAGACAGTTTTATTTCTTCCCATCCAGTCTGGATACCTTTTTCTCTTTTTTCTTGCCTTACTGCATCAGCTAAAATCTCCATTATAACGCTGTATAAAACTGGTGAAAGCAGACATCATTGCCTGTTCTCAATCTTAAGAAAAAAGCATCAACATTTTCACCATCAAGTATGTTGTTAGCTATAGGTTTTTTGTGAATTCCCTTAGTCAGGTTGAAGAAGTTCCCTTCCAGTCCTAATTTGTGGAGAATTTTTATTACAAATGGTATTAAACTTGGTAAAATGATTTTGTATGTCTACTGATGATCATGTGGATTCATCCTTTATTAATATGGTGAATTATATGAATTGATTTTCAGGAGTTAAATCAACTTTGCATTCTTGGCATAAATCTCATGGATCATGTTGTATAATTCATTCTACATGTTGCTAGATTAAGTTTGCTGATATTTTGTTGAAGATTTTATACATCTATGTTCATATGGAATATCAATAGTTTTCCTGTGATGTCCTTCTCTGGCTTTGTATAATGGTAATACTGGCTTCACTGGATGAGTTGGGTGGTATTCCCTTTTCCTCTACTTTCCAGAAGACTTTGTGAAAGATTCTCATTATTTATTCATTAAATGTTTGATAGAATTCACCAGAGAAGTCATCTGGGCCTCAGGTTTTATCTGTAGAAAGATTTTTAATCACTAATTCAATTTCTTTGCTTGGCATAGGTTTATTCAGATTTTCTCTATCTTCTTGAGTCTGTTTTAGTAATTTATGTCTTTTAAGAACTTCACCCATTTCATCTAAATTGCCTAATTTGATGGCATAAAGTTGTTCACAGTATTTCCTTAGAATTCCTTTAACTTTTGTCAGGTCAGGAGAGATGGCTCCTCTTTCATTCCTGATTTTGGTAATTTGAATCTTTGGTCTTCTGAATGAGTCTAACTAAAGTTTTATCTATGTTAATCATTTCAAAGAAGTAATTTTTGGTTTAATTGATTTTTCTCTAATCGGTTCTGAGTTTTCCATTTTATTGGTTTCTACTCTAATCTTCATTTTCATCCTTCTTGTTTTAGGTTTAATTTATTCTTCTTTTTCCCTTCTTCTAGTTTCTTAAGGTAGAAGCTTAAGTTACTGATTTGTAATCTCTTTTTCAGTATAAGCATTTCTCCTTGATTTCTTAATGTTAATGTACCCTAGGACTTGGTCTTTGGACCTCTTATTTTTATCCATATTCACTCTCTTGATAATCTGTCTGGTCTCATGGCTTTAAGTACATTCCATATACTAACAACTCTCAGGCTAAACATCTTCCAAATTTCAGTGTCATATATCCAACTGCCTCTTACCTTAGATATCAAATAAACATGTCTAATTTAACTGGCTCCAAACTGAACTCCTGCTCCAGCCCCTTACCAAACTTCCTTCTTCAGCAAACTTCCATGTCTCTGCTAATAGCAACTCCACTCTAACAACTACTTAGGCCATAATCCAAGGGTCATTTTTTTTTTTTTTGAGTAAAGATAGATTTATTTGGAGACATACATACTACATAGAGTGTAGTCTGTTTCAGAAGGTGAGAGAAAGGCCACAAGGTATGGGGGTTGGGTACTCAGATTAAAGTAAAAGTGCATACACACTCCATAGACAGGGTGTGGGCCGTCTCTGAAGATGAGGGAGCAAGAGAGGCCACAAGGCATGGTGTTGCTGGTTTTTATGGGCTCAGTAGCTTCACATGCCAACAAGGGGGAGGATCATTCCAAATACCCTGGGGAAGGGGCCGGGATTCCCAGGAACTGAGCCACTGCTCACTCTGTGACCTTTTATGGTTAGCCTTGGAACTGTCATGGAGACAGTGGGCATGTTATTTTATCATGCTAACATATTACAATGAGCACATAATGGAGCTCAAGGTCTACTGGAAGTCAACTATCCTGTCATCTTGAGCCTCAATGCCTACTGGGAGTTGAATCTTCCACCATTTTGCTGTATCATTCCTTGAATGGCTGTGCCTTGCCCCCGTTCCCTCCTGTTTCATTCCCCCCTCAGAGATTTTGCTCCCATAATCCTATGGGGGTGCAGAAAGGCAACAGTCCATCTTCTGAAACTACTTCATGGTTGAGTAGGGGCACTGAGAAGGGTCATCTTTTAACTCTATCCTTGACTCTCTCTCTTAGACCTCAGACCTAATCCATCAGGAAATCCTGTTAGCTCTACCTGCAAAATATATACACTCTAATCACTTCACTGTCTTCATTGCAACCACACTACTCCAAGCCACCATTCTCTCTCACCTACATTATAACTGGTCTCTCTACTTCCATTCTTGATCACTGCTCCTGCCACATCTAATTCTCAAAAAAGCAGCCAAAGAGATCCTGTAAAATGTAAGCTGAACCACCTCACTCCTCTGCTTAAAACCTGCAGACTCAGACTTCCCATTTCTCTCAGAGTAAAGTCAACCCACTTTCAATGGCCTACAAAGCCCTTCAAGATCTGGCCTCCAATTACCTGCTTGATCTCATCTCACTTTTGCTTACTTTGCCCAAGGCACACTGTTCCTTGAACACACAACATCTTCTACCTAAGAACCTTTCCATTGGCTGCCCTACTTCCTAGAACACTTATTCTCCAACATCTGCATGGGTCATCCTTTTTCACTCTCAAATCTTTGCTCAACTATCACCTTCTCTATGCAACTGACCCTGGCCATGTCCCTTTAAATTATATTCATCTCCTCTACAGTATTCCCAATGTTCATTACCCTGCTTATTTTCCCTATAGTATTCAACATCTACAAATATCACGCATATTATACTTCATATCTCCTGCAATAGAATGTAAGCCCCTTTAGGGCAGGGATTTTTGTCTGTTTTGTTCATGGATGTATCCCAAGGGTCTAGGTATATGCATGGCATACAACAGGTGTTATTAAATATTTGTTGAATAAATAAATAAATTTAAAAAGCAGAACTTATCCACTGGCTGTTATCAAGTAAAAAGTTTTCATACCTGAAAAGCTAAATTTATTCATTCCTTCAACAAATATTGAGTTGCTTTTCTTTGCCAAGTACTGTGGCAGACATTGGGGATATTCAAAACAGATAAGGCCCTTTTGACAAGGAGCTTGCTTACAAACTTTCTATCTCTCCTCAGAGCATGTAAAACAAAAAACAGTGTAATTCCTGTGATAGTAAGTATTATACGACAACACAATGCATAAGTAAATATGTTAATGATTAGGGACAGAGGGCTGAGGAAGCTTCCTTCAACCAGAACAGACAGTAAAGCCCTCTATGAGCAGATGTGATCTGAAGTAAAACCAGGATGAGGAGAAACCATTCATGCAGAAATCTGGGGTCAGGGGATATTCCAGAGAAACAAAAAGTATAAAGTTTCTAAGGGGAAATAGAGCTTGGTGAATTCAAGAAACAAAAAAGCCAGTGTGACCTGAAGGTGATGGGAGAGGTACAGGTACTATGGGAAGGCATCCTGCCTCCATTATGGAGGTCTGAAACCCACCCTGACATTTTTAGCAATTTAGATGCATCCTAGAATGTGACTGTCACATCACCTTCTCACTCCTGCGCTCCCTCTCCTACTCTTTTGTCCCTCTAGGGAAAATGCCAATGGCACTTGTCATTGAACTGAAATTTGAGAACCCTGTTCTTTAGCAGACCTGATACTTTTGTGCAAATCAGAAAAAGCTGTGCTTTCCTCAAAACGTTTTCTGTCCTCTATTCGAAAAATATATAATAAATAAGCATACCTGCAATTCATTCATAGTTGTTCAATGCAACAAGCAGAGCAGTGTGTAGTGGCCCTGGTTGCAGAGATAGATGTGGGTAGCTCTTTGCAAACCAGACTGGTTCCATTTTTCCTCTATTTCAAATACCAAATGCTGTAGATGCTAAATATACATGTAGCTCTGCATACACTGCAAAGTATTACTGTTCAGCATTAACTGCAGTTGGCTACTGATTCTGTTAGCATTATCCTCATGTGAAAAGGAATGAGTCTGAGTACTTCTGAGTGTCAGTCATTGGAGAAAATACTATGTGCACACTTAAGTCATACAGATTCAAGGGGCTGTGAGAAGGAATACACCTCTGTAAAAGTGGCAAAAGCCTTGACTGTATCAGCAAGTGTTAGAAGTACTGATCGATCATCAGTGTATCAGTATTGTAACCAAGTAGGACCCTATTATCGTCGGTGACCATCTGATATCTGTAATGGTGTTTGTAACTGCTTAACCATATAATGTTTTAAAGGTTTTTCTCATGTTCTTGCTGACCAGGGTAAGGCTGGAGAGGAGGGAGGCTGGGGTGGCCTGCCCAACCTCCTTGTGGCACTGGTGCTATGTGCAGGGATCATGCTAAGTGCCCTGCTTTTGCCCCTTGTACCCTGCTCCTGACCCCAGTGCCCTGCTCTTGACTCTAGTGCCCTCCTCTTGACCCTTTGTGGTTTCCTTGTATCCTGTTGTTCAAGCTGCAGGCCTCAGCCTGCTTAAAAGGCTAAACTCATTAATCAACCTGACTTTAAACTGCATAAGCTTTTCTCCAGACCTCTTTTCCATGGAGCCCCTTCCTATGCATCCTTTGTTCTAGGTAAAAGCATATTAAGAGAGTCCTAAAGCCAGAGGTGAGCTTCATACCTAGCAGAGGGAAGGGGACCACTGCATCTGCAAAAACAAGAACAACTCTGCAACAATTTGTTACCGTGTACATGATCTCTCTGGAAACCAGCTCTGCTTCTTTAACTCTTGAACTTTTACTATAAAACCCCTTGCCTTCTCTCCCCAGCAGGCTTACAGTCTTACAGGCATTAGCCTACTGTGACCTTCTTTGCCTGGCAGAGAAATAAAGCTGTCTTTCTACTTCATCCAAAACTCTGTCCTCGAGTCTCAATTTGGTAAGTGGGGTACAGAGGCTGTGTTTTGGCAGCATGAAGAGCTACATAATAGAATAATCTTTTCTACCTTTTGGGAAAGCTTTTGCCTGTATCATCTCATGTGACTCATGGGTTATTTTAATTTAGTAGTTTACTGTTTGAGGTTTCCTTTAAATAAGATAAATGATATTTTGGTGGAGTAAGAGATTCTTAGAAACCATTTTCAAATTTAATTCCAAAGAAGGACATTCTTTTCATCATCTAGGCTTCAGAGTCCTAATTTATGAAAGGGAAAAGTGTGTGTCTTCAACTTCATGAGAACTAATCCATGATACTGCATCCTTTCTAGATGAAGGGTATTTATATGCTACATCAATATGATTAAAATTAATAAGCAACTAATAATATCCATAAAGTATATGTCTGAAAGAATGTGTTTCACGATGAGGGAGCGCCACCTACTGTTCAATGTGGATTTCAACACATCCTGGACACACAGCCATTTGACAAACACCCCTCCATCATAGCCCTGCAATTATATGTTAAATCATAATAATTTTGCAGAGGTCCTAATTATCAAAATATGAATTTTGACTCTTTGAAGAAAATCTGTATCACTCATAAGCTCTAGAAACTGAGTTCTCAAATAGGAAGTGAACAGTCTTCACTTCTCTCTATAGCTACAAAAAAAAAAAGGAGAAGAAGAAATTTATTCCTAAAAATTAAAAAATTTTAAACACCTTGGCCCCAGCTGCAGTAGTTCAGAATAGCCTGGGCTTCCAAACAAAAGAGGTTCAAACCAGGGCCCTGCCAATTACTAGTGGTTCAACCTTGGGCATCTTTTAAATCTGAGACTGTTTCCTTCCTTATATGAAGAGAACTTAATTCACAGTAGGCATCATTAAAAAGTCCATAAACGATCAATGCTGGAGAGGGTATGGAGAAAAGGGAATCCTCCTATACTGTTGGTGGGGATGTAGTTTGGTGAAGCTACTATGGAAAACAGTACGGAGATTCCTCAAAAAACTAAAAATAGATTTACCATATGATCCAGCAATTGCACTCCTTGGCATATATCCAGAGGGAACTCTAATTCAAAAAATACATACACCCCAATGTTCATAGCAGCACTATTTACAATAGCCAAGACATGGAAACAATCTAAATGTCCATCAACAAATGATTAGATAAAGAAGCTGTGGTATACTTATATAATGGAACACTACTCAGCCATAAAAAAGAATGAAATAATGCCATTTGCAGCAAGATGGATGGACCTGGAGATCATCATTCTAAGTGACATAAGCCAGAAAGAGAAAGAAAAATACCATAAGATATCACTCATATGTGGAATCTAAAAAAAAAAAAAAAAGAAAAAAAAAAAAGAACTGAACTTACTTACAGAACAGAAAGAGACTCACAGACATGGAAAACAGTTATCAGTGGGGAAAGGGGATGGGAAGGGATAAATTGGGAGTTTGAGATTTGCAGATACTACCTACTATAAATAAAATAGATAAACAACAAGTTTCTTCTGTATAGCACAGGGAACTATATTCAATAGCTTGTAGTAATCTATAATGAAAAAGAATATAAAAATGAATATGTATATTTATGACTGAAGCATTAATGCTGTACACCAGAAACTGATACAACATTGTAAACTGATTATACTTCAATTTTTTAAAAAAAGGACCTAATCTGAGTTGTTTTGATCCTTTCCCCATCCAGCCCCAAGGAAGTTGAAAGCATTTTTTTTTAGCTACTGAAGAAATGATCAGGTTCAAATCACCTTACGAAAGATGGGTAACATTCAGTGAATTCTCCTCACTTGTTTTCTAACATCAAATACATTACATAAGGTTTTAAACAATTAAAAACAATAATTTTTAAAATCTCCTGCTAAACTATTTCAAGAATATCATCTTCGTGACACTAAAAAAAAAAAAGAAAGAAGGGATTAATTGTGTGTGTGTGTGTGTGTGTGTGTGTGTGTGTGTGTAAAAGAATTTTTTTTAACATTTGGATTAATATCATCAAATTTCATTAATTTACTCTTACAAATTCTCCAAAATTAAGTCTCTTTTGAGACTAATTTTATCTTTAATATTACAGATTTCTTATTTGTGTAAGTAGCAATTTAGCTGTAACACTTAGGAACAGTCCCTTGACAGCTCAGTGTATTAATTAGGAAGGTGTTTTAAGCACACTGACTGAGGGCCTCCAGGGCCAGGCCTGGGAATACAAAGGATCATAACTAATAAACCATGCTCTCCAGGAGCTCACTCTCCTCAGCACGTTCTTGAGTCCTCACTCCGAGAGCCTGAAGGCAGATTATAGAGCTAAATTCCCAGTGTGTGTCTTTGAAGCCTGTTCTCCATCAGCACTGCCTTCCCAGGAGACTAGGGCCCTCGGGAGGGGGCGGAGGGGACGGTGGAAACAGTGGGAGGAATAGGCAGGGCCAGCGATGTTGCTACTTCTTTCTTGGATGTTTCTCTTTTCTCTCCTGGATTTTAGATGTCTGTCCCTCTCCCTCTTGTCCTGGATTTCTTTCTTTCCCTCTCTATCTCTTCACTTTGGATAGCTTCCTTTCCTAGGGAAATAAAAGGATATTTAAGGAAAGAGCGAATGCAAAGGAAAATAAGGCAAACAGTGTAAAGAGGAACATAAAATAGAACTGAAGCCAGTACTGACTGATATGGCACCGAATAAATAAAGTTTTAATTCCTTCCCTTACTTAAGAAATTAGACCTAATGTTGTGTAGAGTCAGTCAGGCCTACATAGACGTGCAGATCACGTCTGGATGGGAGCAGCTGTGCACCCTACTGAGGGAGAGGACATGAGGGCCGTGGAGTACTTCCCAACTTCGCTTCCACTTCTATAAAATTGGGGGGAAAGATTAGATCAGTGGCTCACAACATTTTCCTATTTTTTTTTTTTTACCAGAACCTACAGTAAGAACTATAATTTCCACTGGAACCAATACACACACATACACACACACACACACACACACACACACACTACAACTGGAAAAAAGGCTCCACGAAAAAATTCTTATCCTCAGAACGTATGATGTACTAATATTTTACAATGTCTTTTAAGACTAAGCATTGTGCTGTACACCTGAAATCGATGCAACATTGTAAACTGACTATACGTCAATAAAAATGGAAGGAAGGAAGGAAGAAAGAGAGGGGGGGGGAGGGAGAGAGAGAGAGAAAGGAAGGAAGGAAGGAAGGAAGGAAGGAAGGAAGGAAGGAAGGAAGGAAGGAAGGAAGGAAGGGAGGGGAAAGAAAAGAAAGAAAGAAATGCTACTTGGTTTTCACAGCTTAGAGCTTACAATCTACCAATGGGTCCCAACCACGGTTACAGAAACACTGGTCTTAACAAAAATCCAAAGCATCTTCTAGCTCTAAGGCTTTGTGATTTCATACCACATCCAGCCTATGCGATCTGGCCTGAGACTACCTTTCACCACATTTCTGCACCCTGTCCCTCATCCTTTCTGCTTTCTTGCTGGTCCCTGGACAAACCAAGCAGGCTCCCACCTGAGAATCTCTGCCCGTGCTATCGCCTCTGCCCGGACCGCTCCACTGCTGGGATTGCCAGGGCCCTCTACAGCATCACTTCACGCAGCTCTGCCCAAATGGCAGCAGGCTGGACAGGCTTCCCTGACCATCCAACTAAATACCACCCCCTCCTACTCTCTCCACTCTCTTCTCCCATAATCTAATTTTTCCATAGTACTTATCAATACTTAACATGACATTATATGTTTATTTGTTTATTGTGTGACTCCCCGTCCCCAGAAGTTCTAGCTCTGTAAGGGCAGGACTTTGTCAGTCTTTGCTGTAGCCTGGCTGCCTAGAACAGTGCCCAGAACATAACAGGGACCTAAAAATATTTGTTGAACGAATGAGTGAATCTAGAGCTCTCTCTCAGAATAAAACAGCCTACTGTTTCTAACTAAGAATTCTAGATTTTCTCTGGTGATGAATAGCCCTTGATCAAAAATGGTTCTCTACTCCTGGTCTCTACCTAGTGACTAGCAGGGAAATTCAGTGGGAAGTTAACCTCCCTTATTTTCAACTGTCTTTTCAGAGCACTGTTATTCTTCCTTGAATGCTTATGCCTCTCTGCTCTCTACTGACACTGAACTTCCTTCTCACATGCAATACCTATCACTAAAGAACACTATGAATTAGTTAAGAGTCTTGAATGCCTTAAAAATGGAAAATATTATGCAAATATTGGGCACTGAAATTATTAAAACTGCAGCTGGGCAATGCTTTTGTCCGGTGCTAAAGTGAAAAAAGAAGGGAAGGCGGGGAGGGGAACAAGAGTAACTGGAGGTGCTACTTGACATGGGGCGGACGAGGAAGTCCTTTCTGATGACGTGTCATGTGAGCACAGGAAGAGGTGAAGAAGCATTTCAGGCAAATGGAATAGCAAGTGTGGCTGAATATAATTCTACGAAAAGAAACAGGTAAGCTTTTAAAAATGTATTATCTCAAAAGCTTAAACCAGAAAGAATTCACTTTAAGATTACATTAATAAGAACCCCCTCAAGTACTTCCCAGTAGTCACCAGATGTGTGTATCTTGTGCCTACTTACAACTCACCCAAAGGGACATCTGGGTCAATAAGCAAAAATGAATAAAAGAAAGAATTAAAAAGAAAAAAAAAGCATTTGTTAACTAGGCTGAACCTTGAAAAATGAACCACAGTGACAGTTTCCTACTGTTTCCAAATGCCTTCTGGTAAATTTAAGGAATCGATGTTGATATTAGTATGCATAAGTTTAATTTGGGGTTTATATATATCCAAAGTTAAAGAAAACTGGAAACTCAGTGAATACAAAATAACACAGAAAAAGATGTAAAGTTAACCAATCTTGTTGTTTTTAAGTAACACTCCTATATAGTGCTTAGTCTCTCCTCTCTGTTCCTTTCTCTCTTCCTTCCCCAAGACTGTGAGCTCCTTAAGAGAAAGAGATAGTCTTAGTTATCTTTGTATCTCAGGAATACAGCATAGAGCAAGAACCCAATAGTAAGGCAGAAGGATGAGTTTAAGAGGCTCTGCCCCTCTTTTATGTAACTGCTTAGTATCTCACTTTTGGTTCTAAAAATGTTCTACTGATGCACGTCTCAACCTATGTGTGTTCTGGGAGACAAGATAAATTCTTAAGGACATTACTAGATTTTAAATGGAAACGCTGGGGAAAAAAGTGATCATATTATTATAGGGGCCATTCTCCCTTTGGATATAAAATTTTAAACTATTTAGTTATGAAAAATATTCAAATACCTAAGATGTACAAATGTTCGCCTTTTGGACATTTGGGCACACACAGTAAGATTCAATAAACTACTTAAAAGAGGAGACGGGCCCTTTACGCACTCTCTCCCCTGTGGAGAAGGCCCACACTCTGTCTATGGAGTGTGTACCTACTTCTATTTTAACCTGAGCACCCAATTCCCACACCTCTCTCCTTGCCTTTGTCTTGCCTTATACTCTATCTAGTATATATCTCTCTAAATAAATCTACCTTAACAGTGAAAAAAAAAAGAGGAGATGGTGTAACAGAAATGACAGACCTGTACTTGCCACTAGGGGGAGGGAGTTTCCATTTTTCCAAAGCCCTGTTTCTGAGCCTATGTAGCAAGAAACGGACTAGGCCTGGAAAGGGCTCATTATACTTTCACGATCGAATTATTAAATAATAAAATTTCAAGACTACCAGCAATGAAAGTAAATGTTCCCAGCCAATCCATTTAAGCTTGGCAGAAATTCACTGACCTCAAGATCTAATACAAGCTAAACACATATCAGACGTGCTTAGCTGTCTCCTCCTCAAAAGTACACGAGAGTTATTGAAACTGGTCTCAAGAACCACTCCTGCCATCTACCATCCCTTCCCTTTTCCCTGACCTTTCAGTATTTCCATTAGGAAAATTAATCTGTGATAGAAATTGAGGAAGATGGAATTTAATATGTAAAGGTAAATTTTTAAATATCCACAAAACTGGACAATAACACCCTTAACCTCAAAAATTTATTTCTGACACTTGTTTCAGATTTTAAATCTCCTTCCATTTTCCCCAACTGTTTCTTCATTAGGCAGAATTCTGGTTAATATGAAAATAATAATTTCATATGTATAGTACATTATAGTTTATAAATTATTTTCATAAACATTATCTCATTTGAGCCTCACGAAAACACTTTAAGGTATTTTGAACAGAAATTATCATTCTGACTTTGTGGATGAGGAAACAACTGACCAGAAAGATTACACGTCACATAGCAAACAAGTGCTGAAGCCAAGACTGCAGTAAGGATTGAAAACTTTAGATTTCTAGCTCTACGCTAGTTCCTTTGAAAATACAACTGGATGCTGCTTCAAAACAGACAAGAAAGGACTGGACAGTTTGTCTTGGAATAATAGTTTAGGACAGCTTACCTCTACCTTCATCAGTATGTACAGTCAATAAATTTTGAAGTGTAACAATTTATGAAAGATGTAAAATAATAATTACAGAGAAATATTTTGGATAAGCATTAACAGTGCTTTTCATCTATAGAACATATAGTGATTTATAATCTTTCTCCCTCAATACACTGATTAAGGAAGGCGAAATTTTTATTAAAAGTTAAAATCCACTGTTACATGTATGTGTGTACATGAGATGCACAGAAATACGAGGTTAGAGATCAGGAGAAACAGGCGCCACAGCACACCACTAGTAGAGCACAGACTGGTAATCCTTTTCTGGAGGTAACTGCGCACTGCATATCAAGAAGACTGAAAAATGCACATGGCCTCTCACCCCGTTATTCCATTTCTCATTTATTCTAAGAAAATAATTACAATGTGGGTAAAAACATGTCCGCAAAAGTTGCTTATTATGGTGTTAAAAGACCAAGTTAACAAATGGATTGGTTAAATCAGAGTAAATGAAAGAATAAAATATAGTTCTTAAAGCTGATCTGGAAAAATGAGATAAATTAAGTGAAAAAAATTATAAACAATGTATACAATAGAATCACATTTTAAAAGAGATATATACGTATGTGTGTATATGTGTGACTGGGATAATATAGTAAAATATTAATGGTGATTGTATTTAGTCAGTGATATTACACATGAATTCAATTATATTCTTTTACAACTATATTTTCAAATCTCTAAAAATGATATATTTCTACAACAGAATAAGTTAAATATTATATATACATAAATGTATGTGCTTTATGTTTTTATATATTATCTATTGCTTATACTGTATTTGCATTACATAATTATATATCTTATATATAATGCATGCAGCATATATATATTTAACTTGTATCAGAACTACGGGAAATGAAATTTAAATTTACATATATCAGAAAACCCTAGAGCCATCATGCATGTCTATGGAAATGCATTTTAAAGAATAAAGCAATACGAAGAAGGCACGGCACATAGGATGAGTCAGAGATAAAACAGCAACATAGCCAAAGTGTTAGTATAAGAAAATAAACTTGAATTGAGCAGCATATTTTAAGCACAACAATTTCTCACATCTAATTAATAGGAAGTCTTCAAATACCAATAGTTTTTGGAAGTGAAGTATTGTAGACAGTTTTTGCAGGACAATGAATGTAAGGTTTGTAGGAAGAGCTGGAGATACTTGGGGAGAATGAGAGGCTTCAGTCTTGAGCTACAGACCCATCAAGAAAGGTATCAGGTGAAATCACAGCAGAACATATAATATCCACACAGAAACTATGGTGCACAGCCAGCTGGAACGTGGGACTCTGCCTGCCGCACCTTAGAAAAGATGTTACGGAAACAAAAAGTCCAGAATAGGGCAATTAAATTATGAAAAGGCAACTATAAGGGGAGAAATTAGCCTCTGATCTTCCAATATAAGAGCAGGTCAGAAAAAAAAAAACTTTTCCAAAGTTTACAAGATCATAAATGTTACAGATGGGATGAAAATAAGCACAGAAAGACCAAACTAACATGGCTAATATTTAAGTAAGTCCACATCCAAGGAAAATGAAATATTGTGACAGGATAAGAAAAATGTATGAGATGCATTATCCCATTAAGTTTAGAATAAAATCCAAAATCCTTGCCTTCCTGACTTTTGTGGTAACAGGGATGGACCTTGAGGGCATTACATTAAGTGAAATTGGTGACACAGAGAAAGACAGATACTGGATGATATTGCCTACATGTGGAATCTAAAAAAGCCAAACTCAGAAACAGAGAGCAGAGTGGTGGTTACTAGGAGCTGGGGGTTAGGGGAAATGCAGAGATACTGGTCAAAGGATACAAACATCCAGTTAGAAGATAAAAAATAAGTTCTAAGGAATATAATGTATATAGCATGGTGATTATAGTTAACAATTCTGTATTATATACTTGAGAGTTGCTAAGAGAGTAGATTTTTTTTCCCAAAAGGACATGTACATGTTTAATAGCATTCTCTTATTACATTTCATTATTCATGGGCAGGCCCTGAATAGGGGCTGATTAGTGTACAATGTAAACAGAAGGACACAGCAGTGGCAATATTTTTTAAATTAACTTTTGTGATACAAGTTATACATGAATTCATTTCCTTTGATTAAAAAAAAACACAAAAAACTGCAGTTCAGGCTCAAGTTCCCATCGATCAACTTCCCAAATCCAAAACTTTCCCCTAAACACAGGGGTAACCACTGGTACCACCTTGTTTATATATTTGCCTAATATATTCATAGAAAATATATAGTACTGTCACATGGGTTTAGGTTTTGGTAGGGTTTTTTTTTTCACATAAATTGTAAACTACAAATATTCTGCAACTAAATTCGCTTTTTACAAAAAGTCTTATCAAAGTTGGTACATATAGATCTACAGCAATCTCTTTTAATGCTACATAATATTCCCAACATGGACACATGGTTTACTTAGCCAACTCCCTATTGATAGACATTTTCTCCCATTATAAACATTGTGCCCCTGTCAAAGGCTGGAGCCTTCTCCAACCTTTTCCAGCCTGGTCCTATGGTGCCACCCCTTGTGAACAAGGAGATTTATCATTTACACTATGTTAAGGGTATAAAATAGCAAAAGCGTCCTTAGAAACATTTTATAATAAATTTATAGTAATTTTTGTTCAAAGTCCTGGATCTTACTAAGATGATTTCTTTTTTATCTGTTTGCTTTTGGAGTTTTTTAAACTTAGAATTGACATATATAACATTATAATTAATTTCAGGTATACAATATAATGATTCAATATTTATATATATTGCAAAATGATCACAATAAGTCTAATTAATATCCGTCACCATATATAGTTACAAATTTTTTTTTCTTATGAGAATGGTTAAGATCTACTCACGTAGTGACTTTCGAATCTGCAACAGTCTTATTAACTACAGTCACCATGCTGTCCATTACATCCCCATGACTTATTTATCTTCTGACCACCTTCACCCTTTTGACCCACCCCTCCACCACCCTGCCTCTGGCAACCACTAATCTGTTCTAAAAGAGATCTTAAATGTTCTCATCATAAAAAAGAAATGGTAATTATCTAAGAGATGGAGGTAATCATTTTGTAATACGTAAATGTATCAAATTAACACGTACATCTCAAACTTACATAGTGTTATATGTCAATTATATCTCAATAAAGCTAGAGAAAAAAAGAAAGGATGGGGATAAAAAGGCAGAAAAAGAACAAGAAAAAAGATAAAGAGCTACATACAAGGAAAATGAGGACACTATATTAACCAGTTGCTATTCAGTTTTGCAAAAAGAACTGGTTCCTGCTAACGAATATAACAAGCATAATGAACAAATACACATAACAAAATATATAGGGAAAAAATTCTTAAGTCTCAAGTTCTTATTTTAGACTCTGAACTTTCTGATTCAGTTGTAGTGAATAAAAACCTGCTTAGCTTTCAAGCTGCAATTCCTCCAAGTTAGCAGTTCAAGTAACAAAAAAAATTCTGGGTGGAGATGAAGGATGCACCAAGACAAAAAAACAGTGAACCTACACAGAAGAAATTTTATAAAGTTGAAAACTGAAAAACAGTTCATAGAATAAAATCTTGCTCTTTAGCCATCATGAAACTCTTCTTTGAAGGCTCTTTTAAAACAACATCATCTTTGAGACATTTGTTTAGTCTAATTCTTGTGAAGCACAGTTGATCATCTTTAAAAACCTTAGTTACACTAGCAGTTCATCTTGGTTAACAGTTTTCAAATCAGTGTTCTATTTTAGAAGACATATAACATTCATAGATCTTTATCAGCCAGAAGAATCTCATAATCATCTTCTCTGTTCTCTCTATGCACCGAAGTAAATTAATTGGTGACTCTAGGATATTCTTTATCTTAACATGGATGTGAGACATCCTTCACTACAGTTGCCTCTCTCTGCTTCACAAGATAATAAAAGCAGTTCCGGAATCTGTAGCCAGAACCCAACTTTGGTGCTGGAAGGTAAAACTGTAACAAACCAGATGAAGACAGAAGCTGACCAGATAATTTACTTGCAGTGATCAGGAAGCCATACCAGCAGAACAGACAAGCTCCATCCTCAGCTCTTGTAGAGACCATCAGCCTTCGATAGAGTACACACCCCCATGGCCACACTGAACACAAAGAAAGGACATCCATTTCTCTTTCTGTTTCTCTTTCTCATAAAGGACTGACAGCAACTGACATAGGAAAGAGAGCTAGATGCAGAAAGAAACTTGGAAATTCTACTCTAGTCAATTTAAGACTTTCATTAAATTCAGACTTTTTCCTGCCACACAATAAGATTGTCACTAGGTCAAAGGAAGAAGAAGAAATCTTCATGCCTTGAGATTTCAACTATTTTGCCATTTAAAGTGTGTATTGTTCAAAGCGCATTATATCTTGTACTGGATCGCAGCTCACAGTAATAAATATATTCTACATCATAACACAGTACACACAACACACATACAATTTAAAACAAAAGTTTCAAGACAGTGACCCTTACTACATGCAATGAATATAGTAAATGTCTATTTTATGTTGTCTTCTTTTTTAATGCTGGCTACATACCACAAATTGATCTAATGACTAAATAAAGGTTATAACCACAGTTTGAGAAACACTGTTGTACTATATACACGTGGTCTGCCTCTGCCTACCTCTCTACCCAAATCTCATGCTATTCACCATACTCCTCCTGCTGCTGCCACCCCCACCCCACCCCACAATCTAATTTGTACTCTTCTTTTACATTAAACCATAAGGTCAGTGCCTGTAATACTCAAAGCCTTTTCCTGTCTCAGGGCCTTTGATCTTGTTGTCGGGCTGCCTAGAACCCTTCCCTCAGATCACTGCACTTTATCGTTTAGAATTCAAGACAAAAGTCACTTCCTCAGAGGGGCCTTCATTGGCCACCCAATTTGAAAGAGCCACCACACTCAACTCCAGCCAGGGCAGAGGGTCAGGGGAGTAATTCACTGCTCTTAGGGTTGTTGGGAAGTCTGAATGACAAAATATAAGAGCAGCACAAAAAAACCAGTACTCCACAAATGTCACTTTTCATCTCCCTATGCCATTGTACAAGTCATTGAATTCTAGCCTTTGAAATTCTATTACATTTGCTTCATGATGGCTCTTCTGATTCAGAAAAGTGAAAGCTCCATCCTCCAATATACCCCAAGTACTCTGTACCCTCTCAGAGCATTTATCAGATTCTTTCTTACTTTTTTAAATTCATTCAGCAAATATCTGGGTGCCTAATATGTTCTAAGCAATAGCAGTGAGCAAAATAAAGATCCATTCCTCTAATAGTTCACAGTTTGGTAAGGGAGACAAATCTATAGACAATGAATTTCAACTGAACGTGGTAAGTACAATACGAGAGACGTGTACTATGTAAAGTTGTGACAGAAAAAGAATGAAGAGTCACTCTCTCTGAGTAGAAAAGTGAGGCATCACAGAAGAGACACCTATCCAGTGCCTGGAAATGAATTGCTGAGTAACAGAGAAAGAAAGGGTGGTGAGTGGGACTCTACTGCTAAGTTACTAGCTATATCCATCTGACAACAATCATTTTTCTATCCTCCAGTCCCTTATTCGTGTTTAAAAGATTTAGTAATTAAGAGAATTAACTAGAACCCCGGTGTTCTCAAACGCGTGAGTGAATTAAAATCACCTATAGGCTTTTTTAAAATGCAAACACGGAGCCCCACTCCTATTCATTAGGAATTCCTCCGGGTGAAGCTCAAGCAAGTGAATGTTCCAGAAGTGATCTCCAAGTGATACTGAGGGGCATTCCTGTTAAAAAGCACGGACCAAGAAGGTAATCAACAGGCCAGAAAAGAACTAATGCAAAATACAGCTGTTACTTATTGGCCCTTAGGGTGTGGGAGAGTGCTCGGCCACTCAAGAGAGCAAAACTGCAGGATCTAGGGAGACTCGGAAAGGTAATGAGAAAGTCACACATACACGAGCACATACTCTTCGATGAAGCGCGTTAAGGTGAAACAGCTTGGGGAGGTGGGAGGGAAGGAATGATGAAAATGAAAACATTTTAAATGTTTGTTCGAAATAATGTTTCACCTCAGACTATTAGACTCCGTATCTTACCCATAAACTTTGCACATCACTCTAGAGGCTTAGCAATACCAAAGTGGAATTCACGATGCTGCAAGAAATAGGGAAAGCAAGGAAACTGCACGGACAGCTCGTGGAATGGGAGAAAGATAGCAGGGCGAAAGCAGAAGGAACGCGGACGCCTCTCGGGGCCCGGACGCCTCAGGACCTGAGACGCAGCGTAACCAGACCCCAGAGCAGTCCTTCTGGCCTCGCCTGGCACTCACCATCGCCTCAGAATATCCGCACAAGGAAACAGGTATCTTCGGGACAGGAAGACGCGAACACGAACACCAACGCCGGGTTACTCTGGCAACACAGCTCCGCCTACTGCCGGACTCTTGCGCGAGGCGCCTCTGCCTCGCCCCTTCGTCCCTAGTGGTTGAGAGTAAACGTAGCCCCTCCCTTCCAGCCGACACACCCGCCCCTTCACGCCGTTGCCTGGGGCGACGGAACACCGCCTACCTCTTTCCAGCATCATCACTTCCGTTTCGTTGACAGATGACCCGGAAATTCAAGCTAATACCAGCCTGGGGTCCAAATAGTTTCTCTTTTATTTTTTGATAAGGGTTTAACAAGTTTTCACCTCCTGAAGTCTTACACCATATGTTCTATGTTATTTGAGTTTAAATGAAGCACAGAGTGTGATTACCCTTTTCTTTGGGAAAAGCATTCCGGAAAGGAAACCCTGAGTAATCGGAAGTGATTAGTAGTGAACCAGACGTTTGATGTCACCAAGGCCTGGGCGGATCGGTTTCGGAGTGTGAGAGGAGTGTGCGGGGAAGTTAACCCAGGGATACTAAGCCGAAGAACCTGTAAAGTGAGGCCCCCTGCGATAGGAAGAGTAGGAATCTGAGAGGTAAGTCGACGGACGGGCTTGTGTAACTAAGTAGGGATTTTGGACGGGCACAGAGGTCTGCGTTGAGGTTTGGTGTTAAGTAGCTTTGGATTTAGGGAAAGGTTGTTTGTTGTTCCAGGCAGGCTTGTTCAGGCAGGGACGGAACGTCATTGTTCTTTCCAAGGGTATTTGCAGACCTGTTTTAAGAACATTAGGAGGAGGGTTTGTGACTTTTGAGGAAGGTAGTTATGGAAGACGCTGTGCCGAGTTATATCCAGTAGTCAGGAGTGATCGTTTTTGTGTAGAAACCGGTTGTCTTCTGGTGTCCAGTTCATCATATTCATAAATCACTGCGTTAGTGTCACCCTCGTTCTCATGTGCTCCACTGAACCTTAATCTATACGTAAGGCCATGTATACATTTCTAAAAGCATATACTTTGCCATTTTATTTTTATTACCCAGAACTGCTAATTAAGTTATCATGAATTTTTTGTCGTGTGTTAAACATCTAAACAGAAGCTCCTCTCTGATATATATATATGTGTGTGTGTATATATATATATATATATAGTGAACAAAATAGTGTAGTAATGTCTCCAGAGAATGTAATTACTTTTAAATTCCTCCTGTCATATCAATGATACAAAAACCCCTACAGTAACTACAGTGCTATTGCTGAGCTACAATTAAGAACGCACATCTGATAATTTAGAGTGTACTGGTGATCATTTAGAGTATACAGTGAAACAGAAATTTCAAAGTAAACCACCCCTAATTTTTTTTTTTTTTTTGAGACATTTGGTAGCCATATAATATCACCTGTGGAAAAGGGCTATGAGGGGCACTCGCTAAATGCAGGTTTACTGAATGCAGGAGCAAGTAGAATATCAGAGTATTTCAATTACAGGTACTTAGCGAATGTGTTTATATGGTATTGTTTAAATTCTTTCATTTTATACATTTTTAGGTTTTTTCAGTAGAAGTCTTGGGGTGCATTTTCAGTTGTTAAAAAAAGATGGCTACTCTTGAAAGTTTAGAAGCCAAAGGTAAGTGTTCTTCTTTTGATGATAATTGTTTTTAAAATGTGAAATTTATGACAATAGGATGAAGAAATGTTTGAGTCAGGTAACCAAATCTCACAGAGCCCTTGGGAATTATTTGTGTTTCAAATTTCTTCATGTTTGTTTTTTAATGCAATGGTTACATCTCAGTACTTCAGATATACAATTGAGTATTAACATTATTTGGTAGTATATATTACATTACTACCACTGTTAAACATTTAGTGTAAAAGGAAAGTTTTACAGCCATGTTCTCTATCCACCAGGAGATTTAGATTTAAATAAATAAGAATATACATTTTTTAAGATTTAAGTAGATGGACAAACAACTAGCAAGTTTAAAAGACATTTTCTTATTGCATTGATTTGTTATGGCTACTATAACAAAGTACCACAAACTGATGACTTAAACAACAGAAATTTATTGTCTTACAGTTTTAGAGCCTAGAAGTCCCTCTGCAGTCACTAGGGAAGGATCTGTTTCAGGCCTCTCTCCTAGTTTCTGGTGGTTTGCTGGCAATTTTTGGTACTCCTTGGCTTGTAGACACATCACCCTGATCTCTGCCTTTTTGTTCATATGGCATTCTGCCTGTGTGTGTATGTCTCTGTGTCCAAACTTCTCCTTTTTATAAAGACACCAGTCATATTGAATTAGGGGCACACACTACTCCAGTATAATCTCATCTTAATTGATTACATCTGCAATGACTCTTTCCAAATAAGGTTACATTCTGAGGTATGGAGAATTAGGACTTCAACATATGAATACTTGGGGCTGAACACAATTCAGCTCATAACACTTGCTATCCACATTAGTTACTTTTTAGTTCTGTGTTGCTTATCATTTGTATAACATTTCATACTGTTGATCATTCCCACCTTTTGAAATACTTTCCTTGATTTCCATGACTTCACTCTTATTTTCCACCTACTCTGTGGCCCTTCATTGTCCAGTGCAGCCACATGCCTGGGCTATTTGAGTTTAAATTAATATTTTTAAAAATTAAAAATTCAGTTTCTCAGTTACACTAGCCACATGTGACTGGTGGCAATTGTATTAGAAAGTACACATATAGAACATTCCCATCATTGCAGAAAGGTCTATTGGACACCCTTTTTCTGGCTATAGTTTCTTTTTCATCTTCCTCTTCTTCTGGTTTGTGTTTTTAAAATCAGTTTCTTTTCAGCCCTAGTTTTCTTCTGTCAGGGCTGCGGTAATTACCTGTAAGAATGACTTCCAAATCTATTTATAACTCACATCTCTTCCTTTGTGATTCAGATCCTTAAAGGCTACTGCATTCTTCACTTAGACATAGGTAACAGTCTTAGCATGTCCCAAAATGAGCTCCTCCTGATTCAGGTTATTCTTGGGTGGAGTGAGTTCTTGGGCAGTCAGTAAAAGATGGGAAACTATTTTGTAGAAGCCAGTTTTGCAGCAAGCCAATCTCCAACAGCAAACTCTTTAAAGGGAGTTTAAATGTTCTTAGGAAGCAAGGAAGCAAAGATCAGAGTCACAGGGAGGCTTTTTATGAAGTATTAGAATAAGCAAATCAGAAACTGAAATGAAGGTAATAAACTTGGGATTAATGGGAAATAAGAGCAATTAAATGGTAACTAATATGAAAGTAATTAGCATGGTGCTTGGCAAAAAGCAAAAACAAAATATGACAATATCATTAGTAATTAAAAGTTATTGCAAGACCTCAGTGAAATTAAACTTTTTTATTATTTGTTGTTACCTGTTTGTAATGAGTTATAAAGCACTTTCACAAACATTATTTCATTCGATCTTAATTTTACAAAGGTAGCTAATTCAGCTATTAGTCCTAATCCTACTTAATATGTTAAGTGTTGTCAGTGAAGAAGAGTTACTCCTATTGCATCACCTGAGAAAAGGTGCACTTACCATGCTTGACATTTGTCAGTTGCCTGCATTTCCTATAATTGCCTCAGAAGAGAAACAAGATTGGCTTAATGGGGATGGAACTTCCTCTCAGCAGACATCTGAGCAGTACTGTCATCATGAGAGGGATGTGTCCTTGCTGCTAGGGCTGTTTCTGAAAGGGAAACATGCAATAAATAGGAACAACTAGAAAATTAGAATTTGAATCCAAAAGTTTTCTTGGGAGCAAGGTTGAAATTAGAAGTAAGGAGATTAAAGTCAGTTAGTGAAAGTAGAGCGGTTAGGAATGTCTGAGATGTTTAAATATTTATAATTCCATAAAATAGTCTGACTTTTAATCCTAGGTCTGGGGACTAATAAGTATTAGGTGAAAAAGAATTCCATGGGCAGATAAATTTGGGAAATTCTGGGTCAAAGGAGAGATTATACTACAGGACTTCTCAGATCCTTTAATGTACTAATGTACACTGCAACTCCAAAGAGATTTAGTATGCATTACTGCCCACACTTATTTGACCAGGGAACTCTTTATTTGTGGAGCCTGTGACAAAAGGAATGTTTGGATTCCAAGTCAGTAAACGTGGGCCTAACTCTAAAGTCCAATGTCTATAATATGTTTTTCTAATTTAATGGTAACTAAACTTTGTTAAGTGATATTGGTGACATTTAAAAGAATATTGATCTAAAATTACCGAGTGATGATTCCTAATTTATTTAACTGTATTATAGCTGAATCTGAACACATTCTGAAAAGTATGTTAGATTATAACTGAGTTAGGAATTAATGATGTAGTGTAGAGGAAAAAAAAATAAAGCAGTTTTTAAATGAGTTAGTTATTGGTTGTTAAAATGAGACCTTTTAGGTAGTGTGTTTTTCTTTTTGTGTTTTCTTTTTGAGGGGGGAAGGAATTAGGTTTATTCATTTATTTATTTTTTTTAGAGAAGGTCCTGGGGATTGAACCCGGGACCTCGTGCAGGCTAAGCATGCGCTCTACCACTTGAGCTGTACCCTCCCTGCTAGTGTATTAATGTTAACATTGATAAACGTCAGTGAGCACTTCTTGTCTGCACCAAGCACTATTTCATAGTTGATGATACAAAGATTAGGAGTCAGTCCCTACCCTGACAAGCTCTCAACAGTTTAGTCCATGAGAGAAACAAATTACTTTAAAATACTCTTATATTTGCATTATTCTCAAAGCACTGAAGGATAAGGGGAGGGTAAGGTTAAGTGATTTGACCAAAGTCGCACAATGCGTGGCAGTAGGAACTGAAGTTTTTGACTCGTAGTCTGGTGTTCTTTGTACTACACCATCCTGCTGACTTTGAGTATGTCTTCACAGATTTACAGTTTTATGAAAAAAGGAGAAATGTTTATTTAATAAAAGACTATAAAATGATATTCTTTTTGCCTCAGTATTCTAGAGCAAAGTTGGTAATTTGTGGCTCCTGGGCCTCCTGAGAATATTTGCAGTTTGGTAATAGGGAACACTAACTTTGAATCCCACTTAAGCCAAGTGTTATCCCAAATAAAAAAGAACTCTATTCTCATTATTAGACCTATATTACCGAGAGAAAAAGAAAAGAAAAATTTTACTCATTATTATTATACTTTGAATTTTATCTTTAAAATTTTATTTTTTCTCTTTATATATACATGCCTATGTAGTACCCTGAATTTCACCTCATGATCTACGAAGCCTAAAATATTTATTGTCTGGCCCTTTGTGGAAAAAGTTTGCCAACCTCTGCTGTAGAATGTTATTTGGTCTCCCCCTGCATTTCACCAGTTTGGGGGGAAGGCGGTAGGAATGAGCCATAAACCTTCGATGTTTTAATTCTTTGATAAGTGATCACAGGTGGAACTTAATGTTGGTAATAACTGAAGAATTGTTTTGTTGGCTCCCTTCAAAGAGTGGAGAAGAATAGGCCTTGATGTTTTGCTTTACTCAGCCATTGCTCATAATTATGGAGCTGGTACCGTAGATTGTTGTCTTCCCACTTGGCAGAAGGTAATCGCTCATGAATGTGCCCTGGATTGTGCCTAGTGCGTATGTAATAAAGGTTTCTATGTGTGTCACAGGGAAAATAGAATTATGAAAGTAAGTTACCGGGGGAGGACATGTAAAGCTCTGACTCCCACGTGCCCCCTTGCCCATGCACAGTAGCCAGAAGCATAGCTGTTACAGAGAGGGAGCTGCCATGCGGTGATGGTACCACTTTGGTACCATAAATGATGAGTAAGTAGAACAGTTTCAATAAAGTGAAGAGTAAATTGAGGTTGAACCAAGTGGGTTGAATTTCTCAACTGGAATTTTATGACATATTTTGTTTAAAAAGAGATTTTTGTTAAATACCCATTAATGTTTCTTTGCCTTTTAAATTTAATGTTAAGCATTTTGTGGTTTGTTCTTGAATCTCCATTACCTAAAATTCCAACTCAGAAATGCTATGGCTTGCCTAGAAATTGTATTTAACCCTAACAAAATGTCACACCTGCTTCTTGTTTCTTCAGCTTCAGTGGGCTTGAATGATATAGCTCTCATATGTCTTTTTGTTGTGTTTTTTTAATTATTAATTTATAGTTTATGATGCCACATTACATCTTAAATGGCAGAGTGTCTTAGTGATAAAATTAAATTTGCATTAGACAGAGTTAGACAAACTTAAAACCAGATTTTAAGAGCAAGGGAATAGGCCTTCACTTTTAGAACAGTTCAGTGGAAATTTTCCTTCGAGGTGCTAATGTGCTACAGCGTGAACTAAGATATCAAACCCTTTATTTCACTTTGTGAAGTGTTCCTTTGTTCGTCTTTTTGAAAGTAGAGTCAGTCCTAAAGCCCAAAGTATGTCTTAGTTAAGGTATTTAATACAGAAATGACAAAATATTTTATTCCGTTGTAACATGTTTTGTTAAATAGAACACGTTAAGTGTACCTCAGATGTCTTTCTACGTCCTGTCTAACTAACATAACTCAGGATCCCCAGTACATTGCTGCATACCTAGGAAAAACTCCCCAAAAAATCTCTTAAATGAAAAAATAGTTATAAGGTCTGGTGACACAACTTTGTAAGACTCTAGCATAAGAGAATAAAAGTCAGAATTACATTTTATGGCATTATTTAAGCTTTCTTTCTCCCCTTAAGATCCTAAGTTGATTAGAGATTTTTTTTTAAGAATAATAGTAAAAGCAATAGGAGCTAGCATTTAATGAGTGCTGACAATGCCAGACACCATTCTGAACACTTCACATGTATTATTTACTTTTCAGTTCTGCATTAGATCATAGGAATGGTGCCTGCACAAAAAATAAATAAAACTAAGTAAAGGCATAAGTAATAGACCTACTGACACATTGACAGAGTTATTTCGTGAGGCAGTTTGACAATGCAGATCTTTACCTGGCACATTAATTATGTTCTTGAGAATTTATTCAAAAGAAGTAATTTAAAAGTTGAGGAAAAACCTATAGGCATAAAATACTCACTAAAGCATTTTTATAATGAAAAATTGGAAGGAGTCTAAATAGCCAACAGTAGGATAATAATTTATTAAATAGTGCTATATTAACTTGAAGGAATAATGCAATCATAAAATGAAAACTATGAAGACTAGCAAACTGGAAAAATAAATTAAGCTTACAAAGTTAATTATAAGTATAAAAAATATTGAAGAAATTTGAAGTAATGGAAAGTCATTTTAGAGTTATGAGGATATAGGTAATTTTTTCTTACTATCTTTTAATAATGTAATGTTTTTAAAAATATTAATAGAAACTAGAAGATATGTGATTGTGTATGAAGATAACCTGTTCTACTCTGTAGTTTCTGTATGTATATAACAAAGTTTGGAAGAGGAAAAATAAACTCATTAAAAAGGGGAAACCTAATAAATAAACCTAAGAAGAGTATTCTTGATAGGTATTTTCCTTGCTGTAAAACATCTTGATAGGTAATTTTTTCATAGCTTTATTGTTGTTGTTGTTGTTGTTAACATTAGCCTGAGCAAGCTTACCATTTCTTAAAGTTCTTTGCTGGAGAATTCCATTTCTAGGGCCAGGATCCAGAAACCAAGGTGACAGGAGTCTGTTTGAATTTGGAATGTTTATATATTATGTAATCTCTCTTTTATATGGCTTTGTATTTAAGAAATTCTTAAGAAAGGTTTAGTTTTAATAAGACTTCATTATTGCCCTAATCAAATTGATTGTTCTCATAATTGCATGGGTTATGGCAAAACATGGTTAATCTATAATTAGCATGAATTAATTAATAATTATAATACTTAATTGAGCAGAACATGGTACTGATAACTAATAGTAACTGAGACTAAAGACATACTTTGGCTTTTTTTTTAAAACTAGGGTTAAGTAACACTTTTGTAGAAATCAAATTTCTATAGAAATATTTTTCTACCACTTACTTCGCACTTATTATATATTACCCAGTGATACATGTTACTTTGTTACATATATGTCCTCTCTCCTCAAATTTCTGTGCGTAGAGGTCCCCACTACTTCACACAATGTCTCACCAGTATTAGGCACCAAGCAGCATGTTTGCTGCCTGTGAAACTCAGAAGTTTATCATTATCACATCTTGTATGTGCTCATCTCATCCACCTCCCCTTGTTCTCATGCATTAGAGAATCCTGGGTGCAAGGCACTTTACTAAGAATATAGTGGTTAGCAAGAGACACACAGTTCCTACCCTCATGGAACTTATATCCTAGTAGAAGACACAGGCAGGATATAATTAATTACACTGAAAAAAAATGCCTATTTACCATTTTGATAAATAGTAAAAAGAGAAATGCAGGGTCTTTGCTGTAGGAGTATATAAACAAGGAACCTAGCCTAATCATGGAAGATGAGAGAAGGGCTTCCCTTAGGAAAGGTTGAACTGAGATTTGCAGTATGAGTAGGGGAGAGGGAGTTAGCAAGAATATTCCAAGAAAAAGTGTCTTCAGAGGAAGTGGAAGGTTTTGCTGCCATTGAGACATTAAAAGAAAATAAGTAAGGCTGGAAGTGAGGGAGTATCTGAGGGAGTGAATGGCGTAAGTTGAGACCCTGGAGATAAACAGAGGGCCAGATCACCGAGGGCCACATAGGCCATGGTAAGGATCTTAGTCTTTGTCCTGACAGTGATGGGAAGCCACTCAGGGGTTTGATGCAGCACAGATCTGCATTTGTTTAAGCTCACTGTGACTGTTATATAAATTCTGTGGGCTTTTGCAGACTGATAAAATAGGGTTGTTAGCAGAGACAGTAAGTTCAGTTGATGGGACAGTAGTTTTGGTTTGTGAAGGCCTCCCAGAACAATTAACAGCTTAGCTCTGGATTCAGATTTGGACTCAAATCCCAGTTTGACACTGATGATTTGGACAAGCTATTTAACCTTTCACAGCCTCTGCTTCTGTCTACAAAATGGGTACTGCTGTGCTTACCTCATGAGACTTGTAAAAATTAAATGATACTGATGCATCTTGAAGGACTTAGAAGAGTCCTTGGCACATAGTAAATAGAATAAAAGCTAATTATTATTACTATTCATAGGCTTTGGCCTCCATTTTCTCAAATGTATGCTGGACTTGTAAAATAGCAAGGCCTCTAACTTGTAGCTCATAGGGATATTTCTGGATGGACTAATTTTGGAACTCCATGTAGGTTAGGTGTCATCTCAGCCTCCTTCCCAAGGTTTGCAGCATCTCGTTCTAGCATATCCTCCATTCTTTCTAAGCTCTAAACCACTCATTTTCTTGAGTCACTTAGTGAAGTTAGCCCTTTCTTGGAGAAAGGTGACTCAATGAAGTTCTTCTTACACTACTCAATTTGAGGTAAGGTAAAATAGGAGAAAAGAAACAAATATTTCTGTTATTTGGCTGGAGCAATGGTAGTATAGTGATGAGCATAGCTGCCTTCCAAAGGTTCTCTGAACTCAGGATGGCAAGATAGCTTTGGCTTATATGAGGGAAAATAATTTATTTTATATTTATAGCTTATATTTTTATATTTAACTAACATTATTGAGGGTCCACAGTGTGCCAGGAACTTGATTTATTACATTCTTTCTTACCACACCCTGTAGCATAGTTGTTACCATCTCCATTTTGCAGATTAGGAATTAGAGATTCATGAAGGGTTATTTACCTAGGATTATACTAGGAGGTAGAAGCTGGAACCAAATACCGTATATCCAAATCCCTTGCATTTTCTACCAAGAGAGAAACCATTTACTAAATTTGAACTTGTAAGACTTTGTTCAGGTTTTGTTAACACATGATTATTTTGTTAATTTTTACTCTACATTTTTGCCTTTTTTTTTTTAGTGGCAGTAATTCTGAATGTGAGTAAAGCAGGCCTTGGCATTTTCCTGGCATTTCTTTTCAGCCAGTAGTGTATGTTTTGTTTTCCTTTTTATAGTCCTCCTTACTTCAACTCCAATCCGAGGAGCGGGAGATGGAATGGAAACTGAGGAGCCACCTAAATCCATTGAAGTTACCTCTGGAATCCAACCTATAAAGCATCACATCCTTCAGAGTCCACGGAAGAAAGCAGTTCCATCAGAGAGCCCAGGAGTTCTTCAGCTAGGGAAGATTCTCGCTGAGAAAGCAGTGGAAGTCGAAGCTGTAAGAATATTAGTTCCCAAAGCCGCTATAATCCATGACATTCCCAACAAAAACGCAAAGGTGAAGTCTCTGGGACATCATAAAGGAGAATTCCTCGGCCAGTTGGAGGGAGCCGTAGAACCCAGAAAGGAACTTTCCGAGGTAAAGAATGTACTGGAAAAGCTTAAGAACTCTGAAAGGAGGTTACTGCAGGACAAAGAAGGTCTTTCAAACCAGCTGAGAGTACAGTCCGAGGTAAGAACAGCCTTAATAGCTTTAATGAGCGCTGCTCTTTACGCTTGGGCCTTCTACGCCTGCACGTGGGAAAACTGTATTTCCTCTTGGAACATCATTTCTTACAGCTTGTCATTTATCTAAAAAGCTTCCTCTTAAGTTTCTCATTCATAGTGCCTCTAATAGAACTAGTTTATGTTGGGAACTTAAACTCTAAACCTGGTTGAAAATGAAGTATGAGGTACTTTGGATAAGAACACCTATAAGGTGTAAAGGAGGTGACAGTTACGAACTTGCAGACCAGAGATGCCTGACCAAGTCAGACTAGCTAGTAATCCTTGCTATAAGGATCATAAATTCCAAGTATTTTTGCCTATGTGTAGATAATACTTGGAATAAAGAGAATGGTGGTAAATGTATCTGTATATTCACTGTAAGTGGAAAACTATTTATAGTGCTTGATTCTGTTTCTTTAGTCTTTAGATCTTAGTCAACATAGCCTTACCACCCTCTACTTTGTTTCTCTGTTAGATTATACATCTTTTTACTAGATGTTAGCCTTTGTGACACCATGATTAATGATTCTTACCCAAATATGTTTCTAATATATTTAATAATATATTATAATATATTTTTAAATAACTAATTTCAAATTAACAAAAGTAGTACATATTTACTTAGAACATTTTAGAAAATACAGCAAAAATAATGAAAATACTATCACGTATTATTGTACCATCCTACTATAAATACATAATTATACATATTGAGTCCATTTTTGCCTTATAACTTTTTTTAGTTATTAATATTTTGCCAGATCATGGACTATTCTATTAAAATATCATTAGTAGCAACAGTGTTCTTCCGTGGCTGCACCAATACCTTTTATTGGACATTTATGTTTTAACTTTTTACATTAAGAACATGCTTATAGACATCCTGAATTACTTCCTTTGCTTAAATTCTTGAAAGTAAAAATCCTAGAGCACAAAGACATGAATTCTTAAACATTGAAAATGATTTAAAAATATATAAAACATTCTGTCATATTTTTTAGCAAAATTTATTGGTTTAGTTTACTAATTTTTTGCCCTTAAGTGTTGCCTAGAGCAGTTTGTAATTTTATGGTAATTATTTGTACTCTTATAAAAAGAGGCTCAGTTTATATCCACAGGGACTACAGATTGATAGGTATATAGAGATAGAGATAGATGTGGCCTGTATATATTATGAAACTTAAATATTTAATATCACTTTTTTATATACATTTTTAGTAATGGAGGTCCAAATTACAGGAAACACAGTTTCTCTTTTGTTTACTTTGCTACATTAAAGTCACTGACGTTACTTTGAGCTTGTTGTATTGGTCATATTTTCCTCTAGGTCAACCGTGAGTTAAAAAAGCTGCTGGTGGCTTCGGTTGGAGATGATCTTCAGTATCACTTTGAACGTCTATCCCGTGAGAAAAATCAACTTATTTTAGAAAATGAAACCCTAGGTCGAAACATAGCTCAACTTTCTGAACAGTTAGAACGCATGTCGATACAGTGCGACGTGTGGCGAAGTAAATTCCTCGCGAGCAGGTATTTTCTTCTTTAAATAGTATTTCATTTCCTAGTTTTTGCTCTATCAGATCTTTGACCCATAATGCAAGAAAATAGATTGGAGTGTGAAAATGTCTTACTCAGATTGTCAAAGTACCTCATGTATTATTTAAGATGCGGACTCTCCCTTCTCTGGATGGTCCTGGCATCTCCTTAAATGGAAAAGTGATAGCATAAAGATCCTCTCTCATTCCAGAATTCTGAGTTATTCTTTCTTCTGTAGTGGAAATCACTCCTACTCCGATATTTAAGACCAAAGCAAAACTGTAAATTCAGATATCTAATAAATATTAAAATATTTTTAGAAGTATTTTTCCCCACCTTCTATCTGGAGAACTCAAATATCATTGCCACTCCATAAAGTAATATTATTTGTCCCTCATGCTCTGTTCTCATAGCTCACTTAACTACGTCATAGAGCTTCCTATCCTTTTCTCTCCATGCACAGATAGAAAATGCTAACATCTGTACAGCGTACTGCATGAGGCTACTTTCCAACGGGGGAGAACCCCAGGGCCCTAGTCCAGGCCCAGGGACATACTGGTAGTTGGGAAGCTCTCTTATATATTACGAGTCTTTGTTTATTTACCTCCTCCCTCCAATGTTAAGTTACTGGAGAATAGGATCTGGGTGTTATCCACCTATGTATTTCCAGTGCTTTGCCAAGTGCTTCTCATGTAATAGTTTAATAACTATTGATTTAAATTTAATCATTTGGAGATTTCTCACAGAACACCAAAGGTTTATAGGCTATACCTTAAGAATCACTGATTGTAATGAATAAATTTTTAGGGAATCATTTCTTCATGTCTTAATATCTGTGATACTATCTAGTAATTTATTACCCTCTTGAAATAATTTGTTTCTAATTGTGCTAATATAGGATGCTATTTGGAGAAATTTACTGTTTATTGACTTAGAATGACTTTATTCTCATTGAACAGTTTGAGGCAAATCATGCACATATTTTACAGATTACTTTTTTTTATTTAACATTCACATCAATGCTGATAGTAACATTCTAAGGGCAGTAATAATTAAACCTAACTTCACTGATATTTTAGTTGATTTAATCTTTCAGTATCAAAATTATTTTCATTTTAAGGAATTCAATGGCTACTTTGGTCAGAGCCTTTAATTTTAGTTTTAAGATTTTCAGTTGATAAAAAATACTTGAAAATTTTGCTTCAGTTTCATCAATAGAGAGAATTGGTTAAATGAATTTTGGTACATCCATTCAGAAGAAAACATGAAGCTGTTTATTTTTTTTAAAAGGGAATGAGAAAGCTTTCTGTGTGCTAATACGAAAAAGTCACCGAGATAAATTATTAGGTGAAAAAAGCAAACTATCGAAAAGTCTCTATTAAATAATCCCTTTTTTATAAATAAAATGAATATATTTTTACACATACTTTTATGTTGATGTACACATACATTTTTTTTTCTAGAAAAATGTATTGGATACTTTATTGATTACTGATTATAAAAGGAGGGGGATCCTGGATAAGAGGAAAAACTTAGTTTTCCTTTTATAAAAGCTTCCTATATTAATTTAATATTTTTCTAAGGACAAAGAGGTAATTGAATGGTAGAAAATAATACATTTTTAGTTTTCTATACAATTTTCTGTATTTAAAAATATCTAATTAATGTCATTTTTTCCAAAATTTGATTAATCTAGAGTAAACTTAAAGCACGTTCCAAATTCTTTATCTAAGAAAGTTAATTGTCATTTTGTAAACAAATATTTTAATTGAGTCCCTTTAATGAGTTCTAAGCTTATAAACATTTTATTTTATTTAATGTTTTGCATGTATCTTTCTGAACTCATGTTTTTGGTTTTTTATTTATTTATTTATTTTTAAACTTTTTTTTTTTAATTGAGTTATAGTCATTTTACAATGTTGTGTCAAATTCTAGTGTAGAGCACAATTTTTCAGTTATACATGAACATATATATATTCATTGTCACATTTTTTTTCACTGTGAGCTACCATAAGATCTTGTATATACTTCCCTGTGCTATACAGTATAATCTTGTTTATCTATTCTACATTTTGAAATCCCAGTCTGTCCCTTCCTACCCCCCGCCCCCTTGGCAACCACAATTTTGTATTCTATGTCTGTGAGTCTGTTTCTGATTTGTATTTATTTATTCATTTATTCATTTATACATTCATTCATTCATTCATTTATTTATTAGATTCCACATATAAGCGATCTTATATGGTACTTTTCTTTCTCTTTCTGGCTTACTTCACTTAGAATGACATTCTCCAGGAACATCCATGTTGCTGCAAATGGCATTATGTTGTCTGTTTTTATGGCTGAGTAGTATTCCATTGTATAAATATACCACATCATCTTTATTCAATCATCTGCCAATGGACATTTAGGCTGTTTCTATGTCTTGGCTATTGTAAATAATGCTGCTATGAACATTGGGGTGCAGGTGTCATCCTGAAGTAGGGTTCCTTCTGGATATATGCCCAGGAGTGGGATTCCTGGGTCATATGGTAAGTCTATTCCTAGTCTTTTGAGGAATCTCCACACTGTTTTCTACAGTGGCTTCACCAAACTGCATTCCCACCAGCAGTGTAGGAGGGTTCCCTTTTCTCCACAGCCTCTCCAGCATTTGTCATTTGTGGACTTTTGAATGATGGCCATTCTGACTGGTGTGAGGTGATACCTCATTGTAGTTTTGATTTGCATTTCTTTGATAATTAGTGATATTGAGCATTTTTTCGTGTGCCCATTGATCATTTGTATTTCTTCCTTGGAGAATTGCTTGTTTAGGTCTTCTGTCCATTTTTGGATTGGGTTGTTTGTTTTTTTCTTATTAAGTCATATGTAAGCTCATAAAAATTTTAAATGGTTTTTAGTGAAGGTTTAAAAACTGAGAAATCATTTGACAACATTAAATCTTTTTTGTGAGTTTTCAAAAAATGACAGCCACAAAGATAGTATGTTAACTTCTTTACATTTCAGAGAATTTATAAGTAAGATTTTAATCTTTTCTAGGGTTATGGCAGATGAGTTAACCAACTCGAGAGCGGTTTTACAGCGTCAAAACCGTGATGCACAGAGTGCCATACAGGATCTCCTCAGTGAACGGGAACAGTTTCGTCCGGAAATGCTATCTACCCAGAAGTATGGCACTTCTTTACATTCTGAACTCTTCTACTTTCTCCTGCAATATTTGTTATTGAGATAGTTCTTTAGTATTTATACATTTAATAACTTATGGAGCACATACTTTGAGTAGCATTTTAAGATAGATGCCCAAGGGAAGGAGGAAGACTAAGAAAACAGAAGGCATGCCCCTTATATTCTTAACTGGGGAGAGAATTAGTTATATCTGTAATAGAAGAAACCTCTGGATTTAAAAGTAGGTTTTGGTTGTACTTGTAGCAGTATAATCAGGGGAAAAATAGATACACATGACGAGCATCAGGGATGAGGAGAAGCATACACTATAGATTCCATAGACATAGAAAGGTATTAATGGGATATTATAAACGACTCTGTGCCAGTCAATTCAACAACTCAAATGGACAAACTCCTTAAAAGACACAAACTACCAAAGAGTATTAAAGAACAGATAACCTGAATAGCCCTAACCTATTAAAACAATTGAATTTATAGTTAAAAACCTCCTAAGAAAGGAAACTCCAGCCTACATGGATCCACTGGTAGATACTAACAAACATCTAAGGAAAAAATAAAACCAAATTTACACAAACTTGTTTTAGAAAATAAAGAAGGGAACAATTTCCAACTCATTTTATGAGGCCAGCATCATCTTAATACCTACCAAAACCAGACAGAGGCATTATAAGAAAATAAGGCCAATATCTCTAATGGAACATAGATGCAAAAATCCTTAACAGAATTTTAGTAAATCAAATCTAAGAATATATAAAAAGGTTTATACATCATGGCCAAGTAGTTTTTATCCCAGGAATTATAAGTTGGTTTATCATTTAAAAATCAACCAATGTAACTCACGAAAAAAAAAATTTATATATACTGTATGATTATCTCAATAAATGCACAAATCAAATCAGTCGTTCTGTAGTATGGGAGGTGGGTATAGCTCAGTGATAGAGTGCATGCTTAGCATGCACGAGGTTCTGGGTTCAACCCTCACCAAAAAAACAAACAAACAAGTTTCTAGTACTTCTATAATACTGTATGAGTATACTAGTATACCTATGCTAAAATATGGTAGCCAAAAAAGGTCCTATTTGTTGAGTGATTTCCAGATAACCATAAGATTGATAAGTGCTTTAATCTAAGTTATTTTATCAGACTTACTGACTTATTGAACTGTGAGAGAAAGATAGGGGAGAAAGATACTGTAGGATTTCAGAAACATGTTTCTCATTTATTCAGCATCCTTGCTAATGTTCAGTGTTCACGTGCGTTCTCTGCAGACTGTTAGAAGAGCTCTTAGTCTCCTTGCAGTGGGGAAGAGAACAGACTTACTACCCCAGCGCACAGCCGCACAGCACAGCAGAACTAGCATTAACGAATCACAAGTTGGCAAAAGCAGTAAAGTCTCACCTTCTGGGAAATGTTGGCACTAATGGTCAAAAAAAGATTCCATCAACAGTTGAATTCTGCAGCACCCCAGCAGAAAAAATGGCTGAAACGGTAAAGTATTTCTCTTTCATGATCTGTGGAACTTCTAAGTCTGTACTGAACGGTGACATGTAATAATGGAAAGTGCTTGGCACTGGGAGTTAGGAAATACGGGATCAGAACCTGGTTCTCATGCTGATGAGCAAATGATCTTGGAGAAAATTGTTTCCTCCTCTGAGCTTTAATTTTCTCAAACATAATTATTCTTAAAGAGAAAAGCTGTAATTGCATATTTTTTAGCTACAGAACCAGTGATAATCCTTTTCTTAAGCTCATTTTGATATGAAAACCACTATAAAAATTTTAAATTTAGTAATAATGAGTAGATAATTGTTTATTTCTCATCTTAGACATTATTTGTTTTTCCCACAGAGATGGGAATGTGCCAAATACTACAGAATCAATTAATATAGACCTGGGATCTACAGTCCTGGGTGAATTCAGGGTTCATGCATATGACCTGTCAAATACTGTGGACTCACAGCCCTACAACCACACCAAATTCACTTTCATTACACTCGATGTCCGACTCCCATGTCCCCATTATAGGACTTGCCATTAACCAGAACTTTTCTACTTTTAAAGTCTTCAGCTCACATCTCTCTCTCCATGATCTGTGATCTCAACTTTTCTTCCCAGCTCTAATTCTTTAATTCTGAATACCCTTGTTCCTTGATTACATCATAATTTTTATTCCCTTGATCCCTGCATGTTTTCTTCATCTCATCAGCTCACTCTCCTGGCCGATTTTCCTGCCATAGTTTGCCTAGACTACATTCCTAAGTGCCTTTCTCCCTTATCCTTTTCTCGGTTACCCTGAAAATCCCACTCCTGTGTCACTTCAGCTGCTTACCTTCTTTGTTTCTGTATTCATCCAACTGTTACCCAGATTCAGCAGATGACTTTGGCTTCTAATTTACAGAAGAAAAAGAGGGCAGAGGCAGAAAATTCCTTCAAGGTCCCACTTGGCATCTAGAAGCTTAGCTGTATGGCAACCAGCCTTCCATTTATTTCTCTCACTGGAGAAGGTTCCCCTCCTCCTCTCCAAGCCACAGCACTCCCTCCAGGCTCAGCAGGCCTCCTACCAACAATTACTTACCTCTTTTGGCCCTTTCCTTTTGGCTTAAGAACATGCCCAGTGTCTCCCATGTAAACAAGAAAAGTGTTCCCTCTATCCCAAGTTCTCTGTATATGGCCTTATCACCTTCCCTTCACGCCAAGGCTCATGAACAAGTTGTCCATACTTATGTCCACTTACATACCATCCATTCCTCACCTCCTGCCATTGCTTATCAGTCAACTTCCAGTTCCACTGTTCTCAAAAAGTACTCTTAGAAAGGTCATGAATGTTTAAATACTTTGTCATGTTTTACTGTATCTAGCACGGCTTCCTTGATACTCCCTTTACTTATGTGACATTAGTCCTACCTGAACCTCATGCTGCCTCTCTGAACTCTTCACAGACTTTTTTCTCCTTTAAATGGTGATATCCCATAGGAACCTGTTCCCTGTGTTTTTCAAACTCCCTCGGTTTCTGAAATGTCATACCCTCCCAGCTCTCCCTATCTCTGTGAGCATTCTTTCTCAGTATCTGAAGGGAGGGGGGCATCCTCTTCCTGTGCCTACTCTTGAGCCTTTCCTTACATGACATGCTTTCTACATTCTCTAGGGATTATCCTAATCCCAGAGCTTTATGCTTGTGACTTCTTAGCAGTTTCCAATGTAGTATAGTCATTTCTCAGTAGATAGTGGCTGTCATTTTTATTATTGCCTTCATTCCCCTAATCCTGTTGCCTTTACAAATCCTATCAGTTCATTCTAATTTATCCCCTCTCCCAAGTTCAAACACCTGATCTACACACTAGACTTTAGCAACAGCCTCCTCCAGGAACCAATGTTCCTGCCTTGCTTTTTACCTGCATCCAGGCCATCCTCTCCTGGACAGAGAGTTTTTATATATAGCTACAACTGAATAACTATGCTGTACACCAAAAATGAACACAACATTGTAAATCAACTATACTTCAGTTTTAAAAAAAAAACAATTCCATCATCTCGGTACTCCTGTTCAGAGGGCTCCCAGTCTCCATTATTGAATCTGAATTATTTCATATTGTTCAGAAGGCTTCTCATAATCTTTATTCCATCTCCCCTTCTCTGAGATCTTTTCCCAGGTGTCCCTGCCCACTGCACTTCATGTGCCAGCGGTGTTAACCACTCTCATTCGATGGGTACACCACTGTATCTCATGTCTCTGTACATACTCCCAGCATCTCTCTCCTGGCCCAACCACTATACTGCCTTTAAGAATCAGCCTTCCCTGAATCCCACAGGCAAACCTAGATGCTCCTTCCTGCAGGCTTCCATTGCACTTTGTACATATATCTAGTATAGGTCTTTACTGTGTTAAGTTGCAATTGGATTCCCCATCTCTCTCCCAAACTGTAAGCTCCTTAAGGGTGCGCACTATGTCTTGTTTCCTTGAGGTCTGGCATAAACCTTTGTACACAGTAGGTGCTCAGCTACTTACTGAATGAATCAGTTCTTAAAACTAAACTCATCATCTTCATTTAAAACCCTGTTTCTCCTTTTCTATTCTTTTTGTTGGGAAATTACATGGCTGCCTACTCAGTAGCAGGCAGTAGCATTTGGTATAATTACTCCTGATTCCCTGAAACACTCTCTTCCCTTGGCTTATGTAACGCTACACCCTCTTGGCTCTTCTCTTTTCTCTGACCATTCTGTTTCACTGTACAATGTTGCGTAGCCTCAGGACTTGGTCTAGATCCCCTTCTCCCAATCTTCTATCCACCATATATTCTCTCACTGAACAAAACTGACAGACAGTCCTATTTCCTTAGTGTCTCTTGGACCTTTCAGCCACATTGCTTCAAGGTCACCATTTTTTAGCTAGATTATTGCAGTAAACTCACTTTCTCTGTTTCCCTATGTCTGCTTTCATGCCCACCCCTTCCCTCATCCATCAGTTGTGTATAGAGCCATGTCTCTGAAAGGCACCCTGCCTAAAATCCTTCCCTCTCACCTTCAGGCTAAAATCTAAGTCTTCTATCTATGCTGTTATCTCAGTCTCCTTTCACTGTATTCCTTTGGCATTTTGCTTCTCTCTCTAAGGGCACATAACGTAATAACATACATAGAGTATTGGGATACTTTTCTTATTTCCCCTTCCAAATTTATATGCAACTTTAAGGTAAGCATTTGATCTTTGTTTGTCCTCTAGCACCTAACCAAGTTTCCATAAAATTGGAAGCATCTCAGAAACTAAATTGAAAATAGCAGTAATCCAGTAGAAAAATAGAGGTCCTGAAATGGAAAGGTGCCTCTTAAATGATGCCAGGACATTCTTAAATTAACCGTGGCTCTTTGGGTACATTAGTGACTTAGAAAGAAAAAAACCTGCTGGACAGAATGAATGCTGGGGAAACAGGCATCTCCAGCCATTTCTAAAAGCTCTTTTGAATAAGACTTACTTAGAAAGAGAGAAAGCTCTTCCCCCACTGCTTTTCCCAGTTCCTTTCCAATTGCAGTGCCCATCTCCTTCACAACATAACCGATCCTCCTCGTATAATGATGGTTGGGAGAATATGAACATGAGAAACAGGACTTATAAGCCAGACATGTTATCCTGGCCCTTAATCAGAGAATTTTTTCAAACCAAGAGTTCCTCCTGTTGTGGGTCTCAGTAAAGGAATAACGGGAAAAGTCAGAGCAGAAGAATTCAGAGTATGGTTTCCATGAATCCAGAAACAAAAACACGATTGTTAGCATAAAATAACTGCATATAAATTAGGAGAAATGAAAAGGCATTGATTTTACAAGTAAATGATTAAAAACTTTGAAATAATATTTCAGTAGACAAATGAAGGCAGAATCCCAGTTCTAAGCAGTTCAGTGAAGGACAAAAGGAGGAAGGTAGTGGGTACTTTCCGCTTAAGGATAAAAGTCAACATCACGTAAGGTAGAATTGATATAACCTTATTTTCTTCTATGTTTTCATATATCTTCATCAGTTTCCATAAACATTAATTTCATTATTTTTAAAAATAGGTAACCTAGGTAATAAAGTAACTAGACATCACTGTTATATTTAGAGCTTTTTGAGAAAAGGCATTAAGTTCTCTAATCAATCAAATTCATCAAATGTTATTTTTTATCATAGTTACACATTAATGAAATAGAACTTACTGGTATTTATATGTCAGTAAAACCAAGTCCCTATCACACACATCTGACATTACCTCTTATTTTCCTTAGGTTCTCCGTATTTTGGATCCAGTTACATGCACAGAAAGCTCACCTGACAATCCATTTTCTGAGTCTTCACCAACCACCTTACTTGCTACAAAGAAAAATATTGGACGATTTCATCCCTATACTAGATACGAAAATATAACTTTCAATTGCTGCAATCACTGCCAGGGAGAACTTATTGCCCTTTAACATTCAACGTGTTGGAGGCACACTACAGGCACTTGCTTGTTACCCAAGAGTCATTATTATTTGGGAGCTGGGGTTCTTTTAATGCTAAAAGGATTATCACTTTCTATTTAAATAATATATATCCCTATAGATATTTCATGTACTGGACTCCAGATTACCCTTTCTTAATAAACATCTCAGGGTAAGAAAAGAATGAAACTGCACAGATATATTTAAAGTAGAGAATACTTTCCAGGCATTACATGATGGTTTTCCTAAAGGACTAAAAGAAAAAGATTGTATACCTTTCTTTTAGGCCCAAATGTATTGTTTCTCTTGCTATCCATTTTACATGGGCAGACTTAGTTTGTACTCTACAGCAAAGACTGGCAGACTGCAGCCTGAGTCACATGCAGCCATGCCCATTCATTTGCTGTTGTCTAAGGTTGTTTTTTTGTGCTACAGCAGCAGAACTGAGTACACACAGCACGGTTTGTGGGGCCAGCAAAGCCTAAAATACTTATTGTCTGGCCCTTTACAGAAGAAGGTTTCTGACCCTCTCTAAAGTAAAAGTTGCTGGCAAGGGTTGGGGAAGGAGTGAGGGAGGAGTCCTTTCCCTTTTTGGTGATTTTGTGCCAGGGCTACAGAAGAGTCTTATGGAAATACTATGGTGAGGGGACTATTTTAAAAATAAGTGCTATGTGTTAGGAAAATTTAAAGTATTTTAGAGCCACATTAACAAATGTTTGAGCAAAACATGTTCTCATGTTGGTTTTCGCAGGGGATTCCGTATTTTCAATGGATGCCACTTGATATGTAGAAGAAACATTTTAACTATTGAGCTCATTTTGGCAAATACAACACAACAGGAATATCCAATTTGATACTTAGGAAATAGGGTGGAGAAAGTAGGACCTTTCTAAAACTTGTACAGACTCAAAACTGCAATTCAGTTTTTACTATGTAATATATATTATTATTTATTTATGATGGGTCATCATAAAACACCCTTGTATTGGCCTTTAAAAATGTCTACAAAATGTTTATGCCAAATTACTATAATTAGCTGCAGAAGTACTTCTCAGAAAAGAAATTCTTTTAAAAGACAAATCTGGTCAAATAACAATTTTAGTATCAACTTAATGATATTTTATTTGGTCTGATTCATCTGAGTTATAGTTTGAAGTGGCAATAAAATTCTCTACCTTCTTCAGTTTGAATATTGATTTTTTTCCCCCCCAGAATGATGTGGTTTAGTTTAAGTCTTCATCCAGCTTATACCATTTACAACTGATTCTTCAGCCTTTCCTTTAGGTTTACCTAGTATAAAAATTGGAAAATAACATAGAGAAAAATCTTTATAACATTGAATTTGGCAGTGATTTCTTGGATATGACACCAGAAGTATAGCAAAAGAAAAAAATAAACTTCATGAAAAATATAACCTCTGCACAGCAAAATAAACAACAGAATGAAAAGGCATCCTACAGAATAGGGGAAGATATTTGCTAATCAGGTATCTATTAAGAGTCTCATATCCAGAATAAAGAAGTACAACCCAACATCCAAAATACAACCCAACTGAAAAATGGGCAAAGGAATAGACATTTCTCCTAAAAAGATACACAGAGGGCAAGTAAGTACATCAAAAGATGCTCAACATCATTAATCATTAAGGAAATGCAAAATGACATTACTTCACATCCATTAGAATGGCTGTTATCAATAAAGCAAAATAACAAGTGTTGGCACAGATGTGGAAAAATTGGGACCCTTGTTCATTACTGGTGGGAATGTAAAATGGTGCAGCCACTATTGAGAACAGTATGGAAGTTCCTCAAAAAACATAGAATTACTTTATGATCCAGCAATTCAATTTCTAGGTAGATACCCAAAAGAACTGAAAGCAGGGACTTAGATGTGTATTTGTATACTAATGTTCATAGCATTATTCACAATAGCCAAAGGTAGAAGTAACACGTGTACTTTGATCGATGTGTAGAAAAGCAAAATGTGGTATATACATGCAACAGAATATTATTCAGCCTTAAGAAAGAATAAAATTCTGATATATTCTACAGCATAGATGAACTTTTAAAACACTATACTGAGATAAATCAGAAACAAAAGAACAAATAGTGTATGATTCCACTTAATCAAGTACCTGAAATAATCAAGTTCACAGAGGCAGAAAGTAGAACAGTAGTTTTGCAGGGTTAAAGGAAGGCAGAATGGAGAGGTTTTGTTTATTAGATAGAATTTCAGTTTGAGATACTGAAAAATTCTGGAAATGGATAAGTGATGGTTGCACAACATATAAATATACTTAAAGACACTAAATTCTACATTTAAAAAATAGTCAAAATGATCAATCTCACATATATTTTACTAACTTAAAAACAGAAGCAAGAAGTTATACCTACACTCTCGTAACCCAAACTAATGGCACACTTCTGCAACTGTTGATTTGAGAGTGTCAATAGTAATAATAAAGATAACAGTTAACTGAACAAAAGAGAGAGAAAGAGACAATGACTTCATATCAACAACCAAACAACACCCCTCAAGGAATTAGAAAAAGAATAGCACACCCAAAGCAAGCAGAAGGAAAACAACGGAAATTAGAGTGATGGTAAGGTAGAGATTAGAAAACCAAAAGAGAATCGAGGAAACCAAAAGCTGGTTCTTTGGAAAAAATCCACAAAATTGACAAACCTGTAACCAGACTGACCAAGCAAAAACGAAAATGCAAATAACTAAAATCAGAAATGAGAGTGGGGACTCAAGAAGAAATAGAAAATATGAACAAGCCTACAACAAGTGAAGGGATTAAATCAGTAATCAAAAACCTCCCAACACCAAGAGTGAACCCTAATGTGAGCTATGGATGTTGGGTGATAATGATGTGTCAATGCAGGTTCATTGATGGCAACAAATGTTCCGTTTTGGTGAGGGATGCTGATACTAGGGGAGGTTTTAAGGAGGGAGGAGCAAATAATATACGAGAACGCTCTGCACTTTCTGCTCAATTTTGCTGCGAACCTAAAACTGCTCTAAAAAATAAAGTCTATTAAAAAACAAAAAAATCGCCCAACAAAGAAAAGCCCAGGACCAGGTAGCTTCACTGGTGAATTCTACCAACTATTTAAAGAATTAATACCAATCCTCCTCAATCCATTTCAAGAAAATAAAAGAGGAGGGGACAGGAAACACTTCCTAACTCACTCTATCAGGCCAGCATTACACTGATACCAAAGCCAGATAAAGACACCACAAGAAAAGAATACTACAGAAAAAGATCTCTTCATGAATAAAGATGAAAAAACCCTCACAAAATACTAGCAAACCAAATGCAACTGCATAGTAAAGGACTATGTACCACCAAGTGGTGTCTGTCTCTGGAATGCAAGAAAATCAACTCATGTTAATATATCACATTAACAGAACATAGAAAACCCGTATTATCACTTCATTTGATGCAGAAAGAGAATTTGATAAAAATCCAACAAACTCTCATGATAAAAACACTCAGAAAAATAGCAATAGAAGAATAGGAATAAGTAGAATAGAGAAATAAGAACAGAACTTCCTCAAAGTCATCAAGGGCATTTATGGAAAACCCACAGCTAATATCATACTCAACGGTCAAAGACTAAAAGCTTTCCTCTAAGATCAAGCACAAGACAACGATGCCCACTTCCACCACTACCACTCTACATTATCCTAGAAGTTTTAGCCAGAGTAACCAGTCAAGAAAATTAAATAAATAAAATGCATCCCACCTGGAAAGGACGAAGTAAAACTATTCCCTATTCACAGATGATACTATCCTATATATAGAAAGTTCCAGAAAATGCACCAAAAAAATTTAGTGCTAATAAATTCAGCAAAGTTGGAGGGTACAACATCAATGCACAAAAATCATCTATGTGTTCTGAGTATACAACCCATAAAAGAAATTACAAAAACAATTCCATTTGCAATAGAATCCAAAAGAATAAATACCTATGAATAAATTTAAACAAGTAAGTGAAAGACTTACACATAAAACTACAAAACACTGAAAAGACATCCTGTGCTTATGGATTGGAAGACAATATTATTAAGATAGCAATACAGTCTAAAGCAATCCACATACAGATTTACTGCCATCCCTATAAAAATTCCAACAGCCTTTTTTTTTTTTGGCAAAAATCTGTGTAATATTTTAGTATCAAATTGGTTCTTACATTAAGGATAACCTTTAAGCAACACAAGACTAGTTATAATGAAATATTAAATTGCCTGGTATATGCTTAAAGTGCTCTAAGAAGCTGAGGCAGGTTTGAATAGTTCTCTGTGTCTTCGAATTTAGGGTCAAGTGATTAAGGTACAAATACCCAGATGATATGAACATTTTCTTTTGAAGCTTTAACAGAACTCCTATCTCCACTCTCCTATGGTTGCCTTTGTCCTCCACTCCTTAAATGCTCTTACACGTATCGATACTGTTCCTCCACCTATCAGAGTCCTGGATAGTCTTAAATATTCACAAATGTCTACCAACGTATGTAAGCTTTATAATATAACTGAGAGAAAGGACTTTACAATTATACAGGTCAGAGTCTGTGAGCAAACTGCTCACCTCTATACTTTAGTTTCTTCATCTGCAAAGCAAGACTAATACGGTTGTTATAAGGTTGGATCAAAGTATTTATGTAAAAGAGTTATAACAATACCAGGTACATTACAAACTCTCAGTGAGAGCTGGCTAATTTTTTAACATTCCCCAAGTAGTATACATAATTGTTACTATCTCTTTTTTTAAAAGAACACGTGGAAGTAGGCCTACCCTACTGCTTAGCTTGCCACAGCTACTCAGATTCACAGTTACATACATAGGACTTTGTACAAGATCTTGAGCCAGGCTTGTTTAAGAGGTCATCACTCCGGCTTTATGAAATGTTCTATTGTATTTTTTTAAATGATAATAGGAACTTAGAACAGATATCTGTCCCTTTCTTTTCATTCCAGCTAGAAATGTTAAAATAATTTATAAGTATAGGAATGTAGAGTTCATTTGTTGTTCAGTTTTTTGCATAGAATAAAAAGTGGTATAACACATTACGACACTGTGAGAGAAGAAATTTATTTTCCTCTAGTATTAAAAAAATTAGATAAATTCACCATCAACATTACCAAAAGATAAATAGCATTACCATAATTTAGGGTATGACCAAAGCACACAGTCTACAAGAAATGATATCCAAAATTTTAAGGATAGCAGCTTCCAAATGAAGTATTTAATAGATACCTTCAGTTGTAGTGATCAGTAAAACGAAAAGATCTGGTATCTGACATATCATACAGCTGGTGCTGTAACTGTTTAGAACGCTTTGCTTCTAGCCGGAGCTGTCTAGTTCTTTCTTTGACAGCTTGTTGCTCCACTAGTTTTTCTATCCGTTTCCTTCTTAGCCATCTGTAGAAAGAGACATAATCAGATCTGGTGACTATCAACCTGAATACACTCTTCATGCAATAAAATTATTACTACAGGCAAGGGAAATTAGATTTCTTTATATTGAAATGTTCTGGTCACAATACAAATGATTGAAGTATTAACTTAAAAAATTTTAGGCTTATACCAAATTCACATAAGAAAGCATAGCCACATTTAGAATCAAATGTTTGAAATTAAGTTTGTCTTAAAATGAAACTGCCAACCAAAAAAGCTTTTTAAAGCTATAAACATACTATTTTACATGTGACATAGGTCCTATCCTTTTTCAAAATATGATTTTCTAAGCAAATCAGTATTTGATAGATTCCAAATGACTTATTTTTTGCAACTAGCTGTATTCTAAAACATTACTTAACCAGCATGCAGAATACCGACATGCAGAAGTGGTGCCTTGCTCTTCTTGGTGGAGAAATTACAGAGCTCTCGCTTTTCAATGCATAAAATATTTCTTCCTTAAAATGGAAAAATAAGCCTAAGCATTAAAAACATAAAAAAGGTAAAGGAAGAGCAGAAGCTATAGCTCAGTGGTAGAGTGCATGCCTAGCATGCACAAGGTCCTGGGTTCAATCCCCAGTACCTCCATTAAAAAGATAAATAAATAAAAACCTAATTACCCCCCAAAAAAGGTGAAGGAAGAGTTCACATTTACAAAATGTATGTCTATAAAGCTTTCTTAGGTAAAATAACATCAAAAATAACTGTATACTTAACATCTCTGGTATGAAAGTGTGTATGTGGTGTGTGTACATACATAATTTTTTCAGAAATAATCTAAACAACTGGATAACTGTTTAGAATAAAAGAGACTTAACCCTCATAATCCAATGTTATGTGATCTTGAATTGGATATTAGTTTGAGCAAATTAACTGTAGTCCTTTAGGAATCAATTGGGAAAAAATGGTTATCGGCTGGGTATTAGATGAGATCATCAATGAAAATAAGCAGATTGTACAACAGTATATACAAATATAAATTGATCTCAATTTATATTTTAAAAATTGTAAGTATATGTACAGAGAAATATCTAGAAGTTAAGCACTAAGATGCTAACAATAGTGATTTGGAGGTGATGCAAACGTGACTTTATTCCCTTCCATTCCCACAATGCACCTTTACTGTGTCTGTTATACCAAAGGGATACATGTATGTAATCTTTTTAAAAGAAAGAAAGGAAGAAAAGAGAAAAACTAAGAAAGAGAAAAATAGCAAGAAAGAAAAGAAAGAAATGAGCTTCAAACAACTGGACACAATGTTCCCTCTTTTCACAAGTCCTGCTGGCAAAATTATGATGCCAGGTCTGCTTCCTCAGAGTAAGCCATGTAATACTCTTACCCAGGAGACTGAAAAGGGGTCAGGTTTGCCTTAAATTATCAAAATACGTGCCCAAATCTCCTTTTCATTTAGTCTCTAACAGATCTTCCTCCTCAGACTAATTGCTTTTCTTTACAGAAAAAATATTTATTGGTAAATGCAACTCTTTATTCAGTTGTTCTGAGGACTGTGTAGGAGAAGCTGTAACCAATCTCTGGCTAATTTCTCTAGAGATGAACAAATCAATCAATCAAAGGTAGGCTATCAAAAGTTATCACATTGGTGGCCTAAGAAACAATTTTAGTATTGAAAAATATCTTGAAAGAATGGTAAAGCTATTATGTAAAGTGTCCAGTTAAAGATTTTCTCATATATTGTTAAAAGTGTGGCTTTAAAATTGAACAGGTATGTAAGGTAAGAGATAAAATTTTTTCTTAAGTTTTATTGACTATATAACTTTCTAAAATGACCCTGAGGAAGAGGGAAATGCCCCGCCTTTGACTTACTGCTTAAAGGCCCTCTCACGGCCTTCTGTTCCCTTAAGGAAGAATAAGCATTCCTCTTGCTTTCGTAGTTCTTCTGTCTTTCTTTCTTTCAACTGTTCTTCATGCTTTTTTTTAAGCCATAATCGAAAAGCTTGCTGTGGATCTCTGTTTTCCTGCTGTTTAGAAAACAAGCTTTGCTTAATTTAAATAAACCAGAACTACTTTTTGAGGCCCTGCCTATAGGACCCCACGAGAATACATGTCCCACGTACCAATTTTTCATAATAGAACCAACCTCATTACCTGCACTCCAAGCATCCAAACCAAATATATGACCTTTGAATCGTCAACACTGATTACTCTTCTAACAGAAAAATCAACAGTGAACCCACTGCCCTCTGGCTTCTGTCAAAAGTCTTATTGAGGTCATCAATAAATGAAGAAGGTCTAAATGCAGTGATCTGTAAACTTTTCAAAGTTGAGCCCTTTAGCTCATAAATAAAATAAAATAAAATAAAATAAAATAAAATAAAATAAAATAAAATAAAATAAGATAAAATAATTTCGCACAAGATCACAAACATATGAAACAGGGCTGAGGAAAGGTTGGGGATAGGAGGTACAAGTGGAGTTAAGGTCTTGGTATCAATTCCTAAAGGAAGCTCCATGGAATTTGAAAATCAATGATTCAACATTTATGTTATTCAAACTTTCTTTAAATTCCTACCTTTGTTTCTAAGTTTTAAGAGCATCTAACTGCAAGCCCATCTACAAAACTATAATTATTACTATGGAGGGTGGCAATAAGGGTTTTCAACCATAAGAATTTTCTCATGAGTATAACAGCCATGAGGATTTTGGCACAAGAACGGGCTAGTGGGAGTAGCGTATTGTGTGGTTCTTCAAACTTTGTGATGGGTACTATCTTCAGGAAATTTTTGAAAGTTGAAAGAGCTCTAATTTGAGAGGGTAAAGAGAGCAAAGGGAGAGATTTGGGGGCTCTTCAGCCTTGGGAAAAGCATGACTCCTTATATGGATGCCTGGCTAGAACATAAAAGGAAAAGATGCACTCATTTAATACTGTCACCAAATATGAGCTCTGTGATAGAAAAGACCACCTCCTACACCCTGCATTTCCCTTTATCTGTCACCCACATCGCCAAGTATGCTCCAGTCTAATTTATATCATTTATGCAACTTAGGATCTTTGACGTACAATGCAAAACTTTGTGAGGAGGTTCCATGGACCTACAGGATCGCTGCTAAACATCTAATGTTTGGGAATGTCTGGAGATGACTAAAAACTGTTCAATTCAGAATTATAGATCAAAAGCATTAAGAATTCAGAGATGAACAGGATTAAAGGGTGTTGCTGTTTATTTGTTCATTAAACAGACATTTACAGAGTATCTACTGCATAGAATATCCACAGGCACATTAGGTACTGGGATGCAGCAGTGAAAAAAAAAAAAAAAACCAAGGTTCCCTTTCTCATCCCTTTCCCATACATTCTATATCTGCACTGTACAACACAGTAGCCACTAGTCACATGTAGCTACTTAAATAAAATTTAAAATTCAATGTCTCAGTCTTCGCTACATTTCAAGTACTTAAAAGCCACATTGTGACTAGTGGCTACTTTATTAGACAGTATAGATATAGAATATTACCATCATCAAAGAAAGTTGTATTGGACAGGGTTATTCTAGATAAGAGGGTGAAAATATATGATCAATTGACATGTCAGATTCAAAAGATAAGTATGGTAAGGAGAGAGTAATAATGGGAGAAGTGAAGAGAAAAGATGGTATTTAGAGAAATAGTGGGATCCAGTTATGGGAAGTCTTGAGAAAACGTATTTTAAGCAGTGGTAACACAATAAGGGATCTGAGAAGGGATTATATTTGGCAGGTTCAACAAATAGCAAAGAAGTCACAGTGAAGCTGTAGCAAAGTGGATGGAAAGTGGTAGAAGATGAAGTCAGAGAAGTAACAGGGATCAGATAATGCACCACCTTGGAGGCTAGGGTAGAAACTGGGATTTTATTTTGAGATGAGAAACCACTGAAGGTTTCTAAGCATAAATGACACACTCTGTTCATTTTAGAAGCACTGCTCTGGCTGCTATATGGAAAACAGACTGGGATGCTGCAGGCCAAGTAGAAGGGAGACCAGTTATTAGGCTTTTGCAACAGTCCAGGCAACAGACAAAGTAGTTTGGATTAGGGTGGTGGGGCTCTGGATGTATTTTAAGTATAGAACTGACAGAATTTGCTCACAGACTGAATACTATGTCATGCTTTAAATGATTGTTTAAAAAATTTTTTAGGATTTCTTTTATGGTTTTATATCAAACCATATAAAAGCAAGCATTTCTGCATCACAAAAAAAGGGAAATAAAAACAAACAATGTAATGTAGCAAATCTCTCAAAGACTTGGTTTTCATAATGCATAAGAGTTCCCGTAAACCAAAAAGAAAAGACAAATATTCCCAACAGAAAAGTTGACAAAGGATTTTTCTATGAAAAGAGAATTCCAACAGCTCATAGATGTTCAGTCTCACTGATATTAATGCTGCAATCAAATAACATTTCCTACCTATCGGACTGGTAAAGATGAGCACATTTCTTAATAAGGGTGTAGGGATATCGTCACTCTCCTACACCACTGATGAGAGTAAGTACAAAGTGGCATAACTCTGGGGAGCAATTTGGCAATATCTGTCAAAATTTTAAAAAGGAATACTGAGCAATTCTACTTCCTCAAATGTATCCTCCATTTAAACTTTTATATTTGCAAATTAATATATATATAAAGATAATGACTGCAACATTGTTTATAATACCAAAAGATTAGAAAAATTTCAATAATAATCAATAAGGTAATGATCAAATAAACTATGATCTATCCATATAATAGAAAACTATGTAATTATTTAAAGGCTCCATATACATACCAATATGGAATGATCTCTAAGGAATATTCAGTGAAAAGTAAAGGAGCAAATCCATGTATAGAGTATGATTCTATATTCATACATGCTTACGTATTTGTTGAAAATATCCTTGAGAGGAAGCACAAAAAATTGGTGTAACACTGGTTGTTACTGGAAAAGGAGAATTTATAAGCAGGAAAATTGGGTGGGAGAAAATTCTTTGTACTTTTTGATTTCTGAATTATATGTTTGTATTATCTATTCAAAAATACAAAGAATACTTTTAAATGTTGCTTGCAGGGTTACATTTTTTTTTTAAGTTTTAATGAAAAATGATGAGAATGATACTCTCAGATTTAAAAAAAAGATGAGGGGGAAAAGGGCACATAGATCCCAAAACCCTTATCTTCCTCAAAGGAGAATCAGAATCTCCATTTATGTTATATTTACTTTAATAAAGATTAAAGAATATGTTTTTAAAATTTAAGGTAAATTGAAGCAGAATTTAAAAGGCTGTCCATGAAATCACTGCATAAGGTAATAGCAAATGATTATCTATATTAGGGGGAACCAAAATAGAAAGAAATTAAAAGAAAATATAAAAAACAGAAGGAACTTTAAAGATCAAAGATAAATTATAAAAATCATTACCAATAGATTAAACTCTGAAAAAAGAATACATACATACATATATACGTGACATCCAGCCATGATGGAGTAACTGGTATAAGGCTTAACCTCCTACTCAAATCAACTATAAAACTAGACAAAATACATGTGGCAGCTGTGATTTGCTGAGAAAAGAAAAATGCATGATATAAGCCCCAGGCTCACCCTAGCTCTCAGTGACATTTCACTGACCACAACATAGGCAGGTGAAGCCTTAGCACGGAGCAGTGAAAAATCTTACTGGGCTTATGAGGAAAAACGGGAGTTTGGGGCCACTGGGACAGTTGGATGTGTAGGGCAGGGTGCTGGAAACAAAAGAGCCATGCAGAAGAAGAATCCAGAAGTCTGTGTAGGGGCTTCCCTTAGGCCTTGGCAAGGACTGGGCTGTGCAGGCACAGAGTGAGGCTCTGGAAGCTCTAGCAGAGAGCAGCTGCTGTGAGTGATAAAGACGACAGAAGCTGCACAGAGGGAGACACTGGAGTCCCAGTCCAGTCAGAGTGGGAATACTTCATTGAGTCCTTTGGCACCCACATACAACCACAGAGGGGCCTTGCTTTGGGAGTAAGGATCACATCCTACAGCAAGGGCCACGCCCTAGAACTAAGGACAAAACCTAAACAGACCCCATCACAATAAAGCATAGAGCCATGTCTGACAGGATCAAGAGGATCCAATACTAATTTAACTTCCTATCAGAACCAAACTTAATACCTTTCAAAGGAAAATAATGTAATCCAGACTCCCTACAACTAAAGAGTCATACAGTCTATTACACAATAAAAAATCACCAGACATACAGAGAATTCACGATCTATAGAAAAAGGTAGTCAATATCAGACAAGAGGGAAGAGGGCAGGGAACAGCCATTAAAGGAATGACACAGCAGTTAGTACCAAGATGGCAGAAAAGTCAACTCCCAATAGACCCTGAGGCCCAAGATGGCAGGAGATTTGACTTCCAGTAGACCTTGAGCTTCATTATGCACTCATTGTAATATATTAGCATACAAAATAGCAAGCACTCCCACAGGCATCATGACAGTTCCAAGGCTAGCCATAAAAGGTCAAAAAGTGGGCGACAGCCCAATTCCTGGGAATCCCCAACCTTCCCCAAAGTAGTTGGAATAGTCCTCCCACTGGTTAGCATATGAAATAACCGGGTTCATAAAAACTAACAACTCCACACCTTGTGGCCTTTTCTCTTGCCTTTTGACAAGGTCTGCATTCTGTCTATGGAGTATGTATCTCTCTGAATAAATATACTTTTGCTCAACTATGGCTCACTCTTGAGTTCTTGCCTGTACAAAGCCAAGGACACTCACCTGATGGGGCACATTCCAGGGACTTGTCCAAGACCCAGGACATGGCCATCCTCTCATGCCCCATTTTCCTATATCAAATCCTGAGATGACATAGCTATTATGATTTACACACATTTGGACTTTAAAACAATCAGGAAATCCATGTATATATGATCAACTAATTTTCAACAAAGGAACCAAAAATAACAATGGGGAAAGGACAGTCTCTTCAATTAATGGAACTGGTAAAACTGAACTGTCACATGCAAAAGATAAAATTGGATCCCTATTTTACACCACACACAAAAATCAATTCAAAAATGGATTAAAGACTTGTGTGTAAGACCTGAAACAGTACAACTCCTAGAAACATCGAGGATAAGCTCCTTGGCATTGTTCTTAGAAATGATTTTTTTGGATTTTATACCAAAAGCAAAGGCAACATTTACAAAAATTTTAAAATGAGATTACATCAAACTAAAAAGCTTGTGATCAGCAAAGGAAATAGTCAACAAAATGAAAAGGCAACCAACTGACTGAGAAAAAATAGTTGCAAACCACATTTCCAATAAGAGGCTAATATCTAAAATATACAAGGAATTCATATAACTCAAAAGCAAACAAACAAACAAAAATTCAGCCCAATTATAAAATGGACAAAGGACTTAAACAGACTTTTTTTTCCAAAGAAGATACACAAATGGCCACCAAGTACATGAAAAGGTGCCCAGTATCACTAATCATCAGAAAAATGCAAATCAAAACCACCATGAGATATCACCTCATACTTCTTAGCATAGCTATTATCAAAAAGACGAGAGATGAATGCTGGCAAGGATGTGGAGGTTACTTAAAAAATTAAAATAGAATTATTATATGATCCAATAATCACACTTCTGGGTATATATCTAAAGGAAGCAAAACCATTATCTCAAAGAGACAGCCGCACTCTCATGTTCACTGCATCGTTGTTCACAATAGCCAAAGTATGAAAACAACCTAAATGTCTGTTGATGAATGACTGGATCAAGAAAATGAGATACATACACACACACACACACACACACACACACAGGAATATTATTCAGCCTTAAAAAAAGAAGTAAATTCTATCATTTGCAATACCATGGTTGAACCTGAACCTGGAAGACATTATTATAAGTGAAATATGCCAGACAGAGAAAGACAAATATTGCATGGCACCATTCATAGGTGGAATCTTTTTAAAAAAAAAAAAAAGTCTAGTTCTACTATTCAGCCATAAAAACCGACAACATAGCACCATTTGCAGCAACATGGATGCTCCTGGAGAATGTCATTCTAAGTGAAGTAAGCCAGAAAGAGAAAGAAAAATAACATATGAGATCACTCATATGTGGAATCTTAAAAAAAAAAAAAAAAAAGGAACATAAATACAAGACAGAAACAGACTCATAGACATAGAATACAAACTTGTGGTTGCCAGGGGGATGGGGGTGGGAAGGGACAGACTGGGATTTCAAAATGTAGAATAGACAAACAAGATTGTACTGTGTAGCACAGGGAAGTATATACAGGATCTTGTGGTGGCTCACAGCAAAAGAGAATGTGACAATGAATGTATGTATGTTCATATATAACTGAAAAATTGTGCTCTACACTGGAATTTGACACAACATTGTAAAATGACTATAACTCAATAAAAAAAAGTTTAAAAAAAAAAGTCTAGTTCATAGAAATGAATAGTATAGTGGTGGTTACTAGGGGCTGGGGGTTGGGAGAAATAGGAAGAGGTTGGTAAAAAGGTATAAACTTTACATTATAAGGAGAAAAAAGTATGAGGATCTAATATGTAACATGGTGAGTATAGTTGATAACACTATTTTACATAATTTAACTTTGTCAATAGAGTAGAACTTAAATCTTTTCACCAAAATGGGAAGGAGGTAAATATCTGGTGAGGTATATGTTAATTAACTTAATGGAGAGAATTCTTTCATAATGTGTATGTGTATCAAGTCATCATATTGTACACTTTATCTTACAATTTTATTTGTTAATTATATCTCAATACATCTAAAAAAAATCACACACAAAAAAATAGAAACTTAAAAGACGAAAAAAAACAACCAAAATTTCCTGAATGAGCTTAACAGTAGACTGGACACTGCAGAAGAATGTGTCAATGCCTGATGACAGGTCAATAGAAATTATTTAAACTGAACAAAGAAAAAACATTTTAACCAACAGAACCTTAGTGACATGTGACATAGCTGCTAGTGTTCTATCATGTGTGAAAATGGACTTTCAGAAAATGAGAGAAAGGTAATGGGGCAGAAAAGGTTTAAAAATAGTAGCCAAAAGTTTCCCAAATTTGGTATAAAACACCAACCTACTGATCCAAGAAGCTCAGCAAAGCTCAAGTTAGGCAAATTCAAAGAAAGCTGCATATACAATAAACTGCTGAAATCCACATCAGAAAAAGTTAAAGTAGCCATAGAAAAAAGAACATTACATACAAGGGAACAATGATAAGAACTGACTTCTGCTTAAAAACAGTGAATGTTAGGAAACAAATGAACACCATGTGTAAAGTGCTAAAAGGGAAAAGAAACCTGTCAGCCCAAAATTCCATATTCAATTTAAAAACAATCCTTCAAAAATAATATATTTCTGATACATTTAGGATATACATATTATAATCCCTAGAGCAATGACTTAAAAAAAATTTCAAAACACTATAGCTAAAAGCCAATAAGAAAATAAAATGGAGTATTTTTAAATACTTGATTAATCTATTAAGAAGGTAGAAAAAAGATGAATAATGGAGCTAAAATCAAATGGAAAAAATAGAAAGCAAATATCAAGACAGTAAACTTAAAACCTACCATATCATTAATTACAATTAAATATAATGAACTCTAATTAAAAGAATAATTCCTGGGTTAGGAGATCCAAATGTATGCTGTTTGCACAAATAACTCTTCAAGTATAAAGACAGATAAACTGACAGTATAATATGAAACAAGATACAACATGCAAACAATAAGCGTAAGAAGGCTAGTTTGGCTTCATTCACATCAGACAAAGTAGACTTCAAGATTAGAAAGGCATTCCATAATGCAAAATGTCATTCATCAGGAAGACACAGATTCATAAATGCATACAGACAACACTTTAAAATGCATGAAGCAAAATCCATTGGAACTAAAAGGGAAATAGACAAATAAAACTCTTTTCTATTGGTAAAAAATAAAATAAAATAAAGAAAAAGAAAAAAAGAAAACTCTTTCCTGAACTACCAATATACATTTATTTCCCCCATTATGATCTCTCATAGCTCCTTTTTTCCATAGCATTCATCACTATAAAAACTTATTTTGTATTTAGAATTAATTTGGGGGGGCTGGAGCATGAGGGACAACACAGACTGTATTTGGAGGCATCTTTTGAGCTTGCTGAGTGGACATGATGAGCAAAGCTCACCCTCCCAAGTTGAAGAAATTTATGGACAAGAAGTTATCACCGAAATTAAATAGTGGGGAGACATGTCCAACAAATATTTTGGGGATTTGATCCCTTTATGAATCTTGTGATAGATGACTGTGTGGAGACAGCAACTAGTGGGCAACAGAACAACACTGGAATGGTGGTAATACTAGGAAATAATATCATCATGTTAGAAGCTTCGGAATGAGTATGAACAATGGCTATGTTCACCACAGAAATCAACTGCTTCCACGTGTCCCCTCTTCTCCACCTTTTAATGCAATTAAAATTAGGTCATGTACATTTTCTTACTGAATCTTTTTTGTGAAATAAACTTCTGTAATAGTTAAAAAAAAATTTTGTTTTCCATCCTTACTAGATGAGCTCTATAAAACAGACTTATTTTGCTCAGGACTACAATTCTGTGCATGGAACAGCATCTATCATATAGTAAGCAGTTAAAAAATATTTACTGAATACATAAAAAATTTTAAATTGGCATTTCTTTTATTTTGATTTGATTTCTTTGATTGATATCAAATTTGCATCTTTTTTTCATATACTATGGCCATCCATATTTATTCATATGTAAGCTTACTATTGCCCATTTTTTTCAATTGGAAAATTCAAAAGTTTTGCTTCAATAATGTAAATTAAGACAACAATTTTCAAAATTCTAGTCAATTTTTAACGGATATTACATTCAATATAAAGATAAATTTGAGGGAACCCAAAACTTTGTGATATTTAGTCCATCCATCCAGGAATATTATAGGAGTATCATATTTGTTTTCATTTAGCAAACAACTCATATATTTATAATGTTTAGCCCACCCATCCAGGAATATTATATTTGTTTTCATTTATCAAAGCCATCTTTTTGGTCCCTCGCAAAGGTGTCCTATATTTTCCACAGAGGTCCTACACATTCTTGTTTAGCTCAAAGTATTTTATATATTCCTAAATCCCTTTTCCTTTTATGTTTTTCTATGAGGTTTTGCTGTAATATAGAAAGACTATGAATTTTTGTATGTTTATATACAAAAGACTACTTTGCTAATACTTACACCTCATTTCCTTTTCCCTTAATAAGTTGGATAGAACTCCCAGAATAAAATTATTTAACATAGAGGGGAGACTTACCTGTCTCTGACTTTAATGGGTATGCCTATAGCATTTCCTAAGATAGTATTTATACTGTAATCCACATTTTATTAGAAAAACTTAAATTATAGTAAATATTAATAAATATATTTTCTATATCTTTTAAGATAACCATATATTCTCTTATCTACCTACTGATATACTGAATATATTAATAGATTTGTTGTTATTGATCCATTTAATTTCACTCCTAAAATAAATCCTACTTGGTTATAGTATACTGTTATTTTACTATACAGTTGTAGTCAAATTTCTCAATATTTTCTCTTTTAGTTTGTGGTTTTTGTGTCTCACCTGAAAAGGTACTGCCCATCCTAAGATTTTTAAAAGCTAAAAATTTCTACAAATGGCATAATAAACAATGTAAAAAATATATTGTCAGTCTAAGAGAATACATTTATGACAGATATAATAGACAAAGGATTAAAATCCCTAATATACAATGCAGTAAGAAAAATGAAATTGAAAAAAAGAAAAGATTATAAATAAAAAACTCACAGAATATACACATGCTCATACACACTCGTATATTTTTAACTTGAGGAAAATTTAAGAAAATAAACTACATACAATGTTAGACAGGATGTGTTAAACATTCACTCTTACATACTGCTGAAGGGACTATGAATTGAAATAACCATTTAGGAAGCTAATTTTGCATATTTAACCACAACTTTCATTCTGGATATCCAGTAAGTCATAAATTCTACTCTTAAGAAGCTCTCCTACAGAATACTGATGTAGTCCTACAGAATGCATGTGTTCACTCAGCACTGTTAATTTAACAGAACAATATTGGAACCAATCAAAATATTCACAAGTGAGGAATAATTGAATAAATTACCTCTGAACAATAAAATATCATGCAGCTATTTGAAAAGACAAATCTAAGTGAAATGACCTAGAAATGTGTCCTTGATGAATAAGTGAAAAAAAAAACTGTGTAATAAATTTTTGTCATGTAAAGATGTAAATACAAACAAGACCCAGAAGGGTTTGCACCACACAGTTAAAAGTGGTTACCACTGGGAGATGAGCCTGGAAGGGTATAGGGTTGAATTTTTCATTTTTACTTTATATACATTTTTTAATAGTGAGGATATAGATGATTTTTTTTTACTTTATCTTGGGTTTTCTGTATATTTCCAAATTAAAAAAAATTAAATAATTCGGTGTCTCTAATTTGTTAGTTTTCACGTAAGATTTCTATACATCTATTCTTAAGTGAGACCAGTCTGTAGGGTTTCGTGTATGTGTGTGCTATCTTTGTCTTACTTGAATATCAAAGTTTTACTCTCTTGAAAAAATGAATTTGTAGTTTTCCACTTTCTGTGCTATAAACGTTTGAGTTAAATAGGAATTATTTGATTTTTACAAGGCTTCTTAGATTTAGTTGTAAAGTTATCTGCATGTTACATCTTTCGCATTTTTGCAAAGGTAGTTCTTGGACCACTTTTCCTACTTCTTCCATAGATTTTTAGTCTGATAATCAGATTCCTTTCTGTAAATAAGTTAAGCTTTCATACCTGTATGAACTTTTCACAGAAAAGTTTTACTTACTCTACTGTTCATGTCTTCGATTTGCTTTGCTCGCTGAATTCTCCTCATTTCTATAACCTGTTCTCTCTTCTTCTGCAACCATGCTTTAAACACCATGTCATTCTCTTTTTTCTTTTCTTTCTCTTCTTCTATTCTCCTTTGTTCTTCCTAGTGGAAAAAATACCAAAAGACATTAATGAAAAGTCAATAAAATTACATGAGTTATCAAAGCAGAGAAATATATTTTGAGATCTGACTTTAGGATTCCCTGCCCCTATAAATTTCCATCTGAAAATTGGGCCTACCCCTAAAAACACACACACAACAAAAACAAAAAACAAAAAACAAAAAACAAAAAACAAAAAACAAAAAAAAGGCCTATAATTTGATTAGAAAAAAAAAGACTTTCTAGATAAATTAAATTGCAGAGACAAAGTCTACAATTACACAAATGTACAATGCATACATCCTTGGATCTCTCCTTCACTTCCTAGTTTACTTTTGGTATTGAACTCCTCAAACTGCAAAAGAAAAAAGAAAAGAAACCACCATGCTCTAGAAGCACTATATGGTGTCTATAGCACTATAAATGTCTGAAACATTTTTACATTATTGTTAAATTTGTTAATTGTGATACATGACTTTGTGTTTACAAAACAAAATCCTATAATCATTTTCTCTGTGAAGTGTACAGTCATTTCTGAAGTGTACAAATGAGCAATGATGTGTTGTCTAGGCCTTGCTTTAAAAATACCTCAGACAAAAAAGGAGGAGATGAAGCAAATATGCCAAAGTCTTGGTGACTTCTAAATCTGAGAGATCTGAGTACATAGGGGTTAACTGCGACTTTATATGTGTTTGAGTTTTTTTATTATAACTTCTACAAATATTTTCAACTAGTGTATACTCATAAAGTAACATTTTTGCTGTCAGAAAATTTTTCAATTAGATAATAAGAACAAAATGAATTTTTTAAACTGAATTATTCAGCTAATATTATAAAAGAGAGTTACTTTACCTTGAAGGAAGGTACCTAAACCAGTTATGAAGAGCTATGAAATAGTTACTGGGAGCAAAGCAGCATGTCACAGTGGGAACAGCACTAAGCTAGGAGTAGGAGACCTGAGGAACAATCATATTGCCATCATACTGTGTCCATTTGGGCAAACCCCTTAACTCAGAATTCTCATCTATTAAATGAAGTTACATTAACAAGCTCTTAAATCTCTTCTAATGCTAAAACTTTAGCATTTTAATAAACTAAATTATAAATTCATGCTTAAACTGTCTTCAAAAAATGGAAATCAGAGTTCTTTCCTTGCATTTTGACAATATAGCAAGAAGCCCTTTTATTTTTTTTTTTGATTGAATAAAATGTAGGAAGGAAAGAAACAATTCTATACAATTAACAGCATAAAATATCTTTTTAAATACCTATATACTATTTCCTAAGCCCTAAAGGAGCTTACATTATAGAAAATGTGAATTTATCAAAGAATAAATTTTATATTTAGATCTTTTGAGAACAAAGAACAAACATCAAACATGACAGGGGTACATTCTTTCAAGATTTCAAAAGAGTCAGATGAATAATTACACAGTGAATCAGTATGACCCTGGTGTCTGGGAAGGGAATCTCATCTTCAAAGGAGTACTAGCATTGGTGTCATGGGAAAGGGGAGAACATTTATCCTGTCTTCAAAGTGGACATTCTAAACAATCTGGTAAATACATTCTTCTTTGTTTTAATGGTTAAAACATATCTATGATGTATGTTTGACAGGCCATAAGACAGGCTGTCTTAGCATAAAGTTCAAGACAAATCATACATAAGCCAGAATGACTTCCCCACAGCTCAATATGTGAAAACGTCTTCCATCAGCAGGCATGAGCGATATATGAAATACACACACACACACACACCCCAGAGAATTATAATCTAATTCTACCTACTGCCTCCTAAAACCCAGCATTTTGTGCCTTCATTTTTCATTTTTCCATCTGACATCTGATTCTCGCCTATCAAGATTACTTTCAGCAGTCACTTAATCTCTCTGAACCGCAACTTTAGAACGAAAAGCTCGGATGAAGCCATCATTGAGATCTCTGGCTCTAACATATGTCATTCATCACTATGCTTTTGTGATCCTTACAAGAAAGGACAAAGGTAATCGTGGTGTTTGTTATATAAATATACATTCTTAACACTTAACCACTTAATCTAACAACAGACAAAACAAGCAAGCAAATATATCCAATAATTGAAAGAACTGTTTCAATTCCTACTGCATTTATAAAACATGAAAACATATTCTACTTTCAATATAATGCCCATTTGTGGTCTCACCTCTCTCTTTAGCTTTTCTCTCTTTTGTTCTAACCGTTTTTGCAGTTCCTTCTGTCGAGGAGAAAGACAGTATGTTGATGTCACGGGAGATATATTTGCAGACTGTGTCCTGTGATTAGATTTTCCATTCCCCTTACTTCTATCTGAGTTGGCAGCAGAGTCTGGATGAGTCATGGGGTTGGGTGGTGGCTGAGGGATGTAAGCCAGAGGCTCTTCTGTTGATGAGTGAGAAATAGCATGACTCTTTGCTATTGGCTCTTCCTTCTTGACTCCACTGACAGATGAATTGGAAGATCTGGGTGACAACTGTTGAGGTTCATTATCTGTACTATTAACATTATTAATAGGGGGCAAAAATCCCTGACTCTCAATGTCTTGTAAATTCAGAAGTTCAAACTTTCCATCTCTCTCTACTAGTATTTTCCTATCCTTGTTTTCTTCACCATTTCCATCAGTGAGTGGCAGGAGCACATTTTCTTGCCCAAATTCATTGGAAATACGTAACTGTGACAGTTTTCCAGACATATTACTTTCATTTTCAAAATAATTTTTGTAAGTATCAGTGTCTTCAAGAGGAGGAACTTCCAAATCAACTAATTTGTCCTTGAACTTGAGTTTTCGTTCCCTTTTATTATTCACAGGTTCTTCATTTTGTAGAAGTTTGTTGGCTTGTATAATTTTCTCCATAATATATCTCCTTACTTCTTCATCCTCTTCCTCCTCCAGGTCTTGCTGGCTTTCCAGTCTGGATTCCTGTAAAGAGTTTTCACTGTCTGAATCTGATATGGGATCCAAAGGTTGAATACTTGGTACAGAAATGAAGTCATTTCTTCTTGGTGATACTTCATCCTTCAAAGATTTGTCAGGATCAGAAAGCTGGTTGCTCTGTTCGATTTCTGTTTCATTCTCTTTTAAATCTTGGTTAATATTCTCTTCATTCCCACAAGCCATCTGAAAAAAAAGAGAGGTGAGATTCTCTTTCAATAAAAATTGAGACTCTTTGTCCATTTATACATAGACAATCCAAAATGGATTTTCATATTCATGTGATTTATCTTATGAATGGGAAAATTAACATGCTTCCTGCTCATACTTCACTCAGAATTTTCTAACTTATATTTATGAGCATTCCAAGGGGAAAGCACTTCTCTAAATTTGAATTTGATATTCAAGTACTATATTGATATTTTTTAAATTTTATGCTAATATATAAAAAGATAACTACAAATAGCACAATATTATTTTAATATTCTTCCCTCTCTAAAATTTTATTCCCTTTACATTTTCAGAACAATATATTTTAAAATGTTTTCTCTTTGTAATATTTGTATTTTTCAAAAAGAGTATCTTTCTCCCCAGAACCATTAAGAAGTCACTGCCTCTGGTCAAATACTAATCATTTTGAAGCTCTTACCATCTTTTCAGATTATTATTGCTATTTTCTGCAGGACCTACACCCAAATTTCAAGTCAAGTTTTACCTCTGGATCAGATTTTCCTTCCTCAACTATTTTCAGAGGCTCCAATAATCTATGTTAAACACCATCATAATTTGGTCTTACTTCTTTTAATTTAATGCCACATGAACCATAAGCTGTTATTATTACATTACAAAACCTTTCTCCACATATGTTTCTAACTGATGGCTTCTTAACTAGCATCTCTCCCATATACATACATCCTCCTCTATCAAACACTTTGATATTTAAAGTGCACCTAAAATATTTAATTTATCTCTCTTTCTCAGGCAATTCTCTCTCCTGAAAGACTTATATGGGAGCTACTATTTCTCACTGTCTTAAACCCATTAAAATTATCTTCCTCTTTTACTGGATAACAGTCATCATTTTTGACAGCCTCCTCTTCCTAACCTGTACAACACTGCTATACATCCAATAAGGAAATAAACCTGGCCCCCTAAAATGACTACCAAATAATTCAGATTAAATAAGACCTCTGTATTATAGTGGTTCTTTTTAGCCTGATTTGATTCTGGGGTTCCTTCCTACAGTACCTGTTTCTGAAGATTCCTTTGGCTTTCACTTCTTTCTAAAACCCACTATAATAAAACTACCACTTTTTATAATGAAATCTTCCCCCGACCCTCATCCCCATCTCAAGCTCTGTCGTCCATACTTCCTACCAGCTTCAAAAGAAGGCATTGTAATAATCCACTGGAATGAACCAGATTCACTAGAACACTTTGTTTTGACCACTGCTATATCCCCAGCACCTAGACCAGTCTCTGACACACAGTAGGTGATCATTACTTTTTGCTGAATAAAGAAATAAAACAATGAATTACCATTATCACTACTCTAACTCTATTACCCTTCCAGGCATAAGACCTTGGTGTTCAGCATTAGTATCTCTGGGTATCTCTATGGCTAGTCACTCTGATTATTATTCTATTAAAGATGCATAAAACTCCCATGTAAAAGCCATCGTAGAAAAGTCTTCACTTTTGACTCTGTTGCCTTTTTCAAATATCGTCTATCCCATTGTGTAAGAAAGCAAGCGGGAACTAAAAGAAGTTTGTGATATAAAACATGCTGCCTTCGTTTCCTTGTGGTCTTTTACTTAAGTCTCTTAAACCTGGCTTCTTCTGTAGCCACTCTGATTATTTTCCCTCTAAAGGTACCTATTCTTATCCCATTCTTGGTCCTTTTCTTCATTACTTCTCTATTTATTGACATGACTTATATTATATACAACTATATATAATACATAATTATTAATATATGGTCAATTGCATGTATATATAAACACATACACACATACATACATATATTATATATAGATACACATACACACTATATATATGTAAAGAAAGAAGGAAACTTCTATGACCCAGAAACTAGTTTATTTTTCTGGATTTCCCTTCTATATGTCTGATAAGTAGTGTATGATCATGTTTAATGAATCTGCTTTTTCCTACAAATATTCCTACGGCTCAGTCTTTGACCCTTTACTTTTTTCTGTATATTCATTTCCCCTGAAGAGCTAATTCACTCTTCAGGTTTCAAATATTTGCTGAAAGACAGTGTTTTTGAGCATTTGCTTTATTTTTCATATATATTAAAAGTATAACCTCATGCTATTATCCAAGTTCATATAAAGCAGAAATTAACTGTTTTTACTTTTGATGCATTCAATTATATTATTTATATTTTGTAAATTATAATTTTAAATGATAATTTTAGCTTTATTAAGTGCCTAACTTAATCCCTGCTCTCTCACTAATTAGCCCGATTCCTTAGGATACAACATTTAAACTCTCTATGCCTCAATTTTCTCGTCTCTAAGATGGAGATAATCATACTCGCTTTATGTATATCAAAGGAATTTTGTGAGGTTTAGATGAGATAATATATGTGAAACTCTTCAAGAACTACAAAGCACTTTGTTAATATACTTATTATCAATGCTATTGGCAATTTATATATACCTCTATTATGCAGGCACTTTTTTCTTTTTCATTAATTAACCACTCCAGGTCCTTTTCAAAGTCGTCTTCATATTCTCCACTGTCTTTCGAATCAGTATCTTTATTTTCATCCATTTTCAGTTTGTTAAAGAATAATGCTATAAGATTATAAGAGATAAGGTAGATGTTATGTCTATTTTGGGGGTAGTATGGAGTATGGAGATTAATGTTGATGGTAAGCTAATTAACATAGAGAAACACAAATTATGGAATGTTCAGAATAAACATATCTGTATACCCTAAAAGAAAGACAAAGGCCAGATATTTTCTAGGTGAACCATTCCTAACAACCATCCCACCTACCCCCAATTCCTGAAACCCTAATTTACAAGGAGACTAAAAAGGGTGGATAAGAAGACTCTCTGAGGTTTAAAGAAGGATTTTCCACTTTCCCTGCCGATCATTAAAACTCCTTGTCCATGTCAGAGCTGATGAATCATCTTTTTAGTCTCACTCACATTTTCTTATGTTCAAATAAAAACGATTATATTAATGCTCATCCTCAGTTTCTCAATCCTTCTAGTAATTTATATGGCATAAGTTGTGATCTGAGAGGTTTTTTAAAACTATGTAGCAGAAGACAATGACAATAAACAGGGATATCAGATGAAAGTTAATAAATGTTTGTGAAAACGGTTTATTCAGTCATTTTTAAGAAAACAAACTGAAGTTATCAGCAAATTGAGGTCAGTTCCTAGCCCTGCTAATTTCTTGTGCATAATTTTTCAAATAAAGGAAGCATTTAAGTCTTTACCCATGTCTTTGTGTGGGAGGGCATATTATATACACGCGTGAATATATAACACAATTTTGATAAACATTTGTTGAATACCTACAATATTCCTATAAAGATTATAATTTTATATATACATATAAAGATTACAGTATTACTATGCCCTTGAGCCCTCGTACAGAAGACAGACAAAAACAAAACACATAAATTTAAAATGTAGACAAAAAACATAAATTGAAAATGCAGGTAAGTGGAATGAAGGTATATTTTATATATATATATATATATATATATATATATATATATTTTTTTTTTTTTTTTAAATGGAGGTATTGGGGATTGAACCCAGGACCTTGTGCATGCTAAGCACACACTCTACCACTGAGGTCTACCCTTGACCCTGAAGGTATATTATAAAGGACTGTGGAAGAAGAATAAGGACGCAACTAAGCCAGTCTAAAACTGGAAATATCAAGGAAGGCTGGGATGGGTTTTGAACACTGAGTACGACAGTTCAGCAGTTATTCCAGACAAGAACAGCATGAGAAAGAACAAGCATGGAAGTGCATGGAATTTTCCAGTGTGGCCTGAACATAAACGTGCTCCTGAAGGGTCTGGAAGGAGAGAGAAGGGGGCAGTTTGATGTCACATTATCTTTTCAAAAGGTAAAGGGCTGAGGGAACACTGTTTATGTAGGTCTAACTGTCATGAATACCCAAAGGTAGAAATATACAGCAATAATCTGCATACTTTCCGCTACTGAGTAAACAAAAACAAAAAGAGCAATGCTCTTTAAATGGACTTAGAATTTCAGGTCCAATTTCAAAAGAACTATAGAAATATGATCTTCAGGGGCCCAAACAACTGGGACTCTGTTTCTATACCTGCCTTCTCTTGCTCCTACACCAAGAATAACTTGCCTAAAACCCTTTTTGGAAAGTAGAAAGTACAGATGTCAAGAACACATGAGATCTAGGCACATTTTAAAAGATATAAATGACAGATGTTCTGCCTGATTTGATAAATACCCACAGACTTTGTTTTGGTCATTAGCTTCACTTTATTCTCCCCAAACCTTTGACCAGACTACTAACCTAGTACCAATTTTACTAATGCAAGATTTACATTTTTCCCCTGCTACTGTTCACCATCAAATGATAGTGAAAGCATGGCTAAAAGAGATAAGGCTTTTCAGTACTATGTAGGAAAAACCTACTAATAGCTTTTGGTAGACAGTGGGTTCAAAATGAGTTAGAAGAATGATGAAGGCAAAAACATAAATGAGCTTCAAGGCTGAGACTATGCCTGAGGTACAAATAACACGTGAAGCTCTGTATCTAGTTTGCTACTGTTTAGAGAACAAAAGAAAGTTGGAATACATTCAGGGGCTAATAAGCCAGGAGACAGGGATATATAAAAGAAGGGAAGAAGGGAGGCTATGAGAATAAAACGCCTTAAAACCAGATTCTGAGGAATCCTAAAACCCCTGGGAATGTTAGCCTAAAAAATAGAACCCTCCTAAAGGAGAGCGATGACAACCGCTTTACAATATTTAAATGGTCATCATGTAAAGGAGGGTTGGTTTTGCATAATTTCAAATAGTAAAACTAGTATAAGGGTTAGGAACTCAGGGGCAAATTCTGGCACAATGTAAGATACAATTTACATTTTCAAACCTGTCCTTACATGTAGTGAGCTGTGTTCCTGTCAATCAAATGTTTATACATAGCCTGGAAGAGGATAATGGCATTGTTTTAAAGGAAACTGAAGCTTTAGAAAAACGTTGTGCTAGATGACCCTTAAGGTTTATTTTTAGCTTTTCTACAGGATACAAATTAGCAAATAATTGCCAACTTATGAAAAGCAAGAGAATTTAAAAATAAATGTGTAGTACCATGAAGGTTTAATACAAAATAAATTACTAATGTCTGAATAATTAAATTCAAGAATTAAATTCGAAAGTCTGTTTCATTTAGCGGTCATCTTTCCTCTGCGTGGTTCTTGATATTACTTCCCTCTCCCTCTCAAGACAAAGTTAGTTTTAGGTATACTGAATGTTACTTATTCAACCTAATTATTCAACTGGATAATTATACAACTATTTCTATTGTATTAGTTGGACTATAATTCCTTCTAGATACTTATTTCTTTTAAACTAAAAATAGGAAATGAACTTTTTGTAAAGGACTCAAATTAATGCTTTAATAATTTGTAAATCAGAAGTTGAGATCAATAATATTTTGAAGTGACCTGAAGAAACCAAATCAATATTTCAGAGTGAGTTTATTTATCACTGCCTAAGCTACAGGACAGGCTAAATCATATATGCTGTTGTGTCTGCTTACCTACCAATTACAAGCAAGGGTGCCATGGATGATGAAAAATAAACTAAAACCATTGTGATCCAAAACACTTACATAAATCGTACTATTTTTCCCTCTCATAAATGCCTTAAGATGTTTAAGTTACATAACTAATTGTTAGAATAAGACTTCTATGGAACTCTTCAGTGCTTTTCCTTAATTTTATAAAAACTTAGTTCTGAACTTGTGAATAAATCGTTGCCTGAAGACTTCCGATTTGCTTTATTATTCACAAAGTATCTCACCCATGTGAAAACTCAAATTTAAAACTAAAACACAGACTCAGCAAAATAAATAAAAATAAAATAATTACAAGCTAATTATATTAGTATTATTCAATCATACTATGCCTTAATTAAAAAGAAAAAAAGCCATAGTTGAAGTGACTCAGGGAAGTAAATGAAGTTCATCAAATAAGAAATGCATTCTTTTCCTATAACTTCAAAAAATTCATGGCTGGTTCCCAAGTAAACAAAGAACATAAATCATAAACTCTTGTTACCAAGTCCCTTAAGCCTTTTTCAAATGCGTCACAGGATATTCAATCCCCTTCAGTTCTTTTAATCTTCATCCCCAGGGTGCTGGCCATATGGTACACCATCAACATGCCGGAACAAAAATACATCTTACACAAACTGAATCACCTAACTATTATTCCTGTGATTTCACACATTTAAATTTCAGTTAAGTATCATCAGTAAAAATCTATGTAAGTGGCTTACACCAGAACCACCCTCTTAATAAGGAACTGTAGTTAAGAAATAGAAATTAATTTCTTCCTCCTGTGTGTCTGCTAAATCCCATGTGGGTGATTGCAGATCTTTTAGTGTGAGTCTAAACTAAGTCTATATATACAAATAATTTTCAGAACTTTCTTTCAGGATTCAAAACATGCAAAAACAGTTTAATCTAATTCATTGACTCCAGTCTTACCTCATACTTCTTAAAACATGCTTGTTTAAAATCTAAGAGAATGGAAAGAACGTCAAAGATAATGTCTTTTAATATAAAATAAATACTTAAGCAAAAGCTAACCCATAATAACATCATAAGACCATCTGGCCCACTCTTCCTGCTGTATCCTGCCAAGACTGTGATCCTATGAGTAAATTTTTTAAAAAAATCATAATCTGTCACAGGTATAACGATAAACAATATTTTACAAACATTAGGTGGCAATTTCCATTTGTATCCAGGCTCCCAAGCTACCACCGACCAAATGAGTACCTTAGCCTCTTCATGGAAGCTAACATTTAAGGAGTGCCTTTTTTTTCTCCCAGAGATGAGAACTTTGAGAGACATAGGAATATGACAAAAATTAGAGGGTTTTTTTTTTTTGTTTTTTTGTTTTTGTCTACCCTCAAAGGGGTTTTCCTCACACAAAGCGAAGCAAGGCGCAATAACCAGGCTTCCTCGCCAGCGCCAGGCCCCGTGGACCCCGGACTCGTAAGGATGAGGCGCCAACAGGAAAGCCCTTCATTCGCTTCTCCACCCTCCTTTCCTCCCAGCTGTGCCAGACATTTACCCCTTTACCCTCTCTCCCACCATATCTCCGCATCATCCTTCCCTTCGCTCCCTCTGTATCCCCTCCTGCCTGTGTAAGACGCAGCGGCTGGGGTCACAAAGATGGCCCGGGAAGTTCTCCTCTCCTCCTCTTTGTAAGCTCTGACAATGAGGCGAGGGAGACCCCAGCACCTGCTGCCACAGCAGCCGGGACCCGGCTGCCATGGCAACGGCGCGTCTCCGCCTCCTCCATCCGGGCCTCTCTCACTACACGGGCCCGGTGGACTGCGCAGATGCAGACGACAGACTGCGCACACCTGCCCCTCCAGGCGCTCCTCCTGCTGCCGGCAAGGGACGTCCCTGCCTGTGGTTGTCGCGGGGACGACCAAGAAACCCATGCATCTCACACAAGTCTCGGTGCCATTAGTAAGAACTAGGGAAAGACGACTCTCTTGATAATGAGTTTTCCCACGTGTAGCTAGCTGTCTCTCTCCACATAGGGACTTAGTTATAACAACTTCTAGAAGTATCTTTCTCTGTTATTTTCTTCGCCGGTAACGTCAAAAAGTAGTTTCAGCTTTCACTAATAAACACATCGCTAATTAGTTAACAGATGTTTGACCGAACGTTCCCCCTACTCTCCACCCCCAATCAAAACCAAACCTTTAGTGCCCAGGAGAGTGGTCAAAGGAAATAGGATGTTTGCTCCAGCTTTCAAGCATGTCAAAATGATCAACTGGAATTTTCTCGAATCCTCCCTAATATATAATATTTTATGTATTTATGTATAGTCGTCTTTATGTATGAAGAGGAAGAAAGGTGATTTTTAGATTGGGGTGACAAATAATAATATTTTAGGAACTGTCCATTCCCCACCAGAAATAAAACAGAGAAATGAAAATACTTCCTCAGTACAAGCCATAATTTTCAGATTTTTTTGGTTTATTACTAGAATTTCTATAATTTGGTAAAATAGAGTGCACCTTTTCAACAAAGAGGGGCAATGTAAAATTGAATTAAGTATTCTCCAAACTGTGGACTAAATTTAAAAAGTTGAAAAGATTGGAGGTTAAAATGAATTACAGTATTGACTGCACTTCCTAGCTACAGTGTAGAACTTAGAATGACCTAATGTTTCTTCTTCTGCAGGACTTCGGTATTAGGCCAAACACTTGAAGAAGACAAAAAAATATAAAATTATCGACTGTTGAAGGTCAAAGGAATTTTAGTCAAATCTCCTTTAATGAACAGTAATTGGTAGTAATTTAAAACTAAAATAGACCTTAGGTAACTGACCTCACAGTTGAATATTTTTTCCACTGACCCTCCTAAATACTTAGAATGTTTTGGCAAATATTAATGGGACATTACCACCATTGTTTATAATAACCAAAAAGCAGAAAAAACCCAAATGTCCAACAAATGATGAACGGATAAACAAAAGGTGGTATATCCATATAATGTAATAATTTAGCAGTAAAAAGGAATGAAGTACTGGTAAATACTACAACACGGATGACTTTGAAAATATAAATATTATGTTAGGTGAGAGAAGCCAGACACAAAAGACCACATATTGTGTGATTCTGTTTATATGAAATGTTCAAAAGAGGCAAATAAACCTATAGAGATAGAAAGTATATTAGTGGTTGGGGTGGGGGCAGGGGCATCATGCTTTTGGGTGAAAATGGGTGGTTAACTGGTAAAAGGCAAATTGTATGGAATGAATTTACATGTCAACAATAAAGATATTACCAAAAAGTTAAAATGAAATAGTGGACAAACCATAACTGGAGAGTTGAAACTAATTTAGAAATGAGTTTTCAAGATTAATTAATATATAGAACCTGTCTGCTGTGCTTAGCTTATAGAAGATTTAATTTCTAAGTCTAGTTGCCCTACTTATAAAATAGAGATAATAATACTTGCCTCTGGATTATGAGGATTAAGTGACATTAATCTAAATTCTAAATATTAAGAACATTAATCTATGTTCTTAGCACAGTGCCTCATGTATACAAAGTGCTCAATAAATGGTGCCTATTATAATTATGTAGTTTTCCACAAGATTGGAAGTCCAAATATTTTTAAATATCCAAAATGAAAATAAGAAAAAAAAGTATTATGTATTGAATTTTCAAGAAAAATATTCTCTACATATCAGATAGTTTTTTTAATATAAAAGATCTAGATTTTTAATGTATTAATTTCAAAGAAATGTATGTTAAATATTAGAATTATAGCGCCCTTGCATTATGTAACCGAATAAGCATTAAAAGAGGAATAGATAGGTGTAAAATTCAGAAACATGTCCCATTTAAGTGGAAGTCAGAGTTCCAGTTACTTCAACCACCTAGAAAAATCCGGTTGCAAACAAGAATAAGTGTAAAAGGCTTGAAAGTAATAATAAGTTGTTACAAAGTTTGTGAGCTAAGCTTCAACATTTAGTTGTAGGAGAGTCTCTTACAGTCCTTAGTTTAGTTTCTTCTAATAAACCCAGGTCCCCTGGGTTCCCAGCCTAGAAATTAGAATGTGATCATTTGAAAGGAAGGGAAATAGAAGAGGTGGGCTGTTAACAGAGGGTACACTGACACAGAAAAAAGAAAAAAAAAAAAAAACTGGAGGGATGACAGACTAACACGCAGAGGGAAAAAATAAAAAGAATTTAAAGCAGAGACTACCTGGAATAAAATTGAACTCTTTGATCAAAGCACGAACACTAAATTGCAGCGCTGCACAGGAACTCACAATCTGTAGTGATAAACCTGAACTACTACAAAAAGTTTATTTCACTATCATCCAATTAAGAAGGCAGAGAAATGTTAGGGTTTTAATAATTTCATTCAGTTTTTCCTGTTCAGTTCCTTCCTTACAGCCTGCCTGGAAGATGAATAATTCCTAATCTCTGTATGAAGGAGCTGACAGATTTAAAAGGGAGAGAGGCTTAAACAAAGGGAGCACAGTATGACTCACAAGGTGCAGATTTAGCTCAGAAAAGGAGGGATTAATTAGGAAAACAGTGACAATAAAAAGCCTTCTGCGGGGGGGGGGGGGGTATAGTTCAAGTGGTAGAGTGCCTGCTCAGCATGCACAAGGTCCTGGGTTCAATCCCCAGTGCCCCCTCTAAAAATAGGCAAATAAGTAAACCTTAATTACCCCCTCCAAGAAACACATAAGCAAAATTTTTTTAAAAGCCTTCTGCAAAGTATTTATATCAATCCAGACATCAATTGTGCAAGAAGGGTAGGTAGGGCATTGTACATAGAGATGACAACATTCAGGACGACATGGAGGCATAAACTAATTTACTCTGGGAGCTTTAGGTAATTCAGACTTGCTGACTGAATTCTAACAAGCAAGTTGGGGTATGGCATGAGATGAAACCTACCCCTCATTGCCTATGGCAGCCTCTGAGATATCTTCAACGTATTGTGAAAAACACTGCAATATTATCTGTGAACAAACATTTCCATTAAAATTAATAATGTCCTTGGGAAAGTTAAGTGTCTTATTCATTTCTTCAAAACTGGGAATTTTAGCAGAGTCTGAGTTTTAGATATTTCTGTGTATTTAGCAATATTGGCATTTAAATATTTAGTAAATATTTCTTGAGTTTACATAACCGAATAAACTAATTTCGTTGTGAATATTAACTGAACTGGGATTCAGCGGCTCACCACTCAAAAGCCAATAAATTCGAGAGCTAAGTGTCAGTAGAAAGGAAAGGCGCTTCAATCAGAAAAGCTGGCGATCTGGGGAAACATTGGACTCGATGTCCAGAGACCATCTCGGAAGATTCTGCTCAGCCCTGAAAGCTTTTTAAAAGGAAAAATGGAGAAGGGAAGAATTTGAGTCAGGTGGTTGGATTCTGCATCACCCTCCACTGCGTACAGGCTGGCTGACTCTCTTCAGATGTTATCTTGCCCCGGTGATCTGCCTGTAGGATTGCTAAGGGGAATACTGGGGAGAGAGAGCTAATCACTCTTTAACTGCTTAATTCTTCATTCTTACTTCTTTTTATCTAGGAAGAGAATCAACAGGTTAAACAAGGTGTGATGTGCATTTAAGGAGAGCGTACGTCAGAAGTTAGTTTCAATTGCTTAGTGATCTCATTCCTATATGAGGTTCTTTCAAGGTTAGAGGTGGACAGAAATGCGTAAACAGTAAAGGGGCAAAAGAGCTGCTTTCAATTCCCCATTGTCAAACATCATTCCATTCTCTTGAGGCCAGTTCTTTGAATTTTGCTAGCCATAGATTCAGAGGTGCTCAAGATGGAGCAGCTATGTTAGTTACAGTTAGCTTTTTTTCCATCTGGTGGCAGTTATTGTACATGTAAAACAACTCAGGAGTGTGCATCAGACACTGAGTCTGTGACTCTATTGTGCTGATCATTAACTGCTCCGTTTTGTACTTGGGTGGGGGGCCTGCAGTGTTCTGCTCAGTTCCATGAATAGCGTCAATCATATAATTTATATAATCAATTTTATAATTTCCTCCTAATGCAGTATCAGGAAGCCAAAGGTTAGTGCAGGGATTAGTGTTTTGATGATCAGGGAGGAAAAAGGAGTAAGTTTATAAAATAGGGCATCTTAGAAAGTGCCATTAGAGAACAGGACTGGCATGTAAGTGAGGAGGGAATGATGAGGGAATGCTAATGACACATTTGGTAATTTTAGAGTTCAGCAGGTCACTTTACCCTCTGTCTCTCCTTATACATACCATTTAAACAATCCCATTTGCAGTTGTATCAAAAAAAAAAGATATTTAAGAATAAATCTGTTGAGAATGTTTGCATCAATGTTGAAGAAAGATCTTAGTCTGTAGTTTTTCTTTGTTGTCGTGTTTATTTGTTTTTGGCATTAGGGTAATGCTGGTCTCATAGGATGAATTAGGAAGTGTTCCTTGGCATCTATTTTCTGGAAGAAATTGTGGAGAACTGGTATTATTTCTGCCTTAAATATTTAATAGAATTCATCAGTGAAACCACCCAGGCCTAGTGCTTTTTTCTACTTTGGAAGGATATTAGGGATTCAATGTCTTTAATAGTTATAGGCCTATTCAGATTGTGTTTTTCAAAAGGTTAGTTCATTTCATCTAAGTTATCAAATGTATGGACATAGAACTGTTTATAGTATTTCTTTGTCATTCTTAAGTGTCCATTGTATCAACAGTAATAATCCCTCTTTCATTTCTGACATTGGTAATTTGTGTCTTTTTTTTTCTTAGTTAGCCTGGCAAAAGGTTTATTGATTTTATTGATCCCTTTTGTTGATATCTTAACAACTTTTTTCATTAATTTTCCCTATTGGTTTCCTGTTTCAGCTTCATTTTTTTCTGCTTTTTAAAACTCTTTCTTTTCTTCTTCTTGCTTTAGTTTCTTAAGGTGGACGTTTGGATGATTGATTTTGGATCTTTCTTCTTTTCTATTATGTCTTTAATGTCATAAACTTTCATCTAAACATTGCTTTTGCTGCATCATGCCACTTTGGCTAAGTTGTATTTCATTTCAAAACATTTTCAAATTTCTCTTAAGATTTTTTTTTTGACACATATGTTATTAGAAATGTGTTTTTTAATTTTCAAATATTTGGATGTTTTACAGGTATATTCCTTTTATTTATTTCTAGTTTAATTCTATTGTGGTAAGAGAATATAATTTTGTATGATTTCTACATTTTCGAATTTGTAAAGCTGTGGTTTATAGCTCAGAATGAGGCCTGCCTTTATCTTATTCAAGTAAGAAAAGAATGTGCATTCTGCTGTTGTTGAATGGAATATTCTATAAATGTCAATTAGATTAAGTTGATTTATAGTGCTCTTCTGGTCAGCTATATCTTTACTGATTTTCTGCCTGTTTGACCTAACAGTTATTAAAAAAGGATGTTGAAGTATTTAACTATAATAGTGTATATTTCTATTTTTCCTTTCTGTTCTCAGTTTTCACTCATGTATTTTGATACTCTGTTGTTAACGGCATTCACATTAAGGATTGTTATGTCTTCTTGGAAAATCTGCCTCTTTATCATTAAGTAATGCCCCTCATATATAATAATTGTTCTTATTCTGAATTCAGTTTTGTCTGAAATCTATAGAGCTACTTCAGCTATTTCAACTTCCTTTTAATGTCTGTTAGCAGGGAAATCTTCCCCCAGCACTTTGTTTCTAATCTGTATGTGTACTTATTTTTTAAGTGGTTTCTTATAAATAACACATAGTTGGGTCTTTTTTTAATCCATTCTTACAATCTCTGTCCTTTAAGTGTTGTATTTAGACCATTTACGTTTAAACAGTTATTGATATAGTTGATTTAATATCCACCATGTTTGTTATTGCTGTCTATTCATTGCATTTGTTCTTTGTTATTTCCCCCTGTCTTTTTCTGTGTTCCCTGGTTTTAAGTGAGCCTTTTTTAATTGTCTATTTTATCTCTTCTCTTAGGATAGCAATTATACTTTTTCAAAAAAAAATTTGGTGGCCATCCTAGAGTTTGCAGTATATTTTTAACTAATAATAAAACTAATTTCAAATAACACTACTGCTTCACATGTAGTGTTCATACCTTTCTTAGAGTTTCCATATATCTGCTTACGTTACCCATCTGTTCATGCATGTTGTCTTACTTTCCATTAGAGCCCTTAACATATTGCCCAGAGCTAAATTCCCATTCTGATAATTCCAGTGTCTCTGCTGATCTGGGTCTGGTCCTGTTGCTTTCTTTGTCTTTTCAGACTGTATTTTTTCTTACCTTTTAGCATGACTTCTAAATTATTTTGTTGAAATCCAGGCATGATATATCAGATAATAAGGACTGAAGTAAATAGGCGTTTAGTGTGAGAGTTTATGTTTATCTCGCTAGAAGTTGGGCTATGTTTAATGTTTTCTGTAGCTGCAGGTGCCTTAGGGTTCAAATTCCCCTAATGTCCTTCTGTTTCTCTCTCTAGTTTTGGGCCTTCGTAAGAACTCCTCCTCAGAGAGACTGTGTCTTGCAGCTCCTTCAGCTATAATTCACTGTTATTATACTGGAGCCCTGTTGTTATGGTGATAGTTTTGGAGGAAGAGACTCATTCTATAATCTTATGATTAAATATCAGTCTTTTAGTGGCCCTGTGTCCCTGGGCTATGACCTTCACAAGTGTTTCTTAGCTTCCTTCTCTATCTATTTAGGTCAAATAGAAGGGCTATAGGGAGCTGGAGTTGAGGAAATGCC